>NC_141773.1:22389166-22752500 GCF_051362555.1 Lingula anatina | reverse complement strand
AGCACATCTATTGTATATTTGTTTACTGAAAATTTACTCTATTGCTAAGTATTGTGCCTAGGATTGTGCTAATCTACATTTTGTTCAATATTTAATATGCTTTTTGCTTGCCATATATATTTATCCAAGATCTAAAGGATTTTAAAAGATTTTATTCCATTAACGGTGCTACCTTTTTTTAGCATCACTTAAATGTTTTCAAAGTCAATAATAACTGGTACACATACTAGTAAACAAGATACAAGTGATTAACTTCAAATTATTTTACGTAAAATTGTCATTTAAATCCATCATGGGTGGTATATTTTAGTGAACACTTGTCTTTAAATGATAAAAAACAGGGAAAACTATGTATATTTTATATAAAAGCAACATGATGTAGAGTGCAATGTAATGTTCCAAATGTTTTGTTTTGCGTTACACAACTTGCTTATGTCTTCATGAATTTATTTTATCCTTATTTTTGAACTATACATTAGAGTTACCTCTGTATAATAATTATATATATGAAGGAACTTACAAAGAAATGCACCACAATCATGTCATAGGTATTTTCCAGGAGTCTACCCTTCTTATACTGGGAGAATTTGTTTTGAAACATACTTTCATTTCCAAAACTTTATATTTTAATGTCGAATCATTTACCTACTACACTATCCCATGTTTTGTTGATTAACATTCCAGCCTGCATAAGATCTGTATAAGTGACATTTGCATGTTTTATATCTATTAAACGGTTCTTCTTATCTGTTTCGTTTTCAGATATACATGTATATATTAAAAGTAAATATATATTATAAATAAATAATAACATGTATTTTTTATTCAGGAAATTCATCATATCACCGTATTGATCTTGTATGTAAGAAATAAATAAGTGAGATTTAAATGCATCTTTAAAGATGTCTGTGTTAGGTGCTGGTACAATGTCCGAGCTTTCGGCTTTTTTGCCTTCTTCAGGGACTCAAAAATTCAAAAGCTTGGATATTGCACCAAACACAGCATATCTTTATTCAAAATTAACTTGTTTCTTATTCGGGAAATGTTAAGGATAATGAATTGAGAGGAGAAAGCTGATAAGATGCATGCCTAGTTTTGAAGCGACCTCTTTAAAAAGCACTGTTCGCTTAGCAACGCGCCAACTCCAGCAAGGTGAACTATTAATGTATCTTTAACGCATCCTTTGATGTTTGTAGCCAGAAGGAAATAAAATATAAATTACTTTTACTTAGGCTGGCGACTTGGATTATGTGGGGAATGTCAACGATAGCTTTAAGTTTGAAAAATACGAATACTTTAGTGTGCATCTATAACAAATAGACCCAACGCTTCTCTTGTACGATGGACCGTAGACCGCGTGTTTGAGATATGAGACCCTTCTCTCCGTTTGTTTTTCATTCATCCAAAAATTAAAATCCAATCACTCAAAACAATTTTCTTATGATCTTCTGAAGAGAAAAGTTGTGGCTGGGAGAGCGATATACAACTCGCCAAACCGTCCAACGAAACCTGCCCATGGGAGGTGTGCATGTAGCTGAAGTTGGCTGTGTCTACTAAATAGCATGATAGGTGTATTTGTTACAAAGACATAAAGGCCTTTTCCCGCTATATCTGAAAAGAAAAGCTGTCAAATGAATTCAGGATTTTAGATGGAGGGGTAATAAGTATGCCATTAATTGCAGGAGCAAGCAGCGTAACGTATCCTGCGCCATTCAGGCGTACTGGAAGGCAGCGCACTATACTGGTTCCTGGCTCTTGTAGAAAGCTTGATAAAGTGAGGAAAACGAAGGCCACCCCGACTCCCTGAAATTATCAAGTGGCCTCTGTTGTGACTTTCGATACTTTCTAGCTCTTTTTCGGGGGTTGGTTTTCCAGTGCCTTAAAAACTCAGAAACTTCTCACGAGAAGGGGTGTGGGGGTGGTAACGGCAATGAAATTAACGCGAAGAAATGCACAAATCGTCTGCAGACCTGGGCCGTGCATGTATAACCAAAAGAGATATCTTAGTTAATATGAATTAAATACCGCCGTTTACACACTGGTTATCACCAGGTAAAGGAAGACGGAGTGGAGAGAGGAGACGCAGCTGCTACTCCACCCACGTCCTAGAGCGGCACTGGAGATTTTTGGACAGGGAATTTACCTAGGGTTGATCGGGGCCAGATTTTGACGACTGATTGGAGGGGGGATTTGGTGTTGGTGAAGACAACAGGTAAAATCAATAACTGAGGGTTTAAGTGCTTCGTTTGCATGGAGTTAAGCAGCATTCATATTAATTATACATAAAAAACTGCCCAACGTGTAGCACATTTGGCTAATTTGGAAAACTTGAGGCAAGTGTGAAAATATGTGACATTTGTTTTCTCTTTATTAGACCATAGTTTATGTAAACTACTAGTATTGTTTGTTTCACTTTAGAAATGCACGAAAAATATCCAACGGAAGAGAACAGTAGAAAATTGTGGCCAAATCCTAAATCATTAAAATCGCTAGCTTGTTGAAATTAATTTTAAACAGGTGTTTGCATTGATACAAATTTAATTGACCACAGTATCTTAACTATCTTAACTTTATCATAATGGCACGGGTGTATATGTGGTAAATAAAAGTACATGTATATATTTGGTATACACAGGTATATATTTAGTGCTTACAGGCATCTATTTGGTGTATACAGGTAAATATTTGGTATATACAGGTAAATATTTGGTATATACAGGTATATATTTGGTATATATATACACTAGGTATGTATTTAGTGCATACAGGCATCTATTTGGTGTTTACAGGTATATAATATTTGGTCTAGCCTCACCTTGAATTGCTCGCCATTTTTGAGCCACTAGTGTGAAATTCAGTATTATTCCTTTCATTGATTTCTCCACATTTGCATATTTAGAATGCGTGGTCAAGTTCTGGACCGCAAGCGAGGCAGGCGTGGCACAAAGGACAATATAAAGTTTAATATGTTCTTAACTAAAAAGTGAATTATTTCACCTACAGTTTTGATTAATCAAATTAATAATACATTGATATTATAAAATGATAAATGATTCTGCTACAATGACATTTAAGTTATATTAATTTTAATTAGAATTTTAAGAGCAACGCAAGTGTTTGTTGAAAATCCCTCTTGAGTTATAAGGCATCGCACAGAATGCAATAGGTGAATTTCTTAATAATTCATTATTTTGAGGTCTTTCCTTTTTTGTCAGTCCAAATAGTGCCTGAACATTTTACAAAAGCTGTTCGCTATCTCTAAAAAATATTAACCGAATTTTACGTTAAAGGGGAGAGTTTGACACGCTTTGGCAATAAATTAATCCATTTTTTCTAAAGCATGGGTCATGGTCTTTTCTACTAGGGATGATAAATGGCAATGATACAGACGAACTTTTTTATGTCAACATGAAATTCATACAAAGTTGAAATATAAAACCCAAGTATAAACAAGTCACATTATTGCATTAAAGTGTTGTGTTGAATACTAAACGACTATTTTACAATCAAATTCAAAAATGACACAAACCAAAAGAATCTGTGATATTTTAATTGGGGATGATACCTCGAATAAAATGCTTGTCCATAAAGATATTCACCACATCTGGCCTTAGAGTAACGTCAAAAACGAACTTAAAAAACCCCAAACAAATTTTATCAATTGTAGTTTAATGTCCTTAAGCTAAATCTAATTTCTAAAGGTTTCCAACCGTTTAGTCTTATTCATGTCGTTTCGTATCGGGAATCAACTTAGTAAGGGCAATGGGGGTAAATCTAAAGAAATTTTCGCATAAGATACATATTAAACAGTTTCCAAAATCTAATTAAAATTCTCGGACTTAAAGTGAAATTATATGTTTGATTACTTATTTGTGGATTAATAGGTCTAAAAGCTGTATACAGGACACAATTTTGGCTATTTTGACAGGGATAACGAGATAACACGCTAACTGCAAGACGTAAACTGCGCCGTGAACTTTTAAACCCCTATTTTAGCTTGCAGTACATGTCTTAGGCGTGAAGCATTTAAACATTCATCTTTATGTAACTATAAGGAAGAAATACCAAAACAGATGTCAACATGTATAACAGCCATTAAAACATGTCGATTAAATGTGGTCTCGGTTGGGGTGCAAAAAAAAAAAAAAAAAAAAAAAAAAAAAAAAAAAAAAAAAAAAAAAAAACTACAATATGGCGAAAAAGTGGATGCAACAATCATGTGAGAGTGAGACTCACATTTGGGCAAATGTATTTTATCAGAAATGTTGACAAAGGACCGAGACGCCAAAATCCTGCACATATATTCTTTAGAATACACGCCAATCCGTGATTTAAAAACATAAAGCGGTTAGTTTTAAGCACACACTATATAGACCGGTTGACGTACTCGACTGTTGTTATCGGCAGATCTTATTCGTTTTTTAAGCTTGCAGTCTGCTACTGAAAGTTGTACTATTTTGGGAATATGACCGTGTCTCAAAAATGGAGGTAATTTTTATAACTTGAACGAAAGGCACCATGGTGTTAAAGAACACCGTCTCCAGGACTAAGAAAATAACCCACCAAATTTCACGTTCCCATGAAGCAATAAGAATATGTAAATGAACATAAACTGATGTCCTTTTCATGGCCATTTTGACGCCAGTCCGTGATCATTTGGACTCATATTCCCAGCGGGTGGCCTTGCCATCAGTGGTATATTATATTTTATCTAGGCGAACAAAGGTGGACCTTTGAAATTGTCCATGATAATAGTTTGAGGCCCCTTGTTACCTTTTTGCTTTATATAAACTGTTAAGGCAATATTTGTTCACTATTCACAAACTGGATACTAACGGGCAGATGATATGAACTCCGATATTTCATCTATTTCTGATTGATTTAGCTGAACTAATTGTCTCAACTTACTGTCCCATTGTTGTAATTTCATTTTGAAAAGCTCTATTTATGAAGGGAATCCTCCGTTATTTATGTCCCAAGTTCAAACTAAAAAGAAACTGGTTATGTAGCTCTTAAAAACATTGGGTATTTTTGAGTTCTGAAAATGTTTGGGATTTTTATGAGGTTAAGTAAAACAGCTTGACTGAATTTGGGGTTGGTTAATTATAAGAATTGTCTCTTGGCTATTCCCTATTTATTTATTTATTTATTCATTTATTTATTTATTTATTTATTTATTTATTTGTACCAATCTTTATGATAGGTATTGAACGTTCTCCGGGCACCAATATACGTCTTTTCGTTTCAGAATCAGCGCCATGTGTCGTCTAACACTTGTGGTCGTATTCAGTGTCCTAAGCGGCCTTGTGCTGTGCCAAGGCGCCACGGTCACACCGCCAGTGGCAAACCAGACACTAGATGGCGCAGACGAATACCCCATGTGTTCCACGTGTGGGTCAGGGATATCACCTTTTCCCGGCGCTCCCGTGGGCATGGTGCAGTCTGTTCTTATGTATAGAACGCTACTTAGTACGATACTTTTGATCATGTTTCAAGCCCCGGTGTGACGGGAATAGGAGTCCAAATGGAAATATGGTCCGTTTCCCATTATTTTGTCCAGGTGCCTTTCGTCTTATACTGACATCAGTACTCACAGCTAAACAGATGTTAGACCGGCACCTCGGACTTCAATTCCTAAGATTACCATTCCTGTCACTCCGGCGTTATAAAGTTAACAGGGGTGCGTCCCACCCGCCATTGAATTTTTTTTCTGTGCAAAATAATAAACAAAATGAATTAAATGTGTAGGCTACTTCGGACAGGAATGATCCATTGAAAGACACATTTTCTTTTGATCTAACAATACTATATCTAGTAGCTTATTTTTTTTCCAAAGTTTGTATTTGAACCATGACTGAAGCGAAAGTACAGAATGTTTTATATTGCTAGTCCTCCAATGTCAAATTTCACTTTCTTTAGTTTTTTCTCCAACATTTTTCAGTTATGTACGCCCACATCAGGTGTTCCACCTTCAACCCGTGTATGAACAACGCGGAGTGCTACAGAAGGTGTGACAGCGAGGGCTACGTGAGGTCGTACAGGTGTATGTGTCCATGTGGACATTACGGACTCTACTGTGAAAAGGGGGCCTTGGAGTGCTCAATTAAAGGTACACAATCTCCCTCCCCCTCTCTCTCTCTCTCTCTCTCTCTCTCTCACTCCCTCTCTCTCTCTCTCTTGTTATTCACAGCGGCACCTTGTTATCAAAATATTTCTGGGTTTGTTCATTTGACATAACAGACTGTTCTGTAAAAAAACTATGTAGTCGGTGTCCCCAATTAATGTTACAATGTACATATAACTCTCTTTCTCTCCCTCCCTCTCTCTCTCTCTCTCTCTCTCTCTCTCACACACACACACACACACACGCTCGCTCTATCTCTCTCTCTCTCGCTTGACCATCTATTGCTACCTATCAATATATTTCTCTTCCAACTGCACATCTTTGCCTCTCCTCTTCCCCGATGCCTAACACACATTTATGCATTATAGCCAGTCCCCAGCAACAGCCAGTCCTATTAGCGTCAATTAATTGCATTTAATGAAACAGTTTTGTCCTGTTTTTATATCAATTTAGTGAGGACACTGCAATATAAAAACCAACTATTTAAATGTACATGGACCTAAATATTTGGCATGAATGACAACTGAAGTAGCCATGCTAGAGAAGATGACTGAAAATATTCAAGTAACACAATGAAAGTTGGACTTTAATATAGAAAAAAGTTTCTAGACACATTGCCCTCAATCACCCATATTCTCAAAAATATAATATATAAAGCGGTTTGTGGGTTCAAAGTTTCTAAAACTTGAGACACACTCATAAGGGGATGAAGACTGCTGAATTTAACCCGTGAAGTAAAAAGATTAGAAATTATTTTTTCGAATAGGGCATAATTTTGTCCATGAATAGAGATTGTATTGTTTACCTCGGCGTGAATGGGAAAATACTGAAATTTCAAGGATTTTTTTTACTATATGAAGATGTGATGTATTCCTTAAAAAGTCGCATGCAACCGAGAGGCTGTGCAAAAAAAAAAAAAAAAAAAAAAAAAAAAAAAAAAAAAAAATGCCTCGAAGCGGTTGTAAATTAAAATTTTATACAGGACCTCTTCTTGCGTCAGTAGTAATATAAGGACATATGAAGGTTATCATCTGGCGTCACTAAAGACATTCCACATGAAATTACACGCAGTGAATTTTTATTAAGTGCGATTGCAGTATAAATTGTTAGGACTTTGACGCTTGGTTGCTGTGTTATTTTATTGCCAAATTTTAAAGAAAGTTAAGGCATTTTAAAACTACCTACATAATCGTAAAATATCCTACAGAGACTTGTTGTTTAAACTTATGTATACATTAAGTACTTTTTATTGGCGTTCTCCTTAAAGAACATTAAGGCATGAACTTAAATTACCTGATTTAATTCACCTTCCTCGGTTTAACTTGAGGTTTATGTTGACATGATAATGACGACAGTGAAAACAGCTTTCCTGTTTTATTATCTGGAAAAATGTGATGTTTAATTATCTTTACGTTTCACACTTTTAAACGCTGTTTTTCCGTAAATTGATTAAAACACTATCTGATTAAAAACATCTTACGTTACTCTATAATTGCTTCTGCTTTAAAGATCAATATTCGTTACTTGTATATCTATTACTTAAATCGAATTCATTAAGGGCTTCTTTTAATTTTGCGTAAAATAAATACCATAAACTTGTAGAAATCACAGAAAATTTTCTACAGCTCTGCCAAACGAAATAACCATATGACACAAGACAGCAAAATAAACCTTCGACAAAAGCATCATAATATTTGCCATTTCAGAACAAATCGGTGAATTCGACTGCAATGACCGCTTCTTCAACGTGACATGCGGACTCCAAAATATCAAAATCGCGCGAGTGTGCGAATACTCCGAGAACGACCCCTATTGTTCGGGGCCTGATACCTTCTTCTTTAAGTACAAATGGCGGCTGGGAAATCGTTGTGATGGCCTCCAAAGCTGCACAGCCGTCATGGATGAGATGTGTGCGGAGGATAGCAATCCTCGGCTTCGCTTCCTGTACCAATGTTGTCCCTCTGAGGGTAAATAGCCTACATGTGTAGCAGACGGCAGAATAGTTTTAAGATTTTCAGCATTTTTTTTTTTTTTTTTTTTTTTTTTTTTTTTGTAAATTATTGTGCTTGTCTCTGTTTTCCCCCCTTATATTAGCTGTTTATTAAGTGCCTAGTTTGACAAATAATTAAAGCGTAGACAATTCCTTATGCTTTTTATGGAAACAGATCCGCAAAAGCTAAACATGGCTGGTAATTTTAATTCTAATGTTTCAGAATCCCCGGATGTTCCATGCCGCCATGATCCCTGTCAAAACGCCGGGACATGTGTTCCGGAAGCGGACTCGTTTAAATGCATATGTCCGCCTGGGTTTACAGGGCGCCTGTGTGATATACGTGAGTCTACAGTATTGCTTTGGTTCTGTCCCTTTCTTTGCCGCCGATATGCTTTTAAATGGTGTTTTTATGTTGTATTTGTTGACCCCGGGGCAGGATGAAACTTTAGAGACGGAGACATTGCGATATTTAATGTCAATATATACTTTACCATTGAAATTGTTGTCAACAAAATGTTTATATGACCTTTCGTGTAATTTGTACCACTTATACTAGTAATAAACGCCATAGCTCCGACAATAAGATATCATTTCTAATTGCTGGATTTTTTGGTATTTATGTCTACAAAACGTCACCGTCGTTATGTTACCAAATTTAAATAGTGCACTGTCATTTTTCTCCTGACAATCTACAAAAATGGTGTTTTACCTTGTCAGCATTTTCTTCGCTGGCAATTATTTTTGTTGGTCTTTGTGCTTGTTTTTCAGCCACCGCCTGTTCGCCCAACCCGTGTCTTAACGACGGACAATGCGTTCCCATGGGGTTCACTGCGTTCAGGTGTGTCTGTCCAGCTGGCTTTGTCGGTCACCTTTGTGAAAGTACGTAACATATGTCATATTCTGTATATATAGAGATTTTCAGACTCTGTTGTGCAGAATTTTTGAAAATGATTCCGTAAGTTTTAACACGGTATTTTTGTGGTATTTTGATCACAAACATTTATTTATTTATTTAAAAAATTAGACATTAATCTTTTTTTTAATATTATCTTTGTAGATGAAATCAATATTATTGAGCCAATAACGCTTATAAATCAACACAAATATTTGAAACACGGACTTTACTTATTTTACACCACACGAAATGCAAAACATTTTCATCTTCGACTTCCTTGTGACTTCTGATATTCCCATTTGTTCGTACCGCCATCTAGACCAGTTTACAATCATGATCAGCGCATGTATCACAGACCCATGTCTAAACAACGGCCGCTGTATTCCCAACGGTGACAGCTACACGTGTGACTGTTCTGAGGCAACAGGATTCACGGGAGCCAGGTGTGAAACCAGTACGTATCATGGGTTGAATAACGAGAATTATATTGGAGAGTTTAGGTTTTTTTTATTAATTTATATCTCCGTTATTCTTAGGTTTTTACTATAAGTTATTTAATGTGTATTGGGTATTTTTAAGAATGTTGTTAATAGCTGTTCAAAAATAACATCATATTTACGGGAAACGGAAGTGAAAGCAGTGCATTTACTTTACGTCTGAACATGACGTACGTGCTTCTGTGAAATGTGTTTTTATAGACCGTTTTTTTATATTTTACTGACATTTTTATTTCGGTTTGCAATTTTCACGTTTGTAGAGAACGTGCACTTATTCACCATTTTCAAAATTAATTCTACAAACGTCTACGTAAAAAATTGCCGTATTTTTTAATTCATTCTCAATCAGCTCATATCTGGTCATTGGTATACATTTTTGACGGTTTTATTTTAATCTTTAGACTACATCTGTGATCTTGTCAACCCATGTCAAAATGGCGGCACGTGTAACCCGTTCCCGTCCGGCGGTTATTGGTGCCAGTGTCCTCCAGGCTGGTCTGGCTTCCAATGTGACCGAGGTAAGGTAGTCTTAGGGGAGATAAAACCCATGTGTTGTGAGACGAGGGTAAAACATATATGGTATAGATATAAAAGTACATGTAAAACCTGCTGTAAAATAGGAAGCCGAACGTAAAAAGCGATTAGCTCTAATGCATATACACCGTTGCTGCACGAAACAGAAACTGGAGAAACGTGAAATGAAACGATTCTTAGGTGTGATAAGGTAGGAGAAAAATACTATGAAGTATAGATGTTGAGTACAGTCGGTAGACCATCATAATATCGTCCTTTTAACTGTATAGTATGCCATTGATACATTAGCTGTATCTTCTATGGTAAATTACATGTATTGTTGCAAACAGAGAAACGTAATTCATTCTTTTAGGAGAAAGGTTTTTTGTGTGTTTCATCTTATATTTGATCTCCGACTGAAATTTTGATGGTTGGCATTTTTTTTCAATTTTAGAAGAAAAATCGATCACCGAGGCGTCTCCCTGTGACAGCGATCCATGTCTGAACAATGGGCGCTGTATCCCTGTTGGCGCCAATGACTACCGCTGTGACTGTTCAAGGGCAGTTGGGTTCACAGGGGCAAACTGTGAAACTAGTGAGTATTTAGAAAGTGTTAAAGACGGGCTTTATTTTTTCAACGGTTTTCATAGCAGATTTGCTGATTAGTATTAAGGGAAATTATTATTTTTTTTTGCTATATTAAAGTATAGCGTGAATTTTATGGCTTTAAGTGTTGAAAAATCAATTAAGTACCGTTATCTACATTGAGTGCTATAAACTATCACCAATCTATATGCGGTCGAGCCTCATTTTTAATTAAAACATGATAACTTACGTATATATTTGCTAGTACTGGTGTTTCTTTGCGGTATGGTGCTGCACCCTTTTATAATTATCCTACGTATGACGTTCATTGCAGACAACATCTGCGATATCCTCAAACCCTGCCTGAACGACGGCGTGTGTCGTCCCCTCCCGAATGGCGGCTACTGGTGTGACTGCGCCGAGAGATGGGTGGGCTTTAATTGTGACGTAGGTGAGTGCAGTAATGGCGTCACTTGACATGATAAAAACAGAGTGTTTGTAGAAATCAGCGGCACCTTACAGCAGTTGAATTTATAAAGCTTTTTTCATCTTTCGTATCTGATCTAAAACCAGACTACACGTTTATTTAAAAACAAGTTTTATCTGTTTGACAAATGCACATTTAGAAAGGAATCATCATTAATAAAAATTCTTCAGTAAACATATTTTCTAAAACGTCTTCAATTATTTCGTTTCGATTTGATAGTAAGACTCCTAACTATTAAAGTTTACCTTTGAAATCAATGGGTTGCCAAAATGAGTTAAACACATTGCAAACCGTCATCATTGGCGTAGAACTAATTTACTGTATTATCAGATATGACGATTCAGATAGAGCGGTTTGGTGTGCCAGGACCCCAGGGTGTACCGGGACCCCCCGGGCCACAGGGAGACACAGGTACGAACGGGGGGGGGGGGAGCGATATATAAGGGAACCGTAAGACAATTCTATCACGAAAGAAAACTGCACATATTTTGACAGGGCCTTGGGTCAAAGGCTAGGGAAGGGAAGGGCAGAGGATGATTTCAGACAAAAATGCTGTCTATTCAATTGAAAACGACACTCATATGACGTGTTACTTTTTCTTTTTTCTTTTTATTATTATTATATTTTTTTTGGGGGGGGTGTCGTTTTCACGCAACTAGTTACATCTTGATAATTATTATGACAAACCATTTATAGTGGTAGTACTAGTTATATTCAAAGTACGGAACTCCAATTTCATAGTTTCTAATATACAACGAAAATCCATTATACACGCACCCCATGTTTTCATAACATTTAGGACCAATTGGTGAGATCGGAACAACGGGACCCGTAGGGCCCACTGGGTCAGCGGGTGCGGGCCTGGTGGGGCCTACTGGTCCACGCGGGGACACGGGAGACACAGGCCCCACAGGCCCGGCAGGACCTGAAGGGGAACCTGGACCAGCCGGACCTAGAGGACCAAAAGGTATGCTTGGTTTGGTCTGGACCTAGGAGAATGTGTAATTCTTCTTTCCCTTCTTACGTTAAAAGAAAAAAAATCAGCAATGGTTGTTACATGCACAGTTTATTTGCATGTGTTATTTCTGACCCTTGAACGAAAAAGATGTTCTTGAACAATTTTTCCATACAGAATGAATTATTGTGTGTGTTGTTTTTTTTGACAATGTCACATTTTAAATCACACTGAACAGGTGACTCTGGTGCAGCGGGTTCTCCCGGGGAGCCAGGCCGCCCAGGAAGTCGGGGACCTACAGGCCCCACAGGCCCTCGCGGTAGAGATGGCAGCGACGGTGAACCAGGTCGTCCAGGTTCTACAGGTGCCTCGGGCTCTACCGGAAGTCAAGGGCCACGTGGTAACCCGGGTCCTGCTGGCCCCACAGGAGCCAGAGGCCCACAAGGGCCAACAGGCCAACGAGGAAGTGCTGGTAGTCCAGGGGAACCAGGAAGTGCTGGCAGACCCGGAAGTACAGGACCTCAAGGGCCAACTGGCCCACGTGGTCCTTCCGGAGCGTCAGTGGAAGGGGAACCCGGTAGGCCCGGAGCACCTGGTCGAACTGGACCCCAGGGGCCAACGGGTCCGGCTGGGCCCCAGGGGAGGGATGGGTTTGATGGTGAAGATGGAAGGGATGGTGCCAGAGGTCCCCAGGGTCCCCGGGGTCCAACTGGGGCCCAAGGAGCACAGGGTCGCCCAGGTAGCCAGGGACCCCCAGGTGAGGTTCACAATGTTATTTTAATATGCATATGCTCATTTCTCAAAGTGTTTTTCAGCTAGACCATATGGACTTTAAAAGGTGTTAAACGACAACTTACATTAACTGATGTTCATTCATTTACTACAGTCAACTGACTTATATAAAATAAAAAAGGTCAGTGCCATATTTACACTGTAAGGTTTTTCAATTTCATTCTCACACAAAGACAGAATTATCTGAGATAAGTAGGAGGTTGTATTCATTCTGTACTAAATCACAGGACCAGCAGGAAGAAACGGCCAGACAGGGCCACAAGGCAGACCAGGCGCTCCAGGAAACGACGGTGAAGATGGCCCCAGAGGTCCTACCGGTCCTCAAGGTCCGAGTGGCCGCATCGGTGCCACTGGCCCACGAGGTTTCGCCGGAGCAAATGGAAGTCCGGGAGAACCAGGGCGTGCAGGGCCTCAGGGACCCAGGGGACCCACTGGAGCGGGTGTGACAGGTGCCCGAGGACCTGCCGGACCCCGTGGCCCTACTGGACCTCCAGGTAGTGACGGAGAGGATGGCCCAGCTGGACCTAGAGGCCCGTCCGGACCTCAGGGAGCACCTGGAGAGCCAGGAAGACCAGGGGCTGATGGTAGACCAGGTAGGTGTTTGTTTGTCTTTTTTATTGGGGGGGGGGATAAGAAGTGAAGATAAGACAGTGATCATAATATCTTAACCTTCAACAGATAGAAATCGCATACTGTTTCTTTTAAATATTTGATCATATACAAAAGGCCGCCATGCAGTTATAATGTTTGACATTTCTTTTGAGAAATATTTTGCGTAACCGTTTTAAAAATATCCTACAACATTCCCAACACAGAAACTCAATGTGCATGGAAGCTTAAAGTACATTTCAGAAGAGCGATTTTCAATTCTTATCAGACAGTGAGATTAACCTTCAAGTTTCAAACATCTTTGTGCAGTGTCCCCATACGTTGTCTTTAGGTAGGGACGGTAGCCCAGGGCGAAATGGAGCACCAGGGGCGACAGGACCCCGTGGTGTGGGTGCTAGGGGCCCCACCGGGCCAAGCGGGAACCCAGGGGCGAGAGGACCTCAAGGTGAAAGAGGACCAACGGGTCCACAAGGACCTAGAGGATCAAACGGGAGTCCGGGTAAGCGTCTTTTGTGTGTGTGTGTGTGTGTGTGTGTGTGCGTGCGTGTGCGTGTGCGCGCGCAGGATTAACCAGCAGCTGCAAACGCTAATAAAAGGCATACAATAATAGCAAAATGTATGTAGCAAAATGAATACAGCAAAACGAAAAGAATTTGAACCAGATATTTTAGCAGCCCCCCTTAATCACCAATAGGGTAAATACCATATCCACTACCTGAGTAGTCGCTGGTCAAGTGAAATCAGAGGAGCGTCCGTTTAATAATTAGACTTTAGATATTTGTCCTAGGAACATATCAGTTATTTGAAGTTGGCTTCGATAAGAGATCAATAGGACAAGACCAAAAGTAATGACTAAAATGCAGAATAATTTATCAAATACATGTGTATGATAA
This sequence comes from Lingula anatina, assembly GCF_051362555.1. Classification (NCBI taxonomy): domain Eukaryota; kingdom Metazoa; phylum Brachiopoda; class Lingulata; order Lingulida; family Lingulidae; genus Lingula; species Lingula anatina. The sequence goes on along the minus strand of NC_141773.1, from coordinate 22,738,157 downwards.
AAATGCACAGCCCCAGTGGCTTTTCAAATAATGACCTTTACACTAGCAGGCTATACTATAGGAGGCTTTGAAAAAAATAAGGCATTGCTTCACTTATGAGCAACAGTGCACATTTGTTTTTGATACATGCACAAAAATAATACAGGGTTTCTCAAACCCCATCCTTCAGGTGAACCGGGCAGACCCGGCAGTCAAGGACCACAAGGCCGGGCGGGTGACCGAGGTCCTACAGGCCCAGCCGGTCCCAGGGGCAGAGACGGTAGTCCTGGGGAACCAGGCCGCCCGGGTGCTCGTGGTGCAACAGGTCCAGGAGGGAGTCAAGGAGCGCGCGGTAATCCCGGACCTGCTGGTTCTCCCGGTGCTAGGGGACCCCAAGGGCCCACTGGTCCACGAGGAAACCCCGGTAACGACGGTGGGATAGGGGCGGCAGGAAGGCCCGGGGTTGCAGGTCCCCAGGGACCAACCGGTCCTACAGGGCCCCGGGGTCAGTCTGTCCAGGGAGAACCTGGGAGACCGGGGGCACCTGGTAGTACAGGTCCGCAGGGTCCACGAGGCGTGGCTGGGTCACCTGGTCGTGACGGCAGTGACGGGGAAGACGGACCACAAGGTAGTACGGGGTCAAGGGGGCCACAAGGTCCTCAAGGTCCCGCTGGTGCACCGGGTAGACCTGGTGACAGGGGTCCTGAAGGTATGTATTACGTAAAATGTGCTATACAAAAAAGTAATATTCTCGTCGTACATTTTTCTTATTACCTGACAGACTAAAGTGGGGCTAAAATTTCCAGGCCAATTTCTATCTCCTTCTTCCTTTTTCATTGGCTATATATTTCTGTATCTTTCTTTCATTTTTCTCACGTGATACTTTGGCGGTGGAGGTATGCAAAGAATCATCCATGTCGATGTCAACATCATGGTACACGTTTCTTTATAATGTAATAAATATTGTACACATATAAAAAGTATAGAACAGTTTTAGGTGCCCTCTGAAGTCATATTGCTCTCCCCTTATCTTTCAAGGTTCACCCGGACGTGACGGAAGCACAGGACCACAAGGACCACGAGGGACCCCAGGAACTAACGGGGAGCCAGGTCAGATGGGTCCTGCCGGACCTACCGGACCACGTGGAGCAAGCGGGTCCCCGGGTCAAAGTGGTTCCCCTGGCTCTGATGGCAGGCCGGGAGAACAGGGTCCCCAGGGTCCCGCTGGTCCACAGGGCCCCACTGGTGTGGGTATGCCTGGACCACAGGGGCCAACAGGACCCCAAGGACCGCAAGGACCAGCCGGATTTCCCGGGGAGGACGGCAGTGCTGGGCCTCAAGGACCCACAGGACCACAAGGTCCGGCTGGAGAGAACGGCAGTCCTGGAGAACCAGGGGCGCCAGGTAAGTGGCGTTAGCGTGGCTATATTCTTACATATATTAAAGTGTTTACCGTGTCTTATCTTGTTTCTGACATTTTGTAAAGGAAATTATTGCCTTGTGAAAAGCAAAATATGTGAACATCAGTAAATGCCACTTTGTTAAGATTCGGTGATGCTTTTTTAGATAACTGCACATTTGAGATTCAAACACCGAAGAGAACACTGCACAGCCAATTGGCATGATAATAATAACACTTATTATTATTATTATTATTATTATTATTATTATTATTTACAACATCCATTATATGAATATATCCTTTATTTACCTCAGGCGTGGGATCCCCAGGTCCTCAAGGTCCTACTGGTCCGAGGGGGTATAACGGGGAAGACGGGGCCCCTGGCGAGCCCGGCCCTGCAGGACCCCAAGGGCCAAATGGTGCGACGGGCCCAACAGGCCCAGCTGGTGGAAGCTCGTCTTGCCGTGGTGGCTCCAGCTGTTGGTGTGGTTGTAACTGTCAGTGCGGCATCCACATGTGCTGTCCGCGCGCGCTCTACTACTCCCATGACGTCATCCCAGATTCCACCGGAACCGGATGTTGGTGTGATGGCATGAACAAAGGTCCTTGCTTATACCAGGGAAAATGTTGCCCGCCTTATATTTATTATACTCAGGGTCCTGATAACAACCCGTTGAAACCCCATATCCACAAAGCCGATGGCACCCCCGTCTGGCAGTAAAAGTAATAATAATTTTCATTTATTTTGGAGTAGACTCAGCTTGGTTCCTTCTTTAACTTACATTTAACTAATTTAAACTGTTTCTAGCTGGTTGTGTTCAAACTTCCTGTGTTTAATAAATCCCAATCAAAATTAATGAAGTTAAAGTGTACTGGTAATTACCAGAGTAGACGGTTGCCGTAACTCTTTTTAACTGATTGTTTGGGTGATGCAATCGTGAAATTCAGCTTTAGGCAATGTAAGAAAATTATATCAATATCATTATAGTTTTATTGTGTAGTTATGACAAAACAGATACGTAAAAATCTGCATTCCAGTGTCGTGAACTTTACATGTGATTGTTGTCGACTTACTTGAGCTTCCCTCATGTGAAGTACATGTATTTGTAATTTTCGTAAGTATGAAATCACGTGAAGTTATATCTGTTCAAACTTTAAAAGGACTGCAACAATAAGACGCTTCGTGGTAGATTTTCTCTGGTTCTTCATTTTTTCTCAAAGTTGGATCTTAAACCGATTTGTTTGTCGAAAAAACAAGGAAGGGAAAGAAATTGCTACCAATTCTTATGTAAGTAAAAACTTCTCAACGAATTTATACAGAGGGAGTGTTAAGTGTACCGTGAATGAAAAATCTTAATTTACTTAAATTCAGGGTCTAGTTCTAAATATACTTGAAAGTTGTCTCGGGTTACCTCGTATTTTAACAAGGTTTCTGTGACCAAGGTTTCTGTGTCTAAAACAAGAATGACGTTTCCTAAAAGGCCACCTCGTCGTTTTTGTTTCAGATATACGGTTTGGAATGAAGGCACCAGCTACATGCTTTTGTCAATATATGCTTAACTCGATTTAAATTGGTGGACAACTAAACTATATAAGGTACCAGAAACTAAATGAACGCACGACAAAGAATAACAGACACAATGAAATTACAGAAATATCATTTGGGTATTTAATAATGGTATATACAAATTATCAGTGAGTAATAAAATGTTCTCACCGTAATCTGAATTCGGTAAAACAGCAAAAACAAATAAACCTTCAACGTTTTCAACATGAAAGAATTACCCTAGGTGTGTTGTATATACAAAACCAATAGCGGTGTAACGAAACTGAGGGTCCGTGTAACAGAAAGTTCGCCCTCCATTTAGTTATTATGGTTAGGGTTAGCTTGACCTAGGTGAGTCAAAATCTGGGGCGAGACTTACCTGTACAAATGAAAGGGGCGCGTACTCTTTATCATGGGGGACTCTCTGTCACGTTACACTGGCGTTAAATAGCACTTTAACGATGACCTGATGTTCAAATAATTACTGATACCCTCAGACCAAACGCAAAAAGGCGCATGTGCGTGTCTCAAAATCACAAGTAACTATAGTGAATCTCATACACCCTGTGTTATGATCTGTCTTAATCTTATACCTTGTCTTTGACTATTTTTTCAAGAAAAATAGCTCCGTGGTAGTTCTTCTAATGAGAATTTCTGTTGTTTATCATATTATTCACAACCTAATGCATATATAGTAAGCATTGAGGTAAAAAAAAGGTGAATGAGTAGAGTGTGCGCTATACCATTCCTAAATACAGCCAAGGTAGTATTCTTTTGTCTATACACGTCCCTATCATAATATAATGTACATATATACATAACCCTGATCCTGTTTTCTTCTTATTATTTATTTTCTTATACATCTTTGACTTTTACATGGGATCGGTGGTGCAAGTGCAGTTTGTGGACAGTGATATGTTCCCGATAAACTCACTTGGAAGGGCCTCTCTCTGAAAAAATTAATAAAAACCCTTCATGTATTTTCGTAAAAAATCGCAAGACACATTTCCCAATATAACTTCGCAGACAAAAATAATTTATTGTATTAATTTTTTTGCACCAAGACTGTAGCAGTAATACCATGATTTGAAATCTTCTTTCAGCTGAAACCAGTATGTATTAAAAGTGTGTAAATGAAAATGTTACTTTAACTCAAGAAACCTTTAGATGACCTTATTTGACCTTACCCAGTGCCGCCACTTTCGTATTACGTCATAGAGGTATTTTCCAGGACTTTCTTGTCTTTCTCGTATCTGACACTGGCCAAGCACTGAGAAATTTGGATCTAGCTTACCCAGGTAAACGCCATATCTGAAATATGAAAAAGATCAGAGTTACATGCATCTGTTCATATTGAATTTTTGTCCCGCCATTATCATAAACCGACCCGCAGGTTGTGTGGTGTAGTAGTCAAGTTCCAATCCATCCAAAGTCCCTTGCTTTTCCTTTGTCAGGGTCTGCATGAGTACCAAGGGCAATACACATATAACTTGCTTGTATGTATTGAAGGCTCTTAACAGTTAACCCCCCCTTCCCCGCAACCCCGTAAGGAATTTTCTCAGCATACAATCCTGCCATACAACAATTAATGTCTTTAACAATATGGTGCGTTTTGGGGACACTAAGGAGTGTTTCCATAGGCCTTAGATCGGTCTTTCTCTCAATTTTCGCGAGAGATCGTGCGAGACGGGGCCTGAACCTGCCTCTGGATTTTGGAAGGCAACGAACGCTACATTTATATCTATATATTCTGCAAAAAGCACCAAACACCTACTTGAGCAAGTTGATAAGGGCCTCCATGGCGATGTTGTTTGGCTTATGGTCGCAGAAGTTTCCTATCATAGCAATACCGATTGATTTCTTGTTCCATCTGCAGTAAAAAAAAGACCATTTTACCATCCAGCAAAAGACATACATATTGCGAGAGTACATGTATGAGCGAGAGAGAGAGAGAGAGAGAGACAGAGAGAGAGAGAGAGAGAGAGAGAGTAAAAGAAAGATGGGGAAATTGAAGTCCCCAATCACCTAGAATTGAATTGTTCGATTATCAAGGTACCCCCACATCATTTTTAATTAAAACAGCCAGTCATTCTCTGGCCAAACTCCACCCACGTCGGTGTATGAGCGCCTATGAAGTCCCATCCTCTTCCTTCGTAGACAACGCCATCTTCTCCGATCAAGAAGTTATACCCGATGTTATCCCAGTCTGAATTACAATTAATGTGGAAGTTAGGGAATGGGCTGAACACGGTCATTTTATCCTCTAACCAACTTCTGCTTTCGATCTTGTTAGTGATTAGAGTCCAAACGAGAGAAACATTCCAAACTCAAAATATTAAGAAGAATTTATAATATACAAACACAGTTTTTTCACAGACGTAAAAACACAATCGTTGAGTTTCAAATTAAAAGAGAGAAATGTTCATATTGCCAATAAAATACACAACTTCTGGAATTAAATCATGTTTTTGAAATACACTAAAATAAGACGAAACTTACGATGAAACGTCTCCATGTGGTCCAGCTGTATTTTCTGTATGACAGAGCAGCAGAGTTCGTTAGTGGTGCACTCTATACTGGCAGTGTGATAGATGATGGTGGTGTTAAGAGGAAGATGGTGGAACGGCTCCAACACGTGCTGGGAGTGGCGTGCTCCCCAACCTGCACGGGGCATGAACTGGAGATACGAGTCTGAAAATGGTGAAAAGGTTAACAAATACGTTAAATATGTCAACTATCGTCGTGGGTAAAAACTTAGAATGTACAGTGATGTCGTGTTTTAAATTTAAGTCATTGCCGACGTCACGAAGTTGGCGTGATTTCCTTTAAAACATACATGTATGTTCATCTATTCTGCGACATTTCTCGATCCATATGACTTTTTTGAGGAACCGACCCATAGGTAAACAGGAGCTCGAGGAAGGACAGTCAGTCAGACAGACAGACAGGCAGACAGACAGACAGAGGTAGAGTTTGTAGAACTTACTGTAGTCGTCCGGCCAATTAATCCATTCGGGTTCCATCTTGCAGGGGTGTTGCCCAGGCAAAATGACAAACGCCACGACACATACCAACGCCACGAAAACCAGAGTGAAGAACACGCCAAAGGAGAGGCAGATCCGCTTCATAGACCGAGTGTTTTTCTTGCCTCGGATGTAGACAGCGTGTTGTTCCTCTATGCTCTGCTGTCTCATTTGCAGCAAGCATGCTTTGGTTGTCTCCGGGTCCAGGTCTCGGTCGGCGTAATACTGGATGACGTCATCAGGAGTGCCAAGACGAGACAGCGCATCTAAAACGAAAGGCAACGACAGTTAAAACTGTTACAGATCATTGTCTGTATGAATGTGGATAAATGCAGGAAAAAGATGTCTTATATTCATCAACTTCTTTTTTAAATTTGCAGATTCAAGGTGGTTGCCATGGCGTTTTACAAGCGCAACTTCTATTATTATTGGCACTGGTTAAATAATATTGATATTCATAATAGTAATATTCCATCAATATTTTAAATAAATAATCAAAATGTCAATTTTTTCGTTGAAAAAAATGCAAAACTAAGAAAAACAAAAAAAAAGAAGAGCAAAAGTTTCTCTTTAGCACTTTTAAGTGCATAAAAACCCAAGAGTTAAATAATTTACCCGTTAACTCTTCCCAGAGTTTACAGAACTGGTTGCCAGAGAGAGTTCTGGAAGGGTTGTGATAGAGGGTATTCCTCAGGTTACGTATCCTCATGACGTCATGTTCGGGAAGTGTCTCGTGCGACTTCGGCCGACCTTTCCAAGAAACATTCTGTCCACCACTCGTGACATTGCTGGTATGAGAGAGGACAAATCACTTTTGATTATCTCTAGTATTGTTTTTGTTATATTCATCGTGCAGTTTTGAAAGTAATAAAGTTTGACCATAAACTATGGCACTAAGGTAAAGTGAAATAATCTGGAAATGATAAGATATAGGCTAGGCGAGTAAACAGAAAACCAAAATCGTACCACACCGACGTAACCTTAGCTTTTATGGGCAGTTATTCCCTTTTTTCATGTCTGCTTTTTCAATTAAAATAAGGAAAATAAATAACTGCAGTTAAATCTCTCGAACTAGGTCGCATTAGGAGGGGCACGAGTGACTTAAGACGGTAGGGGGGAAAGAAGATATTGAGAGAGAAATTTTGTAAGTTGCAATCTATCCCCCGAAGTGTTATAACCCAATAAAAAATTATGTTAAAACGTTAAAAACAATTTCTTGACAGCACCACAGGAAGACTGCATCATAAGCAAGAGTTAATGTCGAAGTTGATAAACATTTAACAGCTTAAAAACTCACCGAATAAGAATCACAAGGAGTGAGATATCAAAATGCATCGGGTCTGGCTGAGTTCCCGCGGGCCGCGGGAATAAGAGAGCGTATTGTGGGGACGACATGATGTTCTTCTGGCGCAGGTCTTGGAAGTCTTGCTGATGGAGCTGGAGAAAGTGTTCTAGGGTTAAACCCTTGGGGATGGCGGAGAAGAATAGCTCCCGCACGCGCTTGGTCCCCTCCTCCATAAGAAGGTGTATGATTCTGTCATAATTTGAGCTGTCGTCGCTAAGGCTCTGGTAACCTTGGATCATGTTGGGATTAGGAAGACTTCGAGCTTAAAAAAAATTGATATTATTTGCACTAAGCACATGATGCTTATATTTGACCTGATCTCATTGTTTTCAGTTTCAGATAACCTTCGCCCATTTAATGATCTTTAATCCTGAATTCACACTCAACTCGCACGTGAAGAATACTTAATTGCTTTTTATCCCTGACAATCACCAATAATTTCATAAAATTGTTTTTTTTATTTATTTTTTTTTCATTCACTGATGAATCTCTCTGTCTACATATCTATAATGTACCGGTATAACTGAAATTTTGACTACCTAATATCTCATTTTCTCTTTTTTTAATAATTTAATAATAATCTTTTTGTTTCTATCCGTCTTTTTCACTGATGTAAAATATAATACCGCTTCTTTTCAGTGATTATAAACTAATGGAGTTGATACCCGTACTCTTGACATGCCAATGATATCTACTACACACGATATTCAAATGATACAGAATTAGGAATGAGGGCTTGAAGTACCCACTCATTAGAGGTCTCTGACAAGTATTCATAGAACGCATTTAAAATATAAGAAAAAATATATAATATATCAGCGACGTGTAGTGGCACTTCTTGAACGAAAAAAAAGGAGCACCTTCTTTGTTCATGAACTAGAACCAGAAGCAAAATGAAAGTAAAATAAAGTCTCGTGATCATTAAAACACACCTTTGCTTGTGCAACTGAATGTAATGAGAATAATTTGGGCTCTCTCGAAGAATAAAATGGAATGCGTGTTTGACTCACACTAGTACATGTTAGTAGGTCACGAGTAGTGCATTGGTCGCAAATAACAGTTTTTTTTTTAAATAAAAGTAGCTTCCTGTCAAAAAATGAAAAGAATTATTTCACCTTTAGACTGTAGATAAACAAAGAAGAAGGAAATTAAAGTTGTTTACATATTATGTTTACTCAAACGAGTGCAATTTCCTTAAGATAAGATAACTTACTGGCTTAGGTCAAAATATCCCTGACAATCACCAATAATTTCATAAAATTGTTTTTTTTTATTTCTTTTTTTCATTCACTGATGAATCTCTCTGTCTACATATCTATAATGTACCGGTATAACTGAAATTGTGACTACCTAATATCTCATTTGCTCTTTTGTTTATAATTTAATAATAATCTTTTTGTTTCTATCCGCTTTTTCCACTGATGTAAAATATAATATCACTTCTTTTCAGTGTTTATAAACTAATGGAGTTGATACCCGTACTCTTGACATGCCACTGATATCTACTACACACGATGTTCAAATGATACAGAATTAGGAATGAGGGCTTGAAGTACCCACTCATCAGAGGTCTCTGACAAGTATTCATAGAACGCATTTAAAATATAAGAAAAATGAAATATAATATATCAGCGACGTGTGGGGCACTTCTTGAACGAAAAAAGGAGCACCTTCTTTGTACATAAACTAGAACCAGAAGCTTTTTCCACTGATGTAAAATATAATATCACTTCTTTTCAGTGTTTATAAAATAATGGAGTTGATACCCGTACTCTTGACATGCCACTGATATCTACTACACACGATGTTCAAATGATACAGAATTAGGAATGAGGGCTTGAAGTACCCACTAATCAGAGGTCTCTGACAAGTATTCATAGAACGCATTTAAAATATAAGAAAAATGAAATATAATATATCAGCGACGTGTGGGGCACTTCTTGAACGAAAAAAGGAGCACCTTCTTTGTACATAAACTAGAACCAGAAGCAAAATGAAAGTAAAATAAAGTCTCGTGATCATTAAAACACACCTTTGCTTGTGCAACTGAATGTAATGAGAATAATTTGGGCTCTCTCGAAGAATAAAATGGAATGCGTGTTTGACTCACACTAGTACATGTTAGTAGGTCACGAGTAGTGCATTGGTCGCAAATAACAGTTTTTTTTTTTAAATAAAAGTAGGTTCCTGTCAAAAAATGAAAAGAATTATTTCACCTTTAGACTGTAGATAAACAAAGAAGAAGGAAATTAAAGTTGTTTACATATTATGTTTACTCAAACGAGTGCAATTTCCTTAAGATAAGATAACTTACTGGCTTAGGTCAAAATAATGCGTTTAAATTCTACAATACTAGTAGTACCAGTATAAAGAGTGCCTCAGTACATGGTGATCTAATTAGCACTCATCCAAAGGTAAAAGTGACTTAAATTTAACCCAGATATGGAGTCACAGCAGTCAGAGCATTGTCACCTACTTCACTGCATAGGGCCGTAGGTTGAGAAAATGCTTGGAGGGTAGAGAAGAGGGGATGGGGGCACCTGTTTTAATTGCCATCAGGTTATTTGTACTGTCTGTGGTTTTCATCTAGACGTTCAGTAAAAGAAACGCCAGAGACTTCTCGCGAACTGGGAGAAAGGTTATCGCTTACAATTTTAAAAATGAAAATATATATTTTTAAAAAAATCGGCGGGGGACCGGGGGGGGCATGTGGTATACACGGAATATTCAGAGCCGAATAAATATAATACTGTCAACACTGCAGTCGACAGCGAGCTGCACAGTATATGGAGAATATGTATTTCTGAAGTGGTACATAAATTATCATGATCTTGAACAATGTAATACAACTGTCAAATGTACGTTCAACCGTCGTCGTGCTGCACTGCTCAACTCTGTTGTACACGATTGCTCAATATCATTATAGATTATCATATTGTAATACACTGTTAGGTCATCCCTTACTCTGTGTTGGCTGTATCTACCCTTGCTAGAAAACTGCTGGATTTCAGGAGATCACCGTGCCCAATACTGTTTTACTTTTAAACATGTTTTGTTTAACGTACAACTCTTTACATCGAGTATTGAGACCGATAATTCTTAAATATGACGACATTAAAAATGTCCGAATGACCCACACGCTTAAACATCAGAAACTTCACTACCGTGTATAGATTAAATGCGTGCACAAATACTGTCGTGTACAGCTGATTATTATCTTAACTCCCCTCTCAGTGCTAATCCACTCAAAAAAATGCCGGCAAGATTCAAGTCAAGAGGAGTTATAGAAGTCTGGTGGGTGCTAAAGCTCGATCTACAGGCATCAGCTTTTAAAAGTGCTTGTTGTTTGTTAGACTGCCACAGGATCAGCATTATAACAGACCGAAATCTCACCTGAACGTCTCTTAATCACAAAAGCGCTTGATAGCGCGTGCGGTGTCACCTTCCTTTGGTTATGTATGTGAGCCTCGTTTTTATGTCGTTTCTGAGAAAACGGCCCGTGGTTTACAGGATAATCGGTAACAGTGTTGTCATCATTACTGATAAGGCCCAACGATCGAAAGTAAACGGGGGTGTATAGAAAACAAAGAACAGTTAGGCTGCTAAAAGTCAGTTGGGGAATGGACAAATGAATTTGTAGGTGGTCGGTGGAAAGAGCACTTGCAATGCAACATGTTGACAATAAAATTGGTATTGTTTTGTCGTTGTCTTTTTTTCTGTCCCAAATTAAGCGATTGCTGGTATCGAGGATTTAAAAAAAATTAATGATACAGCGCTTGTATCGCTGGCTTAGTATACGTAATTTATGCCAGCATTCGTGTCTGAGATGTATGTCAGCGCTGAGTCATCAGCTATGAATAAAGTGTAAACTTTCCAACTTTCGATTCCCATAGATTAAGATTGACTTTAAAAGTACATGAACTTTGATAAAAAGCTTTAATGTTGACAGTAGCTTTGACTGTTGATTTAGTTAAAATAACAAATATTTAAACCACTGCATACTCTCATTTCGATAATTTGTCATCAGTGCGCGATAAAAGTAATTTAAGACAGGCTGGTGATTTTTGTTTTTGGCGCTTATCTTTTCAATGAAGTTCACAACCGCAAACACACACTAGTGTATAAACCTAAACCGGTATCATATTTGTGACGTCAATCAAAGGCGTCTTATATGTTTCATTTATGTGTATGATATTTAATCCGCGTCGCCAGTGGTCGCTTTTTGTCACATTCAGTCACCGTGGCGTTCGCCCTATAAGGAAATAGGTTAGAAGAACCAGGTAAAAAAGAACGATATGGGGCGAAAATGTGATAAAGAAATGTTTTCTTTTTTTGTAATTTCTTATAAAAACAAACGTTACATTTTTAGGAGAAGCAAGGGTGGTCAACGTGCACTCCAAGGTTTTACCATAAAAAAAGTTAAACAGGCAGTGGGGTACGATCAAAGACATGAACTCGCCTTCTCACCACACACACACACGTGTATGAACGCATGTGTGCTCGTGCACACACATCCACCCAGAGAGAGAGAGACAAAGAGAGAGGGGGGGGGGAGAGAGAGAGAGAGAGAAAGAGATGGGGGGGAGAGAGAAAGAGATGGGGGGAGAGAGAGAGAGAAAGAGATGGGGGGGAGAGAGAAAGAGATGGGGGGAGAGAGAAAGAGATGGGGGGAGAGAGAGAGAGAAAGAGATGGGGGGGAGAGAGAAAGAGATGGGGGGGGAGAGAGAGAGAGATGGGGGGGGAGAGAGAGAGAGAGATGGGGGGGAGAGGGAGAAAGAGATGGGGGGGAGAGAGAGAAAGAGATGGGGGGAGAGAGAGAAAGAGATGGGGGGGAGAGAGAGAAAGAGATGGGGGGAGAGAGAGAGAGAGATGGGGGGGAGAGAGAGAGAGAGAGAGATGGGGGAGAGAGAGAGAGATGGGGGAGAGAGAGAGAGAGAGATGGGGGGGAGAGAGAGAGAGAGATGGGGGGGGAGAGAGATGGGGGGGAGAGAGAGAGAGATGGGGGGGGGGGGAGAGAGAGAGATGGGGGGGGTCAGATCCAATAATGGTGTATAGATATAAATAAGATGATATTGTTGAAAAAATGCACGCGCGCAGAAAGTAACTCCCATATAACATTTTATTTCCGTAATTTTAAAAGTAATTTAAATTATACCATTTAAGAAAATAAAATGCTATGCACATATAATAACAAAGGGTTACTTACATAGAAAATAATACTAACAACGGTTAAATAATTATTTCCAGAGATAAGTTTTCATATCTACGTTTGTATGTCTGTCATCTGCCTATCGCAAAAAGTGCTGGGTGGATTTTGATGCAATTTTCAGGAAAGGATTTTGATGGTGATAAATTGATCAGTTAGCTTACTAATTAATAAAAATAAACAATTGAGAGTACTGAGCTGCCTTGGTGGATGTTTGCGCTGGCTGGGTGATTTTCTAATGAGATAATCAGAAAATAAGCAAGTGTTAAAATAGACTACAATACTAAGGAAATTCCTCGTACCCAGAATATTGGCCATGTATTTTGTACTAAACGTTATAATTTTACCCTTACGAACTTATACACGCGGAGTATTTGTAATCCGTATTCTCCATATTTCAAGTCTTGTCACTACCATGTCATATTTCAACATTAATAAAAGGGCACCCAGAGAGCCGAAATTACATTTTGGACAAATGAATTCTAAAAAGGCTAAGACTATTTGTAGTAAGGATTATATTAGTGCCCTGCCTTTAAATTGGAATCGATATTAATTTAATTAATAGTAGGCAAACAGGCATACAGATGGACGGACTAACAGACAAATACAGACAATGAAAGTCAGGCAAACACAGATATATAAACGAAAATAAATATGTAGTTTTATCCTAAGATGGCGTTTAAGAAAACCCGCCGATATTGAAATATTAACAAGACAGCTGATGATAAATACAACTTGATGATAAAAACAATACATTTATATAAAAAATATAATCTATTACCTTCGTCTGATTAATTACACGTTTTCCAATAGGAAAAAATAAGCTTTAACACAGCCGCTGCCATTAGTAAAATATCGGCTGCTAAATGAGAGTAACATTTCGATAAGGCACTTAAATAAAAATGCATTCTGGGCCTTTAAAAGCAAACACATTATTGGGCTTTTGCAAAAAGAGCTGTATTCTCAAACTGTGAAATACACGCAGTTGCTCTTCTAAAACGAAATGCAGGGCATTGCTACAGCTCGTTAAACAATATTATGTAGACTCTATCTCAATGCAAGTTTTCGTCCTGTTGAAATTAATTTTATGTATTCAGCCCAATCTTCCACCTTTCCCAGAACATACCCCAAACCCATTCCAAGAACGAAAGCACAAACCAGCACGCCAATGATCCAGAAAAACGTCCGCCTGTCCATAGACAGTTTATATACATTGGTAGTAATAGTTAGACGTGGGTGAGCCTGCTGGTCGCTTTGACTCTCCATACAGTTATCGTTGTTATCGTCACTGAGCCATTTTAAAGACAAGATTCGTTTTCTTGCACTCTCCAGTTGGGTTTCAAAGCCCGATTCCCTGGCTATTGCTTCTGATTTCTGAGCAAAGGTTAACGCATTTTTGAGGTTCTCCTTTCGACGCCAATAATCAGAGCGGCCTAAGTTGAGATAAAAACGTGCAATGGAAGTGGTCGCCCACAAGTCGTGCTCTATCTTATCAAGGCAGTCCTTTGCCATGCGCAGATGTTTTTCCGTAACCAGATTTTTCATCCCCATTCTGTTTCTCATTCGCTCGCCGTAGCCGCACAGAAACAAAGCCAACTTGCCTAGAGCCACCTGAACTTTACGATCATTGTTCATGCTGGGGTCGTTAAGATAATGTTCTATACACTGATGAAAACAGACAATAGTCTTTTCGATGCTCTCTGTCGTTGGCTCTTCCAGGGCTAGGAGAGACGCTTCGTGGAACAGGACTGACGCAGTGAGCCGGCATGGCTCGAGACAGCTCATGTGCTGTTTAGCGTAGCACAGTTCCTCCCACGCGCCTGAGAAATCCTCCTTGCATCGATGTAAAGACACCTTCATGTAGTGGAACATGACACTGTACATTTTGGGATTCGTCGTGTACGGAATGAGCATCTGAATGCGGGACAGAGTTGCAGCCACGTGCTTACTCTTGTGCTCAAATTTCCCGCGGAAATAATCATGCTTGAGCTCCACCAATGAGATAATCAGTTCAACATTCTTGTCGCTGCATTGCGCGCTGCGCAGGGACAGAGCCTCTTTCTGAAATTCATGGCGGTTTCCCTGGTCTGTTAACTTCCCTAATTTATCATATATCAACAGATATTTACGGTCTTCCTCATCTAACGGGCTAGAGATGACATTTGAATAAAGGTGACTGATTCGTCGTCTTCGTGCAGTTTTTCCATCTATTTCAACCTCTGTCGTTTTAACAGATGTTTCGGACTGCAGCGAGGAAAGGGTCAAATCTAACAGAGTGACCAGCGCCTGGTGCTTGGGGCGCAGAGCTTCTCTAAAATGATGAAACGCTCGTTTTGATTCCGAACAATGCTTAAGAATGTGAAGTAATTCCATCATCTGCAGTGGGCAGCTTGAGTCACTACTACTTTTGAGACTTTTCATAAGTCTCAACTTTGTCATGTCTGCTGTTGTAAGCACATTCGCCTTTTGGTAAAGATACACTCGGACTTCGTCGTACCTCACCTCCGAACAAATGAGCTGCTTGTGAATGTTTAGCGTTTTCTTCTCCAATGCATTCATATCGACGGCTTCCTGTCACGTAGTCATACACGCGTCTTAAATTCGATTGAAGTCAAGATCTTTCTTCCAGAATGAGATTCAATCTGAGAATTGTTTTTAAAAAATCTGAAGAAAATCGACAGCTCAAATCAGTTTGATCTCGAGTCTTTCGTGTTCACGTTCACACCAAGGTCCAAACTAAAGGTTGATAAGGCAAAACGCCAGACTTTCACGGAGGTTTTATTCATCACACACCTCAGTCTGTGGACAGCTAAGTCACGTCGTAATCCAAAGAATCCGTGTAAGATCTTAAGATCTGTTCTGAAGTTTACCTGTCACATAGGAACGCTTGCTGTCTCACACACAGGCAAGAGGGAAGAACCGAATCAGTTGTTTTAATGGCTGACGAAACTCAAGTCAACTCATGCAAAAATGCAAATCCTGCTTCCTTATCCCGTGCAGATATTCCTGTTCTTCAAGGCCAAGGCTGCATTGAAAAAACAAAACAAAACAAATACCTCAATCCATTGGTTGAACCGCAAACCCCGAAGGATTTGTTTCAGTCTAAAAACGCCGTTGACGTGTCCGGTCAGTTGCCCGAGTGCCGCCGACGGACTCCGTTCCCTGGTCCTTCTTTATGTAGCATATCAATATCAACGTTTTCAGTCTTCGCTACGGAATTCTCTACCCAAGTACGATGTGCATTCCTGGTTCAGTCGTGCATTCCTAAAAAAGATACGCAAATAATAAATGACAGTTGACGAATTCAGTGCAATGTATATTTACTTTCTATATTTCTGTATGCATGCGGAATACTACTCTATTTCAGCTTCGGGCCTATAGAACAGTCTTGTCCCTACGACATTTTACAGGCTTCCCCCCAAGTTTAAAGGAAGAGCCAACTTAATGAAGAGATTCAAGACATGGGCAGTTTTTTCTTTCTATTTTTCAATATAGGTCACGTGGCACGTGCATGTCACACCCTTCACTCCGCCTACGTGTATGAGTTTTCTTCCCTGATGAGTTGTCCCTGCCAATATGTCTTGCGTGCGTGCACACACGCACACACACACACACACACACACACACACACAGAGAGAGAGAGAAACTGACAGCCTACACATACTGACGCATGCACACAAACGTACACGCACGCGCCTACAGAAGCGTGCGTGTACACGTACTCTTCCCAGTGTTGCACTACACGTACCATAGCCCTGCTTTACAGATCTATCACTTACCTAACCAATAACAACCACGCCCCACTCTACGTTGTGACACGTACAAGTAGACGGGGACCTACACACCTGTTGTTGTGACAATGTTAAAACCTCTCCCGGGCACTGCCACAGGTACATATAGGATATCCACCTAATTTATTTGCCAGTATGTACTGGCTAAAATGCACATATAAATGTGACGGATTACAATACAAAACACTAAACTACAATATGATACGCCTTAACTCAGGTTTACTGAAATATAGTGACTCTATAGTGGCACGGCGTGGATCTAGGCCACCCTTTCTGTGGAAAAAATGACTGCTGAACAAACAAAACATGAAACCAAACGTCAGCCTACCTACTCTCTGACCACAGGGTGCGTTAGTAGTCTGTTAAAATGTTGAAAGCGACTGTGAGATTTTGTCCAGTATTTAAAAGGGATTACTGATATCAAAGGGTGCTTTCCCAGAGATTTAGATCGATCTAGAGATTAAGATTTAGATCGACCTAACTCCCTGGGGGTTCACGCTAAATTGCAGTCAGCCGAGCGGGCACCATAGTTAATTACCCCTTTACAGCTTTTAGTAGGCGGGACAGACGCTTAAGCCGGCCAAGCTGACAGTAATCTAGTGAGACTCCCCACAGGGATAGATCGATCTTAAAATCTATGGAAATGGGGTGAAAGGGTACGACCTACCCATGACAGGCATTTGAACACTTTGCTACAACTTTTCTTTTACGCCAGCGTTAAGTCTAACGCGTAGAACCACTGGCGTAAAACAAGACTTACTACATACAACTTAGCAGACTTGACCTTGAATTTAAAATGCAGTCAGGAAAAAAAAACATCTTCAATACGTACTGTTAAGTGTCGCCTAATAGGTACAGCCTACGCGCATTACACTTCAGATTGCCTTGCGGTCGTGTTCCTGGTTTTAGCCGCATAGAAAAATGTCAGTGTTTATGAAGGGTGGCCAGGGCAGTCGGTGTGGCGACACCTCTCGGTCGTTTCAAACAATGGGTTTTGGGCGGTGACTCAAATGTGAGACAAATATCGTACTGCCTGACTTACTTTTTAGGGGAATTCCCTACTCGGAAAGAATTCCAATCAACTGCCTCACCCTGCTCACTTGCTTTCTTCTGTGTGTATAATGTGTATGGGTGTGTGAAATAGTCGGCGGGACGGGACATTTGGCGAATTTTTTTAACAGGAATACCCGCGTATATCTTCTCTTTCTGTTGATCGATCTCTAAATCTGTCTTTGAGTTTAAAAAATGTAAAACAATTAATTTGATATCAATTTTACAACAATAATAGTAACTTAGTGTATATATTCATATTTTATTTCTTGTATATTCTTCTTGGGTCATGCTATTTCTTTAATTTTGAGTGGGTCCCCTGCACCCTAAATTAAACATCACGTGTATAAAATTAAACATCCATGTATAAATAAAGGACCTGGAGAATCAATATGAATAAAAAGCTAATTGTGAAAGCCGCTTGACAAAACATGGACTAATTTTAGATCCCAGCTTTCTTAAACCGTACAGTATAACCAGTGTACATATTAAACTGGGCTGATCCAGAAAAAAAAGGCGCTACTGTCTATACCAATAGCCTGTATACAGTTCCTTACAAGCACAGCCGAGTTTGTTGGCAGAAATTTAAAACACGACAATGAATGTTTCCAGTGGTGCTTGAAATGGCGGAACTCAGCGAGATTAAGTTGCTCTGACTTTCTTCCTCGTATACGTAACCATTGGTCTATAAGAAGCACCTTGGTCTCGTGACATTGTATCATGTACCTGGTTTTCACCCAAGAGGACACTTCTCGGTAAAACCCAAAATTTGGAACTGGTTATAGTAATTGCTAGCGATGTTCTGGTTGAATTATGATGTATTTCACCGCATGGAAATTGAAGAATCTAAACAATAACCATCTTATATCAAAATAAAAGGAAACAAATGCAAAGGCTCCCAATAATAATAAACATTTATATTTGCTCTAAATTTTCCATTTTTACTCATAACAATTATGTCCTCACTGTTTGCACTGTGATATTTTCTTTCTCAAAGTGAAGTGAAAGGTTTAGTCACATAAACTGCATGTGTATCATTGTGTGTGTGTGTGCGTGTGTGCGTGCGCACGCCCGTCTTGGGTTGCATGGAGCACTAAAAATATATGTATGTATATATTTTTTGTTTTACTTTTCGGGAAGTGGCATTACTTGGAATTATTCATATAACTGTACCCGAAATTGACACTTGTTTTAAAAGTGCAATTAAAGCCTGACTTTTTTGAGCTACGCTTATTATTATTATTAATATCTTTTTTTGAAAATTGTGGACCTGTATGCAAAGCGACAGGTTTTTATACGAACTTGTGTTGAAGTTAAATGTTAATGATATATTATTCAAGGAAATACACTAAATACACAATTTCTAGATTTATAATATTGTCTTTTCTACAAAATTTTTTTTTCATTCCGTCTCAAAGTATTCTCCAGTGGCGCTGGCTTCGTTTTAGAGAAAGTAACAAAAAGAAGGTGGAAGAAAACATGTCTGCCGTGGCAACGAATAACTATTACAATGGCAGAAATAATCTTTACCGCGGTGAAAACTCTTCCTAACAAAAATTATTTACAAAAATAATAATAATAATAATAATAACAATAAAAAATAAATAAATAAATAAATAAATAAATAAATAAATAAATAAATAAAGGATAAAGAGGATACCTATGGGCCATCGTAATTTCTCCATCCGTCACATGGGGCTATATGATTTTCACAAGTTGCCCTCATAAAAATAACTGATGTTACTCCCAAGATATGTCAGATATGTGTACTAGTTCGACCACCACACTGCAGGTGGCGCTGATAACGGTCACAAGCGTGCTCACTGCGTAATTTCTCAAAACAGAGGTCTTCTAAAAATAAAGCAAACATCACCCTATGATGAAATATACAAAAAAAGTTACCTCGTGATAATCACTGTAAAAATGCTTTTCGTAATAGGTATTTATAGTAGATGTGTTAACGGTTTTAACCGTAAAACAAATTTGTTAAGACAAATACAAATTAAGATATATAAACGTACATGTACTTTTAAATCAGTAAATAGAAAACGGCCCTTTGTAATACAAAATTATTCATATTTATTCATATTTGTCTTTAAAAATAACTAAGAGGATATGCACATGCTTATCCAGCTTACGTGAATAAGAAAAGTAAAACAAGCACATTTTGCTAAACCAAAACGGATTGCCTTCTTTTAAGAACTACCGGTAGTTGTGAATTTCACACGCGGCCTAATTAGTAGCAATTAGGCCTAATAGTCCGAAGGTTCATTGGTCCGAATATTCACTATAGAACCTTCGGACCAATGATCCCTTGATTAAAAAACCGATGAAAATGTTACCATTTTCCGGACCAATGAAGCTGCGGACCAATGCACCTTCGGACTATGCCCCCTAAACGACATTAGTATTTCTGCAGTTTGACCTACTTTGTATTTCATCAGATGCATTTCCCATTATAACCTTCAAATAAACCAATGTTTTCTCTAAGCAGCTGTGGACTGCAGTGACTGAACAACATAAATAAACTTCGATACCGAAATAGAAATAGGCGGAATGGAAAGAGGAGGTAAATATACTAGCCCCCCCCCCATCGCTCCTTATATTATTAGCTTTAAAAATGTAGGACTTTAATTCGGACTAAGGCCTTCGATCAAAAATACATCTTAATAACTAAATAGGGAGTGTTGACTTCTCGTAAATCATTCCACAGTATTCACATACTCCCGTGACATCACTTACCAATACAGTCTTAGATGGCCAAAATCCACGACTTTCATTTTCAGGACCTTATATACTGGTACATATGTACTGGTGTATTGATGTTATTTCGAGTACTTTCATCTTTTCGTATTTGCACAGGTATTTCGCAAGCTTGATCGTAAGACACCCCGAGGACAACGTCTTCTTATGTCCATCTTACTCTTCATCCTGAAATATTAGTCATACAGATGCGAAGTTTCAGATCTTATTCACGAATTTCATCACGTTTAGAAAATGCGTGTCACGTGATTACTATGGAGGGAATCTGATACACCCCTTTGCAATGACAATGGCTATACAAGCTTATAACCTGAACAGTTATTTGAACTTGATTTCATCCGGGTCAGGTCAACGAAGGCAAGGTGAACACGGTCGAAATACAATTGATGGGTCTCAAACTCAATTAAAATAAGCGACAAAACGGTCCCTTTCACATCAACTACAGATCTATTCTAATACCTACATGTATAAGCAAGCATAACAAATAAGTTTACATATAAAAAATGTGATTTTGATTAATGTGTTTGTTTATTCAGAACGGGTCTTTATGTTCAAAATAAACCAGACTGCATGCCTCCTTTAACTATTCGACAACCGAAACTAAAACGGGAGGTAATAATAGAAAGTCGCGTGACTGGAAAATCCCACTTTCTTGTTTAGTCTATGCGCAAACCACAGCAATTTACGTTGTGGAGTGAGCTGCTTTATTTTTTAATAAGACGCATGCTCAGGACTGGAGCTCGCCTTACTATCACGTGAATGGTTTAACTGCGCATTACCATATCAATAGGCTTTACGATCAGCCCCAAGTGAAAATAAGACGTTAGATATCTAATCGCAGATCATATCGAGACCTTATACATGGTTACAGCTACTATAACGTTAACATTACAGCAGGTAAGTCTCTAAACAGAAAATTCATTGATCGAATGATGCAATATACTGTAGTGTCCCGGTATCTGATGTAATTTAATTGTAGCTGCGTTCGTGTTCATGTGAGGGCGCATGCATGCATGGCAGTAGGAGAAAAGTTGTTTTTAATTCAGACTTTTTCTTTTTTTTTTTTCTGGGGGGGGGGGGGCACAAAGTGACACATTGAATTAAGCCATATTGATTCTAACTAAAATGTAATGCATGCATTTCGTCTGCGGGGTACGTATTGATTCCTGCGCATTCTTCATAACGGAGCAAATATATATTTTTAGTTTCCGTCTGCTACACTGTACGTTGCATTCCTGTGTGTTTGAAATTTTGTCTCGTATTTCCAAACGTGATTATATCCGTAGTAGGGCCTATAAATGCTTTTGTTTTATACATGTAGGACTTAACGTAGTGGTTCATGTGCTCTACACGTACGGGCGGTGACACGGTGTAATCGGTAGACTAAATATATCATGAAAAAACTAAAAACAAAGTATTGACAAACAAGCATTATGCTACGGGGCTACGGATTATTGTAAACCTTAATTAAAAGGATGACAACTGTGCATTTTGGCCCAAAAAATTTTTTTCTGGGGTATACGACATTTGTTCCATACTTACTAATGGTTAATGAATCCATTCCAACATTCAAACTTAGTCGTTGTTTTTTTTTTTCTAAAAAGATTGGTTTTTTGTAATATTACAGAGTGTAGTCAGCTATGGAAGTCACGTGATGTGATGGCAAGCACAAATTTCAGAATAATTGCGTTAACCGCCGTTTTAGTGGTAAAATAGAATTTATTATATTTCTATGAGTTGTTTACAATGCATTTATAGTGAAATATGGATATCATATGAACAGTTGTCGTCCCTTAATATGGGTTGTTACTTCTCTCTGCCAGATGCTAGCTGCGTGATGACGTCATTGGGATACTTTGCAATAACCCGCAGTACAGAAAAGCGCTGGGCAATCAAAAGATAAATATCTATGAATGTCTAGCGAAAAAATATTTCGGTGATTCTGGTAGAGGGCATAGGTTGTTGCAGTATACTCTCCAATGGACTTTTTTATTTTTATTTTCAGATGCCTACGGTAAACTTCTACGGTCAATGATAGGGACAAGCAATGGACCGCCAGGACCATGTGCGATTACTGAAAAATCACGATTATCTGATAAAGAACCTTCAGACACACAGGCTACTGTCCCATTTAGTACAGTCAAGGATTCTAGTTGATGATGAAGCAGCCGGTATCCTAAATACAGTTTCCGAGAACCGTAAGGCGGAAGAACTTCTTCGGCTTCTCAAACGTGGCGGCCCAATGGCGTATTCAGCGTTCCTACAGGCTTTGGAAAACGCAAGTCAGTATTATATAATCAAAACTTTGAACGATACAGAAATATCACAACAAGATTTATTGAAATATAGAAGAAATAAAAAGCGTTGTCGGGGCACCCGGTCAAAGTCCCGCTCGACCTCGTCTGGAGACACAACTTCAGAATCGAGCCATAGTTCTTCGGATACCGATTCTGAATGTTTTTTGGGAAACGGACACCAACTATTCAATGGTCGCACTGAAGGAAGGGATGTTTCAGACGATATTCCCGCATCGGTGGCACAAGCAGAGCTGTCCAGTAAGGAACAGAACTATCTATTACTGTACGAAAAGCTTGGGAAAGAAGTCGATGACGGCGGATTGCGAACCTTTAGAAGAAGGGTTAAAAAAATGCGGAAGAAATCTCTGCCAAGCGACGTTCGTGTAGTGATATTACTAGTGCAGTTAAAGCACGCTTATTTTAAGGGATTGTTTCAAAAAGATTCCCAGAAAGTGAATTCCTATGATCGACAATTGCAGAAGGAGATAGGCAAGACCGTCAACCCCGCAATGTTCTCAGCCATGTATCTTTATCTCAAGGCTTCAAGGTACCGTTGTTCAAGAAACATGCGTAGTGCATGGGAGGCGTTAACGTGCGCTAAGCAGCAAATCAGCTCCTTAAAAATAGGCCGCGTGACTGCCGCCGTCTTCTTCCACGAGGCGAGTCTCCGTAGTCAAGAACGGCACATGACGAAGGAAAACCTGCATGAAATCGTTTACTGTTATGGCAAGAGTGTTGAATGCTACTACACGGACCAGGTAATGGGGAGACATAACGATCGTAAGATCCAGGTGGCACTGTGCAAGCAGGCCATTGTGCTGTGCGGTTATGGGGAGACCCCGAACTACGATTGGCCGGTGCCAGATGAGTCAGACATGCGCCAGGCCTGGGAGTGTATAGAGAAAACCGAAAGCGACTTCGGGACACTTGTAATGAACTCTGTAGGTAGCTGTTACTTGAATATTGCCAAATCAGATTACTATCAGAGGAGGGAGAAGTATGATATCGCGTTGGAGTATGCACAGATAGCGCACCGCGTTGCCACCAATGGAGGGTTTCAGAACGAACGTAATTATGCCAAACTGAGAGTAGCGATACTTTCCGCGCTGAAACAGACTCAGAAACAGCAACAACAAAAATGGCAAAAGAAACGACAGTGGTGCATTTGGACAATGTTGGGAACACTTTTGTCGTTGATGGTCGTGACATTGATATTTATACATGTAGTTTATTGTTAGACGGACTGAGGTTAATATGGAATGTGCCATAGGAGAAACTATTGTTATTACAGTTTTGTGACATTTTACTTGTATATTTATTATTAGGATTCCTCATAGGGGAATACTATTGTTTTTGGTAGTATTATAGTTATTATTATTCTTTCCGCGCGTTTTTTTTCGCAAAAAATCTGAAATAATTATCATAGGTAGCCCATGGCAAGAATATGCCACAGACCCAGTTTCAGTGACCTTGACCTACTTTTCAAGGTCACAGGGGCTTTTAAAGGCAAATTTTATGAAATTTGAAATTGCCATTAGGCCTAAGGTATAAGCCATATGGCTAAGGGCCTTATGGTCAATGATACTGAGACAAATCCACAGATAATGACCTACTTTTATGCAAGTAGGTCAAGGTCGCTAATGGCCAAACGGACTCAAAAAAGGTTTGTTTCCGAGATCTCAAAAACCGGAAGGCCGAGAGCCCTAATCATAGTGGCAAATGATGCCCTATATATTTATCTAAGGTTAGCCGTACTTTGGTAGCGATTGCCTAATTACTTTTTTTAATATCAATTTTTAAATATTTATGACATCGCAGAAATCGTGACTTTGGCAATTTCTCCATGAAAGACTGGTTTTTGGTCATAGCATGCTATAGTAAACTACCCCAAACATATACCCAAAGCCCCCAAATCAAATGTCAAATTTGACCTTGACCCTCATTTTCAAGGTCATTTGGCTATTTCATGGAGAAATATTGAAGTGGGCTAAAAGTGATGTTTTGTTGCCCCCCCCCCCCCCCCCCAATTCGCACATGCTCTTTCAGAATATGGGGCTAAATTTAACCCATGACCTTCACATGACCTTGTAAGAGCATTTCCACACCTATTTTGCAGGGGAATCCTCCGCCACTGGCTTCAGCCAGTTGCAGTCTAGTTATTATTATTATTATTATTATTACTTTATGGTAACGCTCTGTGGCACTTAATTTTTAAAACGATTATATGGGTAAATTTTATTGGCAAAACAGAGTTACTTTAAGTTTCTCCAATGAATAGCATTTTTCTGTATTCACCATGTCCATGTTTTGACACCTTCAAAAAATCACAGCAGTATTTTATGAAACCGTGTAAGTTGAGAAGAACCCGTACTTCACTGAATATTATCAGCAAATTATCGCGAGGATTGTCATATAGCATGGACTTAAAAACGTAGGCCCTACTTTCCGCCGGCATTCATAAAGAAAAAGCGACCATCCGCCAAGTGCTGCCCTTTCCCGATGTTTGTATCAAACTCGTAGCTAATACTGGTAGGAGATCGGTTCCAATCCATCGTTGCATAGAACCCCATATTTAATGAAAGCATTGCCGACGTTGTTCATGTCAATGTCAAGCGACAATGCCTTCTACGGTTGTAGGGAATCCAAGTCCAACAGCGCCAAGACCATTTTACAAAAGTTCGCAGAAACACCGGAAACCATCCAAAGTCCTTTCTGGTCGGCTGCGAAGTCCACCACATTGCCCCCGCCCCACGGGTATTCACACCTGGACTTGATAGCCCTCTCAGCGATCACCTGTAATTTAGACAGACTATACCGACCAAAAGCGCACGCTCTCATTTTAAATAGCGTCATACGTTGTATATTATAGAGGTCGTCCCTGTGGATGACGTTACCGTTACCGTTGAACGGCAGGGAATGTGTGACACTTGGCCCATTGCTCCGGAAATTCGCCAGTGTTTTGTATTCCACTATTCGTTCCCCACGTGTGTTCTGGAAGAACCAGATGGTGCTTACCGAGTTCGGTTTGACTGGGTCGGAGTCGTGTTTCCAAGAAGAAAGCTTACAGTAGACCTCCTAGCGTTGAGGTTAAAATACAAAGTGTAATAAAGGGAACCGGATATGACGTCGAGTGGTGAAAGGCGTGAAGCTGCCTGGTCATTTTCATCTGGAAGGACACGGGAGTGGAGTCGCGAGTGCTAAGCTGAAGCGGACTTACTAATAAGATATTTTTGTCTTTTGGCATTTTGAGCAGAGAATACTTGTAGACATATGGGGAATATGGCATAAAAACATGTCACGAAGCTTGAAGATAAAGTTGAAATAACAAAAACCAATATGTTACAAACTGAAGAAGGCAAGAGTTTTATTTTCCTACTTAATAATGTGAAGATAAACACGATTCAATCACATTTCACGGAATTACAACAGAAACATACCAGGGCGATCACCACGGAGTTAGCTACCATGGACACAAAGTCTTGAACCTCGAGGGTTTAAGCGGTGTTGCTGCATTCTTGCTGTGTACCACCTGCCTTGTACAGAGGCCTTGTAATCTAGTTGGAAAACCAAGATACCAGCAAACAACATTGTGCCTTTACTTGGCCAGACTCTCAAACCAAGCTGAATATCATTGAACCATTTCAGATAAACCACCCAGCTGTAATAATTAGTGTTGTAAATCAACCGTTTGCTCTAACATGAATAATATACAAAGCAGTGTTGCAAGTGATAGGTAACTATGGTAACTATCTCCATGGTTAACCGTTGAAAGACAGTGTACATGTTCACTAAAACACAACCACGGTACGTCCGTGCTTTAAGCAGGAACTGCAAACAGACTTTCTTAACCCATGCTTTAACCATTTCATTTTAAATGACAAGCACAATAATTTGGGCAATCAGGTTAAGGGAGTCTATAAATTTCTCTAGATAACTACTCGTTTACCCAATGACTTTTCTCCAACCACAGAGAACCGAGTGAATCTTGTTCGTGTCTGACACAAATGTACACTGGTGAAAAGAAAGAGAACCATAAAATAAACTCTGTATACCTCAATCTACATGAATTTACTGTTTACTTACAACATTTACAGTTTACTGTACAAAAGTGTTCAACACACACATCACTGATGTTACAGATTTATTCATATATACTGAGTGAGAGAGTGAGAGAGAGGGAAAGGTGGGGAGGCATGTATGATATAACATTATCCTTAATTTATGATGAACTCCACATGACTACTAGGAAGCCTTAGAACTCGGTAAAAACCAGGTGTTGGACTGTAAATGTGTTTCATGGTCCAAACTAGTTAATCTTGTGAAACCACTTTTTTCCTATATAAATGCTCTAACTTCTCAAACCATTTACCCAGCTCAAGATGACACTAACCCAAGTGACAGCTCAAGGGTTAATTAGGAGAAGCAATGGGCACTACTACTGCACTATTTCACACCACACACTTTGCCTTTACTGCTAAATAATGAAGATTATCAGCTGTTAAGTTATGAGAGTAATATTTAGCTGTAAGTCTCATGTTTGGGGCCATCTCTGTATGTGCTTTAAAGTTTTGATATAGTATGTGCCCTAAAGGGTAAATAGCACCAGATGCATACTGAAATGCATTATGAAGTGCAACTTTCTCGTAAATGGACTAAAAATAGTTAAGTGTGTTCTTGGCTAGTCCACTCCAATGCAAAAATGTGAATTCACTAATGAATGAAGTGATTGAATGTGGAACTTTCCCATTGTTCTTTTTTTCTAAAATACAAGGGGTGGAAACCAAAGTGCTCTCAATTAAGTGGGATTTTGGGATGGGCCTCTCAAGCATAGGCTTGTTACTGTTAAAATCTTATTTAAACATAAATATAAAACAGCCTCTGTTTAAAAATGTATCCAAGTATAAATGACAAAGGTTAGATTGTGGTGTGGGCTATAATTTTGTCTACCTAAACCAGTGGATAAAGAAAAGAGGTAGGAAATACTAGAATAAAGCTTGTACCTAAAAAGGACATTAACCTGGTTATCAGAGCACTATTGCAGACTCTTGCCCTACTCAGCCCTTTCTTGGAGTAAGTTTTGGCAGACCTAAAGAAATAAAAACTGGTAAAGCAGAATCTCCAATAGAGCCTGAATCTCAGGGTATTTGACTGAAGATTTCAGGATATCAGTCCATGTGTACCACTGTCAATTAGACCCAAAACAGAAGTCCAGTTAAGGGTGTCGATGTACATAAATACAGAGCAGTCCACTACGCACATCACAAGACACAACGATGACAACGACAAACACAACCCACTGGACTTATACTACACTGTACTGTGCTTAGGTACTCGCCAGTGCATCTTTCAAAGAAGAAAAATGACATAACATAGCATGTATTTGTTACACGCAGTGGGGGGAAGTGTGGGGAAGAAGGGGTATGGGGGTTAAAACTGTAAAATAAAACCATTCTAAAATATACCTATAAAATCCCCTCACTGCCCTGCATTGGGGCACTTCTTTACAAAATATTAATTCAATATATAAATATCAGATTCCATAGGTTGTTGCCTTTCTTTCGTGTCAGCTGTAAATATAGAACCAGATCCTTGCCAAGCCTGATATGTGGTCTCACACTAGGGGTGATATGTTTGGAACAAACCAGAATAGAAACCAGGCTCATTTCTGTGACAAAACTATAAATTACAAACAACTTTTCATAGTCAGTCAAATGTGGCCATTGAGGTCCAAATGCCAACATTATCAGTCAGTCTTGTTGGTTTAGCGGTCATGCAGAGTGCTAATGTTTACTGGCAAGTAGTGATTCTCTCCTGTTGCCGAGTCTGAATCAGGGCTATCCTGCTTGACATCTAGCCTGGGTTTGTTACTGTCCCGCTTGACATCTAGTCTAAGTTCTTTACTGTCCAACTTGACATCTAACCTAGGTTCTTTTCATCCCAGTGACTTCTGGCACCAGTTCAGGATTGTCCAACTTGACATCTGACATGGTTTCTTCACTGTAAAGTTTGACATTTTGTGTGGGTTCTATACAGCCAAGCCAGGGAAGTGAGGGGAAATTAAACTGTATAAGATGCTTCCAAGTTACCTGGAACAAATATTGGTAATATTAGCTGTGTTTCGTTTCTTTTTCTTTTTTTAGACAAATACAGAGCTTTTCAATTTATATACTTAGTTAAGGCATATTACCTTGAAGACACTTTCAAATAATGAGGGTGCCGACAAAGATTACAGACTAAAGTAACAGATTTTAACACAATGATGAAGGGTTTTTGACTGCTGCCTTGACAGTGTTTCTGTGTGTGTGTGTGTGTGTGAGAGAGATAGAGAGAGAGAGGTCACTACGTATACCTAGATGAAGTATCTTGACTACTGTCTTGAGAGGTGTTAGGGGAGGGACTAGCACTGTCCTGAGAGCTTTGTTTTGCCCAGGCTTTCTGTTGTACTCTTTGGCTTGAATTTGATGGTTGTTGTGGGGGCTGTTGCTGTATAGACATACCTGGCATGGTGGGATACCTGAATGTGAAAAGTATTCCAGATAGTTAACATAAGATATATATTAAAAATATTCTGTTTATGGACTTTCTATCTCTTTAATGCATTGGTCACATCTATAAACAATATGATAAAGCCAATATATGTAAAGATATGTGTCTATCACACCGCTAAAAAGTTTCAGCTTTTTAGTGAAGTATGTGGCTACCAAATAACCACACGCAGAGGCTTTCAAAAATAATTTTTCCTAGTGACCAACAAAGTCAATCCAGTGGTGAGGAGACCCTCCTTACCTGGGTCTTACTGCATACATCTGTGGAACGGGGCATCGGAACACTTGCTGCAGCTGAGCACCGCCCATCCTCCCGTCTCCATTGCCAGGTGGAGGGGGTCTGAATGGCTGTTGGATCAGCTGAGGTGGGGGTGGTGGCCCCATTTGCACAGGAGTACTATGACCACTGAGACTTGGTGAGCTGGAGGAGTCTCCGATCTTCTCGCCACCAAGGTACAAATCCGTTGGCTTGGCAGGTTTCAGCCCCTGTTCTACAGATAGTATTTTGAACTGGCCTGTCACGGAGGGGGTGCCGTGAGGAAAGGAGCCAACAGGACCCCCACACACTGCCCCCTGCTGGACAGCAGGTATGTTAATAGCTGGGCGTAGCACTGCAATGTTCTGAGAGGGGGATGTCTGAAATGGCACAAACTGTCCAGGCCCCGGGGGCCGAGGGTGACCCTGGGTCCCATGGGGAGATGTCCCTGGGGGGTAACCGATGTAAGACCCAGGGTTCACCCCCCCAGGACCAACACCCACAGTCTGTCCAGGTGGAGCCATCCCCTGACTTGGGGGAGTGGTAGGTCTATATAGTCCGGCCATGCCTCCTACACTGTGGTAGGACATGGCAGGCGTGCTAGTGTTCGTTGTACTTGAAGTATTGTAACTGCCAGCTGCTGCAGTCATTGATGTCTGGACAGTTTGCACGTACCCCCCTTGGTTCAGACCCCCGGCCGAGGGGGGAGGTGGAAACTGCTGAGCAAATCCTCCTTGGCAACAAGTCTCCGAGTACTGCTGACCTTGAACTCCCTGACCTTGACCTTGTGATTGTACAACCTGCTGATGCTGATAATTAGTCTGTTGCTGTAGATGTTCACTAGAAGTACTTTGTGCTACTGAATATCCTACTATTTGATAGTTTGGCATGTAAGTCTGACTAGAGTATTGACTGCTGCTGGGTGGCACCATTCCTAAATGACCTTGACCCTGTGTTTGGCCTTCAAATGACCCCTGATGACCCTGTGCAGCATACGCCATACGGTACATGTACTGTGGCTGAGAGCCAGGGGGCTGGTAATACGAGACCTAGAACACAACACACAATATGTAGACATGGCAATAACTAACAAATAAATTTCATCAATCAGCTAATTGAATTACCAAACTCCAAAGCAAAAAAAAAAATAATAAATAAATAAATAAATAAAAAATAAATAAATAAATAAATAATAATTTAGTCATCACCCATTTTTTGTTATACTATGAACCTCTGAATATGGTTATCTTTAATTTTGATAGCAAAATTTCAAGCAGCCAATGATCTCAATAGGAAATCCAAAGTCAAAAACATGGTCATGCATGCACATGCACACACACACACACACACACACACACACACACACACACACACACCTTACCTGAAAGGGTCCAGTGTTGTTCACAGGTCCTCCATGCTGTGGGGGAGCTATCACATACTGCTGTGGGGGGTTGGAGGCACCTCCTCCACATGGGGGTTCAGGGAGAGACCCTGAAGCCTGCGATGACAATGAGAGACCAGAGAAAGTATGGGCTACATCACCACCACCCTCCTGGAGGAGACAAACACTGGTTAGCTAAAACCTACAGATGTGTGATTTCAATGCCTTAGAAATGATAAATAATTAAATACTTTGATGAAGAGATTTAGTGAAGTTTTTGACCCCCCCCCCACACACACACAAAAAAACCCAGCACAAAACATACCTTGTGCAAGTGTAATTTAAACAATAGCACAAAACAGATAACCATCTCTTCTGTGACTTTTTCTAAATTGCTATCTATATGCTATTTCTTTATTGGTCAAAACATTTGTGCACACATTTACTGTCAATATTAAAATCAAGAACCAAACAATACGCATCATCAGCTGCTTTGTGAACAACCTTGAATAATGCTATTCAAAAGAATGATCCTTCTTTTTTCATAATTGAGCAATTCACAACTGTTACAATAAAATCATATAAAATCCCCAAGTCAAACCACAAACTTACTCCTGAATATTGCCTCTGGAGACTACTGGGGGGTTGGTGGAACACCACATTCCCTGGGGGTCCCTGCACTCCCCCTGGGGGTGGAAACTGATGGGGTAATGCCCCGTGTAATGGTTGTTGTATTACAGGAGCCTGTGGCTGGTGAGTACTGTGGATTGCTGGGGGCAGAGGTTGTCCTGGCTGATGGCAGTAGATAGAGCCGTCAGGATTGCGGTAAGGAGCACCTGGCATGTGGTCAATAATGATATATATAAGTGTGCTTTCTTTTTTTATTCATCCAGCTAACATTTTTAGTAATTAAGGAAAGAAAAAAAAGAGAAGAAAATCACATCACAAATTGGATAGTTACACAGGTGGTGTCAGCTCCATTCTCTCTACCCTCATACTTCTTCAGGTAATTATTATCACTTGTTATGTTTTAGACACAACAGAATGTCCACCATGTAAGTGAGAAAGAAAGAGAAAAATGTTGGAAGTCATAACATCTTTTGGTTATTGTCCAGTATGGGACTTAATTTTCCATTCCTTAGCTAATTAATATGGAGTTTTCTACTTAAATAGTTGACATAATCAAGTAATAAGAATTGTAGAACACGTCATCACATGCATATCTGTTACTTAAAATTCAACTGCACTATAAGAGAGAGAGAGAGAGAGAGAGAGAGGTTCACTCACCAGTCTGAGGGTCAATGATGGTCGCCCCTGGGGGTATGGAGTCGGGTGTGGAGGCCACCCAGCACACCTGTCCCTGGGGAACCTGGGGAGGCCCTGGACCACCTACACAGGTAATACACATAAATAACACTGTTATAACTGAGAATTTAGAATATTGCTATACAATTGTAAATGCTGTGTGTTTGGGTGTGCATGTGAGATGAGGGAGAGAGAGAGAGAGAGAGAGAAGAATTGGATTTTCAAGGTTATGATAATAAATTCTAATTGAACTGTCAATATGGAAAACATTTATTTTAACAATGTATTTTTGTCCTCAAAAGCTTATTTAAACTAAATATTTTATTTTATTTTATTATATTTTATTTAATGTCCCTTTGGTGGCCTTAAGATGATGAAAATGGTGTCAAATGATTAACAATTTAAACAATGCCACACATAAATGTTTATATCTTTCCATAGAAAAATGTAAAAGTAAGAACAGCTAAGTCCACTAACCTGTTGACTGACTAGAATATGGCCTGTCTGCGTCTCCTGGTGGAGGGGATGATGGGATAGGTGGTGGACGCGAGATGGGACTACTTAAACTGCTGGAGTTACTACTACTTACTGAATCTGGAAAGTAAACATTGTCAGTATTTAGCAAACAGTTTTGTCTTAACTAATATAAATAATTATAACACAGAGCACATTTATTACAACACATTTTCCCCCACATGTCAGAATAATATGCAAGAGAAAATACAGAACAAAAAATCTTTATAGCTGATATTTTCCAAAGTCTCACACACACACACACACACACACACACACACACACACACACACACGAAACTCCACTAACTGCTGAATTTAACCTGAATAACTTAATATACATATAACCTACACGCACGTATGTACACACATATATGTGCTAATACTTCAATAAAGGAAGCAACTTATACCTTCTGTTGAATTCTCCCTTTCATCTTCAAGTGACTATGACCAGTTTGCTCTATGGAGTGATATAAGAGCTCCAAGCACCCCCTATTTTCCCCTTTATTCTCCCCATAGTCAAGTCATCCCAATGCTATTATTCTCAACTCTCTCTCCTCGTGTTCTCTCACTAGAGAACAAAGAAGACGGTCACAACTGGTTATATTTATAATATAATCCAGGACCTTCCCCACGGAAATATAAATAACTCTACTCCACACGTCCTTCAATTACGATATCATGTAAATGTCTTGTTAAGTTTCAATATTTCAGTCTTCAAGAGTTGTAGAACTATTGTATAACACATTAAAAAAAAAACAAAAAAAACTTTGAACACCCCAGCACCTCCCCCTGCATCAAGTCCAGCAATAAGTGCTGGACCATATTATGTGCTTTCTCAAGAAATCAGCATTTTAAATAAATAAATAAATAAATAAATAAATAAATAAAATCTCCCAACCACCCAGCCTGTGTCCCTCCATTAATGTCCCTCTCTACCTGTCTGTGTCATCCTGGCTCCCCTGCCATCCCCCCGTGACAGTATGGTGGGCACTCCACTGAAGCTGCTGGCCTTGGTGACTGCCAGCCTGTGACCCTCCTTGGACGTGTCCGTGCCGTAGCCACTGGAGTCTGTGCTGCTCCAGGGACGCGGGTCAGTCTGCCAGTCCTCCTTACTGCTGCGGACACTGGAAAAGCGAGTACCTGCTCGACTGCTGTGGTCACAAAATACAGGGGGGTTCATAAATATCATGCTTTTTAATCAGTTACAGTTGATGAAACAAAATATACATCATGTGAAATTTTAACATTCATTATGGTTTTTATTAATCATGACAAAGGGAAAATAAATTAAAAGAAAAAATGAACCAGTAACCTTAAATATGCATGGTGAGGTACTACAGGTTCATAAAATATCAAACAGATAAATCAGTTTAATCTGATGAACTGAACAATCAACATTTACATAATAATTTCTCCTTTTTAAACTAGACACTCTTTCACAACTCTGTTGCATACTTTTTAATAAGGAACTAAAAAGGCAACAGCTGTGTACATACCTTACAGGAGAATCTAGAATAGCTTCTTGTGATGACATAGACTGAAAATAAACCAATATGCATGGATGGTTGGACCATAGGTTTATGTGGTCAAAATCCACAAAATGTGTTATCTGACAATGAATCATCGACACACACACACCCACACACACAACAAAAAATAATGACAAATGATTTTAAACCATTATTATAACCATATAATCACCTTGAGGTGCAGAATTTCTAATGCAAATCCTCTATAATCATAAAGCATCTCTTTTATTTTAAATCTGACATAATTTTTGTAAATGCTTACATCAGACTGATTGAAAATTCTAGCTTTTGTTTTCTTGTAGTGTTCTTCCCTCTCTTCATATGACTTGCTCTTCTTGTCAGCTAGGGATCTGCGGTGAGGACTATTGCCCTAAAACACAAGACAGAATTTAAGTTAGGAAATTGACAACTGATTTAGAAAAAAGAACTGTCAATTAGAAAAATATCTGATTAAATAATCATTATGTCAGGATGAAAGGGATCGGTCTGCTTCCTACCTCTTCAAAACTGCCTCCTTCCCGTCTGAGAATTCTCCGTGTGGGGGTCTCTTCTTGAGATGAATGATCTAGGATGTGCTCTCGAAATTTAAAATCTGGCCTGACATTTCAAAGAAAAAAAAAAGTGTGAATAACTCACTACAAAAGCCCTATGAGTAATATAATATGAAAACTACTTAATCTTTCTGGAATAAAAAAATTATGAATAACTTGCAATAAAAATATAAAATTTTAAACGAAAAACCCTATGAATAACTCACTGTAAAAAACTTTTTTAAGTTACCAGTTTAAGTTTTAAAACATTGGTAAGAAGTTGGGCTAGCTTTAAGCAACCTTTCTTTGATGTGACCATCAGTTTCAGGCAACAGCATAAACATCACAGCCAACATTAAAACCCCAAGTTCCATCATTTCTGTCTATTATCACAATTTTTAAAAATTCTGTACTATTTCTCAACTGAACAAGAAAAAACAATGTTCCAACTTACAATCTGGTAATACTAGTTTTATTGACAATCACTACGTTGGGGTTGATCTTCTGGTCCACGTTGTGGTCCAGCCCAAAAAATGCTGCGATTCGATGTACTAACATCCTCTGGTACCCTGGGAGTGCGGGGAACTTGAGATACTGGTGTCTGAAACAAAGTAAGGTCTCTACATGTAATAAGATATACTAACATTTCCTAGTACGCATGTGAGTGCAGGAAACTTGAATCTTTTTCTCTCAGTATTTTTCTACATGCCTACCTCTGACTGCATTTCACCAGCCATGTGAAAACTAATGATTCAACCATTACACCATTAAACTGCATCATTTATTCCAAGCCTTATTTTGATAAATCACAAATATATATTTTCCCCTCTTACCTTTGATCTTTAACAAAACTAATGAGATCCTGCTCAATCTTCAGCATCAGTCTCCTGTCCTGGGGGTTCTTATTGTTCAATGTCAGCCTGAAGAACTCCTCCAGGTCTGTGCCAGCAAAGTCTGTGTACTGTGTCTCTGTGCTAGACTCTAGAACAGAGGAAAAGGGACACCTTAATTAACACAATGCCAGCCCTACCTGTAATCAATGTTTTGATCATCAAAGTCCCTTGGACTGGGTTCCCATACCTAGACTGATCTAACAGGATCGATCAGGGGTTTCTCGCTAAATTGCTTTCAGCTTAGATGTCTGGCACGCCTACTGAAGCAACTTCAGTAGGCGTGACAGACAGCTAAGCTGCTTAAGTTGATTGCAATTTAGCGAGAATCTCTTCGAAGATAGATATATCCATAGTCAGTAAGATATTGTCTGGGAATGGTCCCTTACTGTTACTATATGCAAATCGTAAGTTAGTCACCCAATGACATCACCCAAATAAGGAGAAATCTTGGACTTTGTGTATCATTCTGCTCTTCAAATCAAACTACCCTATACTTAAGATGCATGTCATTAGGATAATTTTTCGGCGTCTTTAGATTTCGATTTAAATTTGGACCAGTCACTTTTTAAGGTATAAAATAGTCAGAATGATGGAGTGAGTTTTTAGGCACAGAATGAAGACACAGTGATCACCTTACCTCTAGACAAACAGGGTGAGGTACCAGCCTCAAATGAACTACTCTGAGAGCTACTCTTGTCTAATCTGGGACGAGACACTTTTTGCTGAAAGGAGAAAAAGAAAATAAATTAACTTCAAATATGATAGGATATATATAACATGACAGATAATATTGTAAGTGAATTCCTGCCTTTGTGTTCGTAAATGTAGGAATACATGTGCGTGTATGTGTACACATACATGTACACAAACATATCTCCTCGGGGAGGTGAAAACATCTAAATCCAATCTGAATCAGAGAGTTAATAAAATTCCAGCAATATTGCAATCTAATGTAAACCACACTGAAGCACATTTGAAGTGTGACCTACAAACACACAACATCTTTTATTTTCTCTATGTTTTCTATATGTCTACTAACCCTAGATGACCTTTGGCCATTTAATGACCCACTACTATTAGCTGCAAATGTAGCCGTGGCTGTAGCTGTTGCCATGGAGACATCATTAGGAATTGAGCTGCTGACAGAGACCGCGGCAGCAGTAGCTGGAGCCACGGTGATGTCATCAGGCGGCGGCGGGGTGCTATCGTCACTTATTGCATCGCCTCGGACTAGGAGCTTTAACTTAGCTCTTTGCTGGAAAATACAAGTCAGCTTCTTATAATATAGT
This sequence comes from Lingula anatina, assembly GCF_051362555.1. NCBI lineage: Eukaryota > Metazoa > Brachiopoda > Lingulata > Lingulida > Lingulidae > Lingula > Lingula anatina. The sequence continues at coordinate 22,701,512 of NC_141773.1, read as the reverse complement.
TTCTTTCTACATGACATGTGTCAAAAATAGTCTTTGGAGTAAACTGTTTATGAATTACCATTCAAGCCAAATTCAAAGTTTTTTTTTTTTTAATTTTATCAGGCTTACATCAACTGCCGCATACATCTTAGTGCCAAATACCTGAAAACTGTTGGATTTTTCTAGTTCCTTTCCCCCATTTTTCTGGGTACTTGAAGATTCCGTGGCAGATTCAGATGCGACCTCAACATCCTCCGAGCCACCGGTCTGGTCGGGGGAACTGTCTGACGAGTTGTGATTGGACATTTCGCTCTCTGCAACAATTGTTGCATCTGATGTCTCACTACTGGGCGATGTGTCGTGTGCCTCGTCGTCGTGCACGTCCACCTCATTCTGCTTAGAGAGTCTGGACTTGCTACTGCGACGTTCCAGCTTTTCTTTACCAGACATCACTTATTCTGAAAAAACAGAAAAGATAAAACTTCAGAGGTAAGGGTTGATTTATGGAAAAAAAAAGCAGACTTGTCAGCCCCAACTCCCACCTAAAGAAAGAGAAGAAAAAGTAGCAGGTGGAAAGTTCTTAAACTAACAAATAAACTGATGTTTGATATGTTATTCAATCCCTTCTGACCTAAAATACAATATCACTGTTCTTCAACCTCTACTAATAAAAATATGTGTATAAAGTAAAGAAACTGTCGTGAAAATGTTAAATTACATGTCAAATTATTTGGCTTCACCTGTCTTCTCTTAATACAAATGCACTGGTTAAGAGGGAACCTTACCCATGAGAATATGCCATTATTACAGTACCTATTGTCTTTTTGCTCAACAAGTACACCTTAAAAGGTGACCACTCATCTAACACTTGAGCCCAACTGCCTTTATCTGTTCTTTCAAATACCTCCTATAAGTACATACTTGAGTGACATGAAAGTAAAGATCCTGGAAACGCTGAGCTCACCATGAGCCATGTGCTAACATGGTAATTCAATCAAGCTCTGTCTTGTGTGGATAGAAAATTGTATTGGACGCGCAGTAGTCTGTTCAGGTCACAGTACACCATTACACTTGGGACATGAAGTATTGATCAGAGAGGAATGACAATTTCTGTTTTCCAGAACTCCCCTTTAAAGAAGGATAGAAATGTTTGCTAGTTGTTAGGACTTTTTATTTTTTTATAAACCCCCCTTTAAAATATTGTATCTAATGGTCGCTGATAGTTAGGACTTCTACTTTCTTTAAATCCCCTTCAAAAATGATATCAAATGTTTGCTGGTAGATAGGATTTCTATTTCTAACACTCCCATTCAAAGAATAATAGAAAAGTTTTCTGGAAGAAAGGACTTTTGTGTTCTAGACTTTCCCTTTAAAGAAGGATATAATTATTTGACCCTGGATAATTCTGTAGTTTTCCACTAAATAAGAATGTTTGCCATGTTTCACAATACAAATAAAATAGTCATGTTTCACAAGACTCAACAGATTTATCCTGCCATAAAAGTAGGCTATTACCCTAATTTTTTTATCTTTAGTAATTAGAATGTAACTTTACTGACAGTCAGTGAAAACGCATCAGCAAACTTTCTTGTACTTTTTTTACCAAGAATCGATTCCAACCATATAAACGGATATATAAAAATAAAAAAATATATAAACAATAAAAAATGTGTGACTGAATAATGGGTCATATTTCACACGAAAACTGTTATTTACTTAATCTGCCAAAGGAACTTAAAATATTATTTGATAAATAAATGATGCATTTTCATTGACTGTCAGTGTATATTTTGGGTTGTATTACTTTGTGAAACAGGGCGCAGTTCCATCACCAGTGAGTACACCAGCACCAAATACCACAACCACACAAAACAGCTTACTAGTATCCCATTACAACAGCAAGGAGATAGAGAGAAAAAAGTATGTCTTGTTTAACTTCCACCTCACTTGAATAATAACATACCAAAACAGTCTGAAAGCAGTCATCTAACAAACTGATTTCTTAACAGGGGGAGTGAAAATGTAATCTTTTGAAATTTTTTACATGTTCTAGCCTTATGCTGATGCAAACTGGGCCATTTCCGCTCTTACATAGGTTTAATGTGAACATGACTTAACATTACCGAGCATTATGTATGGTACTCGTAGCAGCCAGCACTGGGAAGGGAGAGAAATATCTAGGTTGACATTGATCTCTTATAGCAGACCCTCCCTTCAACACAGTGGGATGCAAGCTAGCATAACCTTTCCTGCACACTTCCATGCATAGGAGAAGGCATGGAGAAGAGAAACGCCGTACAGACACTGACTACACTTCATGCAATCTTCTTATGGAAGCGTGCAGTGAAGCCTGGGCATGCGGCCAATTATTATATTATTCATGTTCTGGGCCCTGCAAAATTTGTCATGAATTATGAGACTCAAGTTAAGGAAAACATGACATTTTTATATCGTACCAATTTTTCTGCTATTCTTCTACCTCAACTACCTTCTGAAGAAAGAAATACTTATCTACTTGCTTTGCAACATTTACAACTGCTCCTCATAATTTTTTATTCAGTTCAGTTATAAACTGATTCATAAGACATTTTCATAAACAGAAGAACAAAATGACTTAAAATCATGTTACAGGAAAATAAATGTCACATTTATATATATGTAACAAATATGCGCTCTTGGATAACTGTATACCAAATTAAAAATTCTCCAAAAGACCAAGACTACTCAAAACAGTGTAAACCACAATAAGAATAAAGCAAACCTTAACTGAACCCTTACTGCTTAACTGACTTCTCAAATCTCTTCAAGAATCGCGTTCAATTATATATGTCCAATTACTGAGGAGGGAGGGCATCCTGGACAGCATGCTGCACATCTCAAGCATACCACACACTCGTCGTACAGTTAACATGATGCTATCATACCCAAGATGCTGATTCAGGAGCTAATTTTACTGCTCACCTTTAAGATTAAATGCAGAGATTGTACTTCATGCAAGACATGGTATTGCATACACACCTTACCACAGTTACACAGCACATAACTACCATGGAATGACGATATTGAAATGGATTTTTTTTGCAACCTCTTGAAATTTCCGTGACAAAATATGAGCTGAACATTTTCTTTGTTTACTAATCGCAGAGATGAAATTTGTGTATCCTGATGAGTTAGGGTTGCCTGTCTACCTAAGCACTTGTCCATCAAAACAGCTACCATGAAAAAAAAAACAAACAAACAAACAAAAAAAAAAAACAGTAGACATGTCTCAACCAAATACTATACATGCGAGGAAAACTGAGTTACATGGAACTCGGCTAACTTTCTAGACTACAACAGGAAAAGGTTCTTATTTAATCATGGTTTTATATGGTAACCCTGCATTGAAAGTTGAATAAAATATTCCATCATGCATATTGCATTAAGCTGAAGAAAGTAGGTGGTGGGGAAAATATATTTAATATGGCAAATTCTCCCTCAAAAGTAATAACCTGTAAAAGCTTATTATCTACAGATAACCATAAAATAGTGAAATCAAAGCAATTATTTGCATGGCATTCAGCAACTAGTGTCTAACTATAATGAGTATCTCGCCAGTCTCCATGTTTATTGATACAAAAGTAACACTGTAAATGTAATATCAGGATCTTTAAAAGAACTGATACACTTCAGCCTTTACCATAGAAACAGAATTTTTATTTCCAATTTGTTCTTTTTTTAGAGGTTTTTAAATTATGAACTTAAAGCTGACAAGTAAATATGTTTTCATGGTTCAAACCGATTTTTTAATTTGTTGGGACATAATTCAGTGCACAACAAAGAGGTGATTGCAATGTTACATGAGTGGTTTATGGGTGTAGTGACACAGGGGCTGATATTACAAGTACCTAGCCCATATATAAACTACACAGCTAAGTTAGCAAATATATACAGACAGCATACACAGTAAATAAAGCCATTCATTGAATATACAGTAAAATAACTAGAGGATCAGAGAGGCGATACCGCCTCCGGATATTGTACCACCAGCTGGAGTAAGCGCATTCGTATGGACCCCCCCTCCAAAAAGGGACACCATCACCAGTCTTGTGCTTGACAAGCTCTATAAGATGCAATCAAGAAGAGTTCTCAAAATATGCAAAAAAATATAACTAAAAATGGTACAATCAAGCAGATTTTCGAATTGACTTGCACTTTCCTACCCTTGATCACTCCTGTATTCTCTAGACAAAAGGCCTATTGGTTTTCCTTGAAAAGTGTTGTCAGTGGTGCATATATGCTGACAAAAGAGAAAACCTAGGGGCAACAAGGGGCACATCTCTGCTAGTTTTAAAGATATGAGAGGCAAGAAAATATGCAAAGCTCAGTTCATGGTGAAAAAGTAGGTCAAAGGTCAATTTCAATATCATACTATATGAATTTCTATTCAAGTTCAATAGCAACCATGGGCATTTCTTTGCCAATTTTGCAGATTTAAAGGCCTGAAAACATGCAAAAAGCAGTTCATCATAAAAAGTAGGTCAAAGGTCAATTTCAAGGTCACAGATTGCTAGTGTATTACTTCCTATTCAAGTTCAATAGTAACTATGGACCTATCTCTGTCAGTTTTGGAGATAAAGGAGAAAGAAAATATGCAAAGTTCAGTTCATAGTAAAAAGATGGTCAAAGGTCAATTTTAAGGTCACAGTAAATTGCCAGTATATGACTCACTACTTAAGTTCAATAGTAACTATGGACCTATCTCTGCCAGTTTTGGAGATAAAAGGGAATGAAAATTTGCAAAGTTCAGTTCATGGTGAAAAGTAGGTCAAAGGTCAATTTAAAGGTCACAGTAAATTGCCTCTAATGACTTTCTATTCAAATTCAATAGTAACTATGGGCGTATCTTTGCCCGTTTTGGAGATAAAAGGAAACAAAAATTTGCAAAGTTCAGTTCATGGTAAAAAGTAGGTCAAAGGTCAAATTTAAGGTCACAGTAAATTGCCAGTATATGACTTCCTATTCAAGTTCAATAGTAACTATGAACCTATCTCTGCCAGTTTTGGAGATAAAAGGGAACGAAAATTTGCAAAGTTCAATTCATGGTGAAAAGTAGGTCAAAGGTCAATTTTATGGTCACTGTTAAATTGCCAGTATGTGACTTCCTATTCAACTTTAATAGTAACTATTGACCTATCTCTGCCAGTTTTGGAGATATAATGTTACAATTCTGAGTTACAATAATGTGCCACCACAATGTACTTTTTAATACAGCATAACACGAAAACCGTATGAAATACAAAAAAACGGAGACATATGCAATGTTGGGCTTTACATGCTCTACAAAATGCAAAAAAGAACGGGTCGCTAGCATTAACGGTTCCCGAATAAGAGACAGTTTTCAGTTTCGGTATCTTATGGCCGCTTCTCCCGTGAAAATGCACCGATTGACCCCAAATTCACGGAGATGAAAGATGACCCAAAGGGTAACACTTTCCAATAATATTATTGGTTAAGTCTGTGTAGTGTCTGAATAACAGCGCAAATAATATTTTTTTTGTAAAAAATTTCATTTTTTTGAAAATTTTGGCCCGTTTGACCTTGAAATAAAGGTCAAATGTCAAATCCAAGGGCATATTTGAAATCTACACATATGACTTTTGGAAAGCCGTCTGTAGAAATTTTTCCCATAATTCCTTCCGTAGGGTAGATAATTGGCATTGAATTTTCAAAAATTTTGACAAGGGTGCATTTCAACGAGCGTCACGCCCAGGTTAATGCACCGACTGAGACAAAAAAACCTGGGGGTTCAAGTTGAGGTTATATGTGACCTAAATCCAAGAGATGGGGACAGGGGTCCTTGCGGTCTAGGAGGAGAAGCGGTAACGGTGACTTGTATCCGGCGCCAGTACGCGGAGCCGGCGGAGCCAACGGAGCCGGCGGAGCCGGACGAGACGGGTCGGGACTAAAACCATGAGTACCGCCAGCGTACACGCTGGTGGTACTAATAAAAGTTGGGCACTTGCGTGGCACACATTGGCAAAAATACATGCAATGAAAACTTTCAAATAAATAATTCAATCATGCTGATTTCCAAAAGGTATAAACACCCCTTTAAATAGCCATGCACTCAGCAAAACTGAACTAAAACAAAAACACTTTTAGGCAATTATAGGTGGAGCAATGAATTTTCAGATGCCGAGAGTGACAAAACAGACATCAGAACATAAACACATACAGTGTCTGCTATAAAAATGTTACTGTCAACATCATTAGCAGCAGGTTAATAGTCCAATTACCATTCATCTAATCAAATGGAATAAAACTGGCCTGGATCATCAAAAATAAAGAATGGGGCATAGAAATCTTCGTATCTGGCCAATAATCCCCTGTATTTAAAGATATGTGACGCTTACAAAACATGTGAAAAAATGTATCACTCCAAACTGGAACAAAACCAAATGCATTTACACTTAATCACACTATGGGATAAAAAAGCTCCAAAATATTTTTCAAGATCCAAAATACAACTGCCTGTAACCCTTAAGTTGTTAGCAGAGATTGCAGCTAAATTTCTGTATGCTCCAAATTCAGCAAGTCTGTACCTACAGGTGCCACGACTCTTTCTACCAGGAATTGTAAGGTGCTGAATGCAGGATTGCTTTTACTTGTCTTTATATTTAGGCTGATATCTTAGGAGGCATGTACTTGGACTTGAACTTGCCTCTCTCTTACACAAAAGCCAGTTCACATATAACAATTATATGCATATGAACCCGAGACTTCGAATTCTTTTGGTTTTCGTTATGTCATATTCACAAAATTAAATAGCAAACTTGGATTTGAAAGAACTGAAAATTTTCAAGGAGGCTATCGATTAAAAATCTATTGTTTTGCAACTAATCTAAACATTGACAGCAGTACTCAATTCAAGCATATGCTGGCTTCATCCCTGACTGCATCTGTACAAGTAATGATAACTATTTAATAGTAATCAAAAAACTGCATAATGGGAAAAATAAAAGCCACATCCCATATTGTCAGCAATTAAAATACAAGCATGATTCTAAAGGAAAAAAGCAGTATTACGAGTAAAAATAATCATAATTCTTTGACTGCATTCATGCAAAATCATTATGCAGAAGTAAAAATATATATAGCCTTAATTCAAACAAAAGTCAAAGAGACTCCAACTAGATTCTGTCAACTATCATAACTCTGACCTGCATTGCTAGCCCACAGAATGAACAAGCTGATTAAGAGAGATCCTCTGGCAGCGTGAAAGTCTCGGCACCAAATCCTTGTAGTCTTTTAGAACATGACTGAGACGAATTACCTCCCTTATGTGAGCAGTCACTGTCTTAGTGTCGATTATCTGGAGATTGAAATAAGTGCCACTTGTCTGGTTGCGGTGGAAACAGCAAAACTATCACAGCTAAATGATCCCTCTCCAGTCAAGATACCCAGTATGTATGCCTTCTTCTTCTATTAATCCTAGGATGTTATCACTACAATAATTCCTGAGGTGCACCTTTGAAAAGGATATTATGAATTAGCTACCACAGAAAATTGCTATTGTACGTGTAAGCTGCACTTGGCAAAAATCTTAATACCAGGTCATTTTCGAGAAGTTTGCCAAATATATATTTATATATGCAACAGAACAGCTAGGTTCAGACAGACCACTGTTCACCAGGTTTTCTTAGAACCAAAACCATAATCCAAGAAATAAACATACAGGTGGACCAGAACTATATTGGAATAGCAAAAATAAACTCCACAAATTCCTAAGAAGATGAAGACACTTTGCACCCAGTGCCACAAGCTCAATCTACGAAAGGCCTAGCTGTTCCTGAGTTACCACATCCAGAAGAATTCTTGCCCCAGAGCAAATATGTATAACTGCTGGATTTTTTTGATTGCAATTACCCAGCGTTCCCTCTTTTTCTTTCAAACAGCCAACAGACGCACAGGTTGGTGGTAGGACATCTTTCACCACCAGGACAGTGGTAGATATCATACACTGAAGTGGTGTAAGGAGAAAAAAGAAATAAGTGTTTTTATCAGTCACTGCAATAATACAGGTGAAATGAGCTTGAGTTCTAAACTGCGAAAAAAAAATCTGATGAAGGTAAAGAAATCTGAGGCAGGGAAGAATATTAACAACTTTTAGTGTATTAGGGACCATTCCCAGACCCTATCATACTAACTGGGGATATATGTATCTCCAAGGGAATTCTCACTAAATTGCAATCAACTAAAGTGGCTAAGATGTCTGTCACGCCTACTGAAACTGATAGGGGGTAATTAATTATCATTTTGCAGCTTCAGTAGGCATACCAGACATCTAAGCCGCTTAAGCAGAAAGCAATTTACAAGAAACCCCTTGGAAGATGGATCGATCCTGTTAGATCGATCTAGGTATGGAAACCCAGTTTACATATGTATATCAATAGCTACTGTGAGACACTTGATCTAAATACACCACTGTCCTGTACATCCCTTAATCCTTGGCAACAACACTTTATGGCTGCTACAAATCGTGTTCATCACCACTGACCTGCTCCCTGAACATAAACCCAGTTCAATCAACAATGAGACGCAAAGAAGGAAGTAAGGTATAGGTTCTTGCAATTTAACTCACAGAAGAAAGACAAATGTCTATATAATGTCAATACAATAACAAGGTGTAGAGGGAAATAATATCCGTGTAATACCATCACTCACTGCCCACTCAACCACTGATTACAGATCACTGAATCACAGTTTCCTGACAACCTCCACCCACATCTGACCATTAGACCCTGTCTGAAGTAAACTAAACACCTGGGGCTGGCTTTGCTATAGAACTCAAGCCTCAGAATGGGGGCATCTCAATAGTCCGAAGGTTCACTGGTCCAGGTTCACTGGTCCGAAAAATGGTAACATTTTCATCAGTTTTTTAATCGAGGGTTCACTGGTCCAAAGGTTCTATAGTGAACATTTGGACCAATGAACTTTCGCACTATTGCTATGCCCCCCCCCCTTTAAATTGGTCTATACTTTTAGACCAAACATTTTAGCCAACTTTGACCCAAGATAAATCAGCGGTTATACCAACTGAATAAAATACTGTGTTTCTTTTTTTAACAAGAAATGCATAGCTGATACTTCAGACAATTTTTTTTTTCATCCAAATGAACTGCTACCCATTTCTTCTCACTTACTCAAGCAGACCAATTTTCTGCATATTAAAGTTCAGACCAATAATCACCAGATTTTAGTGGCATATTGCAAATTTATTCTGAAGTGAGTTTTGGTTTAAAATTTTTTGTCTCAAGTTCCTTTCTGAAATAGGCCCCTGTGTGCACCCCTATCCTTCTTGAGGGGTTTGGGAGGGCATAGAGGGGCAGAGGAGGGTGTTTCCTGAAGTTAAACCACTTTTGTAAAAATCAATAGCAATATGGTAGTGGATACATCTTTTCTGAAAGTCTGAAAAATATGAAAGATTACTAAAGGCAGACAGGATGTTATGAAAATGCTTGCAATCAATAAAGAATCAAATGTAAGCTTATTCTCTATTACTAAAACTAAGACCTATGTCAATTTTATCAGACAAACTTGCTCAGTAAGTCAAACTGAAAAGTTACCACATTTTTCATCCATTTATAATAACTGTGCAGTCTTTTACTCTAAAGAACTATGTATTAGGACATATTCAGAACAGTTCAACAATTACTGTCTCAATTTTGATCTCAAGTAAAAGGTAAAAACTTGATTGCAATTCCCTTGGATGTAATCCCTCTGTAATCTGTGAAGTGGTCAGTACATCACTGATTATGTGGGATTCTTTGGCAAGGGATTTGCAATCGAGTGTCTGCTTCCTGAAAAAAAAAGTTGTCATTTTAAAGCTGGTGTTAATGCAGCCTCAGAGAGAACAAACGGGAAACAGGCAACTTTTCCCACACACCAAGAAACCTGTCACAAATGAGACAATGTAACAAATTGGTCAAAGGCTTTCAAGTTGTAAATCATGTTTCTTTTGTCTATGTCTATCAGGCAATTGAGTTTTCAGTGTTTGATGCAAATCTGCTGTAAACTTGAATGCTTCAGGTAGGAAAGCCCCCTTGACAACCATACATTTCAAGTACAAAGAGTAAATATAGAACAATAATTTTTAAAATGGACTGTCACTAATGACAAAGCAAGATTTCTTTTTTTTTTTCTTCCTAATTGTGATCTTTGTTTTTTTTATATATATTTGCACACTTTTTACCCATGTCAACAGCATTAAAAGCCAATCAATACTAACCATGCTCCCCAATATTTTTAATAAGTAAAATTCAGCCTTTATCAGTCAAAAATTGAAATCGCCATTTTTTTCATATTTTTTTTTCCTTTCTGAAAGTCAAAATTTTGATATATATATTTAAAAAAATTTAGTACGTCTATTATGTCATCTAATAATCATTCCAAATCTTACACACTTATGAGCTTTCCCCAAAAAAACACCTGTCTAACTTGGGAAGATTGTTTGATTTCTTGGGTGTGAGATGCACTCCATTAAAACAAGGTGGTAATTGAGTGATATTGTCCAAACCTTAAAGAATTCATTTTTAAGATGGATCTGCAGGAACATCAATAATCACTTTTTTTCACCTTTTTTAACACGCCTAAAATCAACAAAAAATTTCCCTAGACATTTGGAAGGTGCCAGTTAATTTGCTAAAAGATCAGAAATGTAACCATTAAGTCAATAACTTGTCGCAACCATTAGATATTTTCAACAAGTTCATCAAAATAAAGAAAGTGTCCAAAACTCTGGCACCAATAAGGTACCTTTGCTGTTAATGACAAATTACGGTCCAATCTATTTAGTCTACTAACTAAAGATAGTTATCACATCATAATTTTAAACAAACAATGCTAATCAAAGAACTCCTTACTATAATAATATCATACAAAATAACCATGTTTTGCTAGATTCCCCCCCCCCTCCCGCCCCTATAACTTACCAGTGACAGAGTGTCTGGCCCATCAGTATGCTAACATGTTCAGGTGTGGTGACAGTGTTCTGGGGCTCCTGGGGGGACAAAATCTCTAAGCTTCTGCCTGGAAAGAGAGAGGGTTAAATGCCTTAAGATCTCCAAAGCAGATACTGGTTACTGCCCACCTAAACTTATTAGCAGGCAATGATAAGGTTTTTCTACTGTCTGAAAATAAACACAAATACATCAACAGTGTTGAACAGAAACTTTTTTGGGAGAACTGAAATAATAGCAAAACCTGATGAACAGGACACGATAAATGGTTGATAACACTATCATAAAGCATTCAATACTTTGTTATTACCCTCTTATTCTTTTATATACTTATATGTGAATCAAATCTTGCTACAACTTAAATCACAGATTACGTTTTTGGTGGGGTGGGGGTGGTGGGGTGGGGGGCAGCCTCATGCAGCCACCAGAGCCTCACAATTGTAAGGACACCAAGTCTAGTTTTTCCTGCAACCTGAGTCATGTCTAAAATCAGTAATAAACTGATAACTAAAGAATTCTGTCCAGTGCTTAAAACATTAACATTGGTTGGTATAATGTCTATCTAAAGCATGCTCCCCTCTCTAGGACATATTCCATTTTACTGAAGAAAAAAAAAAAAAAAAACTGAAGCACTTGCCATGCTATTGATCCATTCAAATCCTTCTACTGTATCATATTCAACCCAGAGAAGTCAAAGCACAATCAAACATATTTATATTCCCATTGATTTACATGACAGTGAAAAATATTAAGTATGGTTTAATCCCACTGGTTAGTCTGATATATCGTATACTTTAATTTGACTCTTTTGTAACATGTTCTGTTAACCTGCCATGAAATCAAAAATAACACAAAGGCATTTTTTAATTTACAGGTTTGACAATACTGTTTCTAATGCAGTCCCTATTTTAAAAACACAACACTTACCAAATCTTCTGCCAAAGTCACATAAATATAAACTAAGCTTTTTGTTTCAACAACAAGCAACTACAAACTCTACATATAAGCCTGCCAATCTGCTCATGTCCCCTGTATCTCAAAGATAATTCCTGAATGAGGTTTAAAATGCTCTGTTCGGGTAATGTGGCTCAGCGGAGTAGGTGGGCAGTGACAAGACATTATCATTGATTTCTTTATAGATTGGATGTGCTTCCTGCACAGTGTGCTCAGGTTGTGAAAACAGAGAGGCTGGGTCAGGAAGCCTGATGGTTTAGATACTTCTGCTAAATAGAGTCCATCGTGACTGTTCGGGTGGGGGTATTTAAGATACTTATTGCTCTTCTTCCCCCTTCTTTTGTTTTCTCAGACAGAAAAAGTCTACTCAATCACTGCTATAATATACTATCCTCCATGTCATTCTTGTTGCCATCAAAATATTTAAACATATTTTTAAAGCATAAGAGTGGTGGTCAGTAAATGAGTACAGCTATTGCTAAGGAGTCTTCAATTCATCACAGTAAAACTGACACATAATCAAGAATGATATTCACCTTGGTAACCAAACATTCCCTCAGAGGGATTTGTTTTACAATGCCCAAGTAGAGCCATGTTCACAATAAGCCCAACTTAGGACTATAAACCATCATCGTAACGTCACATGAGGTCTCTATGCCATCTGGTCCTCTTGTAATGTCATTTGGCCTATTTTTGGTCTAATTTGATCAAGGTGTGAACATAGCCCCGGTCTGTTCTACCAGATATAACACCAATGCAGCATTCACTGTGATAACGACAGCCTAATGCAATCAGCCCCAGAACTGACATGCATTTTCTGCGACGACCAGACTAATTGCATTGTGAAATCTCTGAAGAGTCACTCTGCTGAAAGCTTGCAGGAATTTACTCAGTGCCCCTTCTCCAACCAGAGAGATCAATCCTTTTGATGAAAAGATAACGCCTGAATAAGCAATTATAAGAATACAAGCTTTTTTTCCAGTCCTCTGGGAACCTAGTGGTCTCGAATTGCACAGAATTATATCAACAGTCAAGCAATCTAAAGAAGAAGTCCATCTTCTGAAAGGAACCAAAACAAAAGACATGCAAGTGAAAATACAATAAAGAACCTTTCAACAAAGACCAGATTTCTAGGAACATCAAAATGCTCTCCATCACCAATTGCAATATTCAATTACCAACTAAAACACATACTGAGTACAGCCACCTGCTAAAAAGAACAAAGAAAAAAACTATAAAATACAAATATATATGTCATAGAACTTGCAAATACTTCTATACAATACAGGTTTAAGTGTAAATGGAGAAATACCTATCCTTATAAAAAACTCCAAAATAAATATTACATTCCTTTGCAAAACAATAGTCACTGACATACAAGATAAATCAGGTACCATGAGAGGATCACCCCGCCCCTCTTATCAGCCTCCATACACATTTACATCACTTGACAACATAACAAAAACATGCCAGCAAATAACTCGCCTTAACATCTCAGCTTTGACATCGACATACTTTATCTCAGTGTCTGCGGACCACAGCTAGAGCACTTCTGACACTTTAACTGGGGAGCGAGCAGCAACAGCGCCTCCCGCTGCAATACCCACTTAGCTTTTACTTTGAACTTTAATTTAACCCTTCTTCAAGCACGTGTACCCAAGACACCTGCCATGTGTTCTTACATGTGCCAAGAGAAGGCAGAGATGTGATAGATGAAGGGTTAAAGGTGAGCCATCTTTTTTCTCATCCACCTGCTCAGAGGTGTGGACTAGTCATATCATTAGAACACATGAATCTATAATTACTAAGGTGAATGTTGTCTGAAATATGCAAGTCTGTTGAGAGAGAGAGAGAGAGAGAGAGAGAGAGAGAGAGAGAGAGAGAGAGAGAAGAAGGGGGGGGGGGAAAGAGGGAAAAGGGAGTGAAGAAAGGAGAAAGGCGGAATTGATATTGCCCATCCCTTTCTGTTGATTGGATCGTTTCACAGGAGAACATCTGCATTAAGAAAGTGACCCAGACATTTTGTGTAATACCTGCACAATTTTGAATTGCCTCATTATTTTTTGTTTATGATTCATACTATCACAGTTCCCTCCATTTTTGACAGAAATCAAAAAGGACAATCAAAAAAAGATAATAGTTATAAAAACAAAGTTATATACAAATATTACTAAAACATGTTCTTTACCAATATGACTCAAATGTTCACTTTTTGCAGAATGATCCAATCATTTTATAACTGGTGAAGTGATTTCATTAATCAAAGCGATTATCATATCACCTGGAAAAAACATCCCTAACAAGACAGGAGATACAATTCAGTTTCATGTCTTGTCTCACAAACAGAAGCCGTGCATTTCCCTTATAAGACCTACATATATAACTTCAAACTGAACACAGTCATGTGTAGCAGTAATAAGAATAATAACTTTCCTTTAACATTTCATGCCTTATGATTAAATAATTAAACCACATGCACCAGCAAGTGTTTTTTATCTTTTATAATATAATATTCATTTTTAAGGAAAAAATATCATTGTTTATTTTTTTTTTAAGCATTTCATTCTTAGAGACAATCTGTAGATTCACATAGTAACAAACCAGGATACAGGCTCTCTACACAGACTGGGGAAGCGCTAGCAATTTTTTTTTTTGGGGGGGGCTAAACCAAATCACCACTTTTTTTGTCAATTTGTTATCAAAATAGTTATAATTTGACTAAAACAAGTCAAATCAGGCCCTTTTTATTTTACCCAATTTAAAAGTCAGTTTTAGCATTTGGCTAAACTGGCACTTGTCAGCACTTCCTCAGACAGACTTATGACCACTAAGAGTACAGCCAACCTGTAGATTACTAAGGTCATTTGTAAGGTCACATATAACATGCCATGTAGAGAGAGAACCAATATCAAATGCACAAGTACACATGTACAGTTGAGATTACAAAGAGATATCTCTGGGCAATATCACCTATTACTAATTTCCTACAAAAAAAGTGATACTCGTGTATATATCTCTGGGCAATATCATATTTCTATGGATTTTTTTCTTACATAATCATGGAATGAAAACCCTTGTATCAAAAGCTTGGCATTATATGATATATTATTGTTGCAAATCAAATAACAATTTAAAAAGGTATAATACCATTCTAGGCATTTTCTAACCTGCAATGAGTGGTTTATATCACTATGAATTACCAGTAATTCACACTTAAATTGAGGACAATAGAAGTATGATGCAGACACTGATCTCAGAACTAACACTGGCTTTATTAGCCTTCTATATTCAGTGTACACATCAACGGGATAAGAATACAGTTCACATCAACAGCTGGGTAATCTTTCTTTGTGCTGATAAATCACAGCCACTGTGTGGGTGGAGAAGGCTAGAAGACCAGGAAGTAACAGTAGTCCATGGATATTTACATGTATACCTAGATAATTATTTACAGGTAAGATAAATTCACATTTCGAGTCAGTTTATGAGGCATAGTGTTTTTTCTCTCTAAATCTAAATGTCTGTGATGCAGCATAGTACGCATCTGCAGTAAACATAGTGCTTTATTTTGTACAATTCTGAGGAAGTTATGCCAGTGATATTTCTGGAAAGTAAACATATGCTGATATAAATATCTAAACATTGCTATTCCAGCTCATGGACCATGTTTATCAATAAACGCAGCAAGGCCAGATATTTTCTGTTAAAGAGCTAAACTTTTCTTTTGGTTGTTGGAATATAATCTTTAAACATCTAAATGAGATTTTAATGAAATTGATTATTAATAAAGTCTGCAAAGGTCCTACAGAATTTGAGAAATAGGGCATTTACTAATAAGGTCTATTGAAAAATAGAAGATTGCGTTAGTTCTTTTTAAATGATTAAAAAAATAGCACTTTCATGCTAATTAATAAATATTTGAATCTTATTCAATTTTGATGGAATAATAATAATAATTAAGCAAAAAAAAAAAAAAAAAAAAAAAAAAAAAAAAAAAAAAAAAAAATCCAAAGCAAGACCACAGAGGATTAACATATTATCAGAATAAAAGTGAGACGAGCGAATAAAAATCTTGTTGCACTGGTACAAGGGCATCCCTCACAAAAACCCAAACTGACCCTCTACTGAACAGGTCTATTCCTGACTTGTGCACAGATCAAAATTGCAGGAAATAAGACAAAAACAAGACAACAACTATGTTAGGTATAATATACATAAATAAGTACTGGAGTCTACAGGAACAGCACTGGTGTCATAACTGTCAGCAGAAAATGAAATATCAAAATACCAGGTCATCCACCACCGTGAAATAACTCATTCTGTTTTCTCCAACCTGCTCTATTCGCCGCTGTAAAGGCCACGCTCTTACCAGCGTCTGACGTAAGTTAGACGTCAGTGGAACAGGTATGAATGAAGCATCCACACCTCAGGCTGGCTGTATAGGGTAGTCGGCCTGCCTAATAAGTCAACACAAGCCCTCAGTTGTATACTGCAGGCATAACATTCAATGGAGAGGGAGAGAGATTGTTTGTAAACAAAACCCTTAGGACTGAGAAATACCAAATCTGGCTCTGAAACAAACAAGGCAAGAGTCTGCAGTAAATATGAACTTTTGCACAAGTATAAGCACTTTGGGCTGTTTACAACCAAGGCTATCTGGCGTAGATAAGGATCCTTAGCCTTTTTCCACATCAAGCAGTACACTTTTTAATTTTGCATTATTCTGAGAGATTGACAACTAAATAGTCTGGTTATTACACAAAACAGTCACCAAGATTCTTAACGGGTGCAGTGTGCCCCCCCTCCCCTCCTCTGCCTGAAGGCTCGACACTGCCAATCAACCACACTAATTTTGATTAGTGGTATAAACAGTTGGAGAAAATGTGAAGGAAAGTGTCAACTATACATGTTTCCTACACATTATTTGGAATGAATTCATTGTACAAACATTACTCTATTGTTAGTAAGACATTAGACAGAAGATCTTCATTTTTAGTTCTGTCAACTATTTTTACAACAGATCTTCCATATTCATCTCTCTCTTTCTCTCCCTCTCTAAACTGTCATTGTACTTTTCTTTACCCAATAACCTCAAAACTAAAATTTGCCTGAAAAATTAGAAAAAAAAAAAAAAAAAAAAAAAAAAAAACTATATCCACATGTTACCACCTTTCTGAAAACGTTATTTTCAGCTGCTCTACGCCAACGCACTAGTCAGTTTAATGCCAGGCAGCAACTAACCAAATACTACGGAAGCAAAAAATGTTGCCAATCTTTCTACACCACATTTTCCTCAACAAAACTGCCCCAACAATGTTTCACACAATATCAGATGTTCTTTTGTTAATATAAAGGTAAACCACAGTCCTTTGTATCTCATGTTACAATCATCATTTACCTATGATTTTTGCTACAAAAAACAGGGAGTCCAGTTGTGACTTCTAACAATGACAGATGCAAGCTTACAGTCCAAACCTGACTGAACCTTAGTTGGCAAATTCTTAGAAGAAGATTAAATCTAACAGGGGTGGATCCCGAGATATTTTCTGACAGTCTTCCAAATTATCTTTGTTGATCCATCCTCCATTTTTGACCATCTTCCGACAGAAAAATTAGATGACTTTCAATGTAAACTTGAAAAATTCTGACTGCCTTTTGGAGGACCCAGAAGACAGCCTCCATCTGCCCGTCTATGGCCTGTAGACACGTTTGGCTAAAAAGTCCTATATGTACAGAGTACAGCAATTAGTCAACATAGTAAAACCGGGTATTTTTTTCTGAAAAGTGCTATAACTCTCCAAAGTCTGTATTTGGCAAGTTTGCTTCTAGGGACTGGGCTGAAAATATTCAGCAAAAATACAGGCTTGGGTATTAATAATATGGACATCTTTTTCATCCTGATAAGGTAGTTTCTCAGTGTTTTGCAGTTACATTTGTTATCATTTTTTCTTTCTTTATTTTTTCTTGGTGAAGGGGGGGGGGGGGAGCATAAAAAAAGCTTCAAGTTAATATTTTTCAATAATATGTTTGTCAGCAGGAATCACTAATGAAATGCCTGTGATTTCAAGACACTCCCTTCATCACCCTGCTGTGAAGAAATTTTGAAAAAGAGGGAAGGTTTATAGCCTACATTGGGTATGTTTCAGATATGACTGAGCCCCTTCTACTGTGGCTACAATATTCTGGTTTTAATTCTACGAAGCATGAAGGTTGTACACTGTTTTGAGACAGCAACTGTTGATATCGATTTGGAGTAAGGTAGCAAGACTTCACTTTATGCAACAAAACATCTTGGCAGGAATCAAGTCAGCAGAGGCCTCCCATTTGGCCTTTCTATGGCAATACTAGGTCCTGAAAGCCAACAGAACATATTCAGCCAATCATGTATTGACATAACAAAGTAAAATGGTTTGTGTGTGGGAGTAAGTGGGCGGTCAATTAACATATTCTTCTATCTTTAATCAATACACCTCAGACCCTATCTGGCTTATTTATACCATGCTCTGTAATGCAAACCCATTCCCCCGTCGTGTGCAGCATGTTCTTGTTCCGCACACACATCTGCTAATGAAACCTCAGGGAATCGTGGGTAGTGCAAGTGCATGTTCTGCTTAATGAAAAAAGTGGGTTAAAGAGTGCTGGAATTGGAAAAATATTGATGGCAGTGACCAAAGTTCATGAATTCCAGATCTTCCTAAAAAAACGATTTAGCACCAAGGTTCTATTCCCATAGATTTTAGATCGATCTATCCCCGCGGGGAGTCTCACTAGATTACTTTCAGATAATCCGACTTAAATGTCCGTCCCGCCTACTACAAGCTGTAAGGGGTTAATTAACCTACGTGTCCGCCCGGCTGACAGCTATTTAGCGGGAACACCCAGGGAGTTAGGTCGATCTAAAGTAGGTCGATCTAATCTATGGAAATGGGGTGCAAGACTAGACCACCTGTTGTAATGTGCCTATCACTGTCACATTGAAGATGCATTAGGCCCAATGGCTGTCACTTCTAAACATGAAACTTTGGCATCAATAATTAAAATAATGAAAATAATAATGAGAAACTAAATAAAATGAAATTTTGGAAAAACATAAAAAAGTTCAATTTTTTAATCAAACCCAAAACAGGCATTTAAAAAAATCCAAATGACATTTTTTCACAGTTTGTAGTCATAAGCTGACAAAACCTTGCCACTTAGGTAAAATTAGAAGCATAAAATTCAATTTATATAATAATAAGAAGAAGAAGAAGAAGAAGAATAAAATTATAATAAAAAAATCACTCTGATCATTAAGTAATATAAACATAGGTGTATCCATTAGTAGAGAAAAACAAATCATTGATGTCTATTTTCCCACATGTTCACAACCAATCCAGCTTTCAAAGCTGTTAGTTTGGTTTAATGCAGCACTAGGAGAGTGTGATGGCAACTGATCCATTTAGACCATCAGATTTCCACACACACAGGAAGAGACAAGTGAATGAGAACATTACACTGCACGACCACAAAGCTTCCTGAAACCAACCTACGCAAAGCTTGTCAATGTTCACAGTAACCCAAACAGCAACCCACACATACTAGTACAACACTGCTACTACAACACATCTTAACTTGTTGGCAAGTAGGAACTGGGAACAGACTTGCAGCTGGAAGGGAGGGGGGTTTGAAATAACTGCCCTTCTTACTGGGAAAAGGTCCACTCAGGGTAAAATATGATCTAGGTACATGAACATTTTATGGTAATCAAAATTGGTCCACTTTTTCAGAAAAAGTACCCTCCCCCCTTTGAAATTGCTAGCTACTGGCCTGGGGAGAGAGTCAAAACATCCCTGTGTTTGACACTGCTACTAGGGACTATGTCATAGCCTTTTTTCTCATGAAGCAGTACAGCTTTTGTTCATTGCATCAATTTGACAGGTGTCAACATGTAGGTACCCTATAGGCTACAGGGAGGGGGCTTACTCCCTCTTATAGACCCTAATGTACTAATCATATTGATCTGGTTGACTGGCTGTGTCGAGTTAAGAGCTCTGTTAAGGAGATTCTATTTTTATAAATAATTCATTGCCAGGTAATTAAGTTGTCAATCTCTCGTGCTGAAGTGGTACAGGAAAAAAATGTAAAAAACAAAATAAAAAATGATATGAAAAAGATATGAAAACTGAAAAACAGAATGCCACTGGGATTACTCTATATGATGGTGAGAGCAGCAAAACAGTTCTAGGATCATAGTTACTGCCAGGAGGAAAAGAACTGATAATAGTTATTGCTTTCATGTTTGAAACAAGGCAGCAAAGCTGTCAAATGTACAGACAAAAAGCAGGAAATAACAAAAAAAGGCTACTGTCAATTCTGATGCAAAAGTACATTATGTTAAACTGCAAATTCAACATCAAATTTTAATTATGCTCAACAGGTAAAATACATCTGTGTCTGTACATAAAAACGGCATTTCTTTAAAATAATGGCCCGATTATGCTGATTTTTGAACTCAACCTGCGATTTAGCAGGAATGACCACTCCTGTGAGTTTAATGACAATTGGCCTACCTGTTTTTCTTATATTGTGTTTACAGTGTTGCATATATGCTGAAAAGTGAAAAAAAAAGCATAACTACTAAAATAGTGGCCCGATCATGCCGATTTTTGAACTTGACCTGCGTTTTAGTAAGATCAATTACTCTGCATTTTAGTCCTGTATTTCTTTTTTGAAAGTTTGACAATCATAAGTAACATGGTTTTCCCATAATGGTCATCTTAGCAGCAGCACCCAAAATTGTGTTTTCTTCTATTCTGATGCAATATTACATAATGGTTAACAGCAAAATGACCGTTAATTTTTAATAATCAAATACACATATCATGGATTTTCAGAAAATGTTACTAGCATGGGTCTTCAAGCCCGTGGAACATGCCGATTTTCGAACTTGACCTGTGTTATAGTAAGATCAATTACTCCTGTGATTTTCATGACAACAGGCCTATCGGTTTTCCTTAAAATGTGTTTACAGTGTTGCATATATGCTGAAAAGTGAAAAAACAGCACAACTTCTACAATAATGGCCCGATCATGCTGATTTTTTAACTTGACCTGCGTTTTACGAATATTCATCAGCTCTGTAAATATACAGCCAAAAAGTAAAACTGCCTTCCACTTATCATGTTTACAATGAAAGTGCACGGCATCGGCACCGGCGACAACGGCGACGACAGACGCAGGTGATGGCAATATGTACAGACACATCTGTACATATTTACTGTACTGTTTGAGAACAGTAAGTGACATGGTTTTTCTTAAATGGTCATCATGGGAGCAGTGCCCAAAATAGGTTTTTTTCAAATTTTGATGCAATATTACATAATGTTTAACAGCATAATGACCATCAATTTTTAATAATAAAATATTAGTATCATGGATATTCAGAAAATGTGACTAGCAAAGGTCTTCAGGCCCATGGAACTTCCAAGTCACAACTTGAAAATGCCAAAATGTAAACAAGACAGCACTGTTCTGAAATGTTTTTTTTTCCATTTTTAACACTTTTTTTAACATAAAACAAAATTAACAGGTTACTGCCATTTTTATACGATCAACTAAGAAAATTGATGAGATGGGAAAAATATCAATACAACAGTGTTAAATGTCCAATTTCCTCCATTCTGAGATTCTGAACATAGTGAATGATTGAATCTGACAAACTGCAATGATATGAGTTTATTTCCATTTTTGAAACTTTATTACACAATACACGCTAAAAAGTTTACCATCATTTTTACATAATCAACTAATAATGTTGTAAAGATGCAGGAAATGTCAAACAAACACTTTTACGTATCTTATTAGTTCAATAATGAGACTGTTAACATGCCTAAGAGTTGAATCTGAGGAAATTTGAAAAAACAGCATAACTTCTAAAATAATGGCCCGATTATGCTGATTTTCGAACTCAACCTGTGTTTTAGTAAGATTGACCACTCCTGTGAGTTCAATGACAATTGGCCTATCTGTTTTTCTTATATTGTGTTTACAGTGTTGCATATATGCTGAAAAATGAAAAAACAGCATAACAACTAAAATAGTGGCCCCATCATGCCGATTTTCGATCTTGACCTGCGTTTTAGTAAGATTGATTACTCCTGTGAGTTTCATGACAACAGGCCTAACGGTTTTCCTTAAAATGTGTTTACAGGGTTGCATATATGCTGAAAAGTGAAAAAACAGCATAACTTCTACAATAATGGCCTGATCATGCTGGTTTTCGAACTTGACCTGCGTTTTATGAATATTCATCAGCTTTGTAAATATTAAGCCAAAAAGTAAAACTGCCCTCCACTTATTGTGTTTACAAGGAAAGTGCACGGCGCCGGCATCGGCATCGGCGACGGCGACGGCGACGACAGACGCAGGTGATGGCAATATGTACAGACACATCTGTGTCTGTACATAAAAAGTGGACGTCATCATGACAGAACTACTGCTATTACTGCTACTGCAAAAGAAAAAGAAAAGAGTACTCAATAACAGAATTAGAATGTAGAGGGCTGCAAAAAGGGGCGAGGATATAAAGGTGATACATTATTGATTTTTGTACTTTTTTACGCAGGTCCAATCAAAAGTGGGTTTCAATTCTCAAATGAGAGATATCATAACCTTATATTTTAAAGACTTCAGACACAAGCCCTTATTTTCAAAAACAGATTTAATCAGTACGACACTTTTTTTTTCAGATTCACATAACCACAAATGCATCATTTTGATGTAAATAGGTAAACTGTGACTATTTACATTTTATCATTTCTTAAATTCAACTCCTCAATTGTCAACAGATTAGCCCCATTTAGAGATTTAGCCATTTATCAAGGAAATACTGCTTCCATTATCTTTATTAAAATATTTGTATGTGTATAAATGTTAATGATACATCATAACCCTGTATGCTTCAGTAAAAAGAAATATAAATAATATGAAGTGAACTTGTAGTACTTAGAAATCAAACAAAGATAACAAAAGACACATCAGTTACTAATAAAGGCTTCCTCTTCTCTGTAATCAATGTTTCCACCATAGTCTGAGTGTTTCTTTGAAATAGATCAATATCTCAAAGCAGCCTGGTTTAACTCTGATGTTTTAACCAAACTAGTTGGAAAAAGTATACATTAAGGGATCATTAGCTGTGGTTGGAGTAATTTGGAACAAGCCAAAATGTGGAAGATTCCTCTTTCAGCCACCAAGGCCAACCCTCAAATATTGTAGGTCAAGTTCATTTAGATAGTTACACTTATTTATAAAGACAAAAGTGTGTGTGTGTTTGTGTGTGTGTGCAAGAGAGAGAGAGAGAGAGAGAAAGTGAAGGAAAAGACGCATGCAAATAACAAATATTGATTCTAAAGCAACAGGAAGATGTCGCAGCGCTCTCCCATTTCAAGTGTATTTGGTGAAGAAGGATGTGCTGCCATACATCTGTTGAGACTCTATCATCTAAATACACACACAACATAACATTTCACAGTCTACTGGACATCACTTTCCTAGAGATCTGGCCAGGAAAAGGCTCAGGAAGGCCTAACTGTCCAGCCAAGTGGAAATCCTCCTGAGCTCAGCCAATCGATACACATGTTGCTGTCTTCAAAAACACTGAAATGGTGAGAACGCCGGCAGTTGGTAATTCAACAAGATTTGCATTCTTACAAAGGCAAACAATGAGTTAAATATTTGTTAGGATAACAAACTTGTGATAGCACACATGTAAGTGAAGTTTGAAACAAAAAAATCAATTTTTTTTTTTACAAATATTATCCCAACTTGTTTCTAAAACTGCTACCTCTTTGAAAATACAACCATAAACCTGTAAGCAAAACTACCCTGGGTAAATTGATTTTGTAGCATTTAATGCCTCAGCCTAAACATCTGCTTTCTTAGAAATATAAAATATAAATGAATTGTGTCATAACAGACATTTTAAATTCCCATATTTTTGGTGAACATGATAACCATATACATCTATTTCTCTTCCAGAAGCATTTCAGCATTTCTGCAGGGAATTTTTTGTTATATAAATATGCCAGTTCAAGATAAGTTTTCATACTTATGTAACTATTTTTTGTATCTCAAGGAACAATCTAAATACTAGTAACTCAGCCCATTGTAACTGCTTTTTCATCCATTCCCAATATTTTAATTAACCAGGCTCAAAATGCTATGTAGATAACTTACTTTCAGAAGCCAATATAAAATATTTCAGTATTTAGCAATTCAATCATGGATATGGTCCACAAATTAGTCACTTGGTGTAAACAAAATTATAGCTGTACATCCCTTCAAGATGATGATTGCCTTTGCCTCAACATAACAACAAAAAAGACATCCAACATGTTGAATTAGACATATTTGCCCAATTCCAGTCCAAAAATCAATCTTAACCTAATAGTGAGATAAGCTAATGGCATATTTAACATGGCTTGATTCTTAGGCTGCCATGGAAAGGAAAGCTGGAGATGCCACTTGAAGAATACTACATTATGTTTAAATGCAAAAGCAGCTTTAAAATGTTTTTATTGCCATCTATTAGAGATATGGCAACACGCTAGATGGAAGCATTCACATTATTGTGTAGGGTCTTTTCTGCGTTTCAGAAACCTTGTTATCCTCTCTTCTTCAATGCTTTTAGTTTATCAACATTTCTCTTAAATTTTAATTAAATTAACTGTGTGAAAGAAATATTGTAAGAAAGGCCTTTATTCAAACATTTTAGAAAGTAAACTGAAGGTACTGCAAATAAATATCTCTAAGTCTTTCTTATATTATCCAAAAAATGTTATATTAAAAAAAAAGTTTAACATGTACATAACAAATTCATAAAACACCAATGCCATATATAAGGAGTGCTGAAAAGGGGGAAACTTCAAATTTGTAGAAATCTTTAGGATGCAAATGGTACACAGGATAAAGGCTTAAAAATATTTTTTAAACAAATTCCATTCACATAATTCTTAAATTACCATCCAAATCAACGTAACCTTTTAATATTTTGTACAGTTTTCAGAAAAATACATATATATGGGAACATTGTATCTCTTGCTACAACTTTTCAAACATCTAAAATTCCTCATACCAAATGCTACTTTAGAGTGGCAATCAATGTAGCAGTAATCTCTCATAATCTCATCTAGCACTTTGGCAGTCTGCTTTCAATCAGAACAGTGAGGAAAAAAGGTGAATCTTGGCAGTTCCTGGGTTTAACCAACTTCTGAATTGATCAAATATTTAAAATAAAAAGCTTCCACAGGGAATTTAAAACTGCATTGCACAGTCCTTTAAATAACATTAAAACACTGGAGTCCAAATCAAAACATTTTTTGCCCCCCCCCCTCCAAAAAAAAAAAAAAAAAAAAAAAAAAAAAAAATCAATATTGACTGAATGTGAAGTCTACCAATTAAAGTAACATTGATGACACTAATGTTATGCATTTTACAAGGGTTTGAACTGTGGTTCTCATCAAAGACAATCACATCTTTTTACACTTGAACTTGATCAATTTATACATCTACTAGTACAGATTATCTTAATTACACACAATTATTTCTACCATGCTAAACCATTATAAAATTGAATTTTCACTTGCAATGGGGAAATCACAAGGTTAATTAGAAAAAACCTGACAAGCACTTACACTATGGCTTATGCCATACCTGATGGTAATGATGGTGGTGTTCCCTATAATATATCAGGTACAACAGTTCTAAGTCTTAGTCAAGACATTATGGAGGTTCATACTGTCTTTCAGGCCATTCCTTATACCTGACTGACAGCTAACAGGTATTTCTCTGAATCATGCAAAAGGCAGTTCTATATATACACTTCCTAAATGGGTATTCCCCAAGACCCAGGTCACCTACTCCCAGCTACAGAATGAAATTTAAAGGTCATTCATCTAGTTTTCTAAAATCTCAAAATAGCCAATTCTCAAAAAAAAAAAAAAAAAAAAAAAAAAAAAAAAAAAAAAAAAAAAAAAAGCATTAAGTTTGTGATCCTGCACCATTCCTTTAGGGCAGCTCTGTTCCTTAAGGTATTTCCATACTGCATGTATAGAGGGAGCCACTGCAGCATCAAGCTCTCCTGCACTGGAGGACAATATAAGCATGCACTTCCTCTAGTCACCAGCTTTTATTTACCATGTGCTGTGTTGTTTTGAAATTATAAATCCCTAAAGATGAGTAATATTCCACCCAGAAAGGCTGGCAAGTTCATTTCACATATATCAAAAAGTGAATTTCACGAACCCCCTCCCTAAATAGAACCCCCTCCCAAGAATCCCTGGATCCCCCCTGTCTTTCATTATATTCTCAATTATGAAATATTCAGCAACTAAATATAGTGAGAAATACCATGAATGCTACTTTGAGGGCTATAGAGTTGAAGTGATGTATATTTGGGGCTTGAACTGAGGTGACATTACATTTTTCGGCATTTTTTGCCTTTTTTTGATAATTTCAATTGACTATATTTCAATATTTAGCCTGATGACCTACTATTTTTTTAACATCATGTCATGAAGTACTCATAGGAGAGTGTTTTTGCTCATTTTCATGAAAATTAAATTCAGGGATTGGGTACAATGACCAATTTTGTGTAAAATTGTTGGTTTCCAAACTGGCCACCAGGTGGCGTAGAAACATGATGAGGTCAGTTCTAAAAATAGAAACAACAATAAATGTATGAAAAAATGTAAAAATATTCTCTTTTCTCTTCATTAAAATCTTAACAGGTGTAATTATCCCCCTCAGGAGTGATATACTGGGCCTGAAAACTTATTTATATAGAGGCGCTGCGATATCCAATTCTAGCATTTTAGTCCATATTTCAGTTGGCTGTGGTGAGGAAACTAAACCGGTGACCATATCAAAAAAAATCATTTTTATTACCAGTTTCACCTGTACTTCATTGGTGCAAAGTTTGGAGACAATTAAATTAGAAAATCTAAAAGTATGGAAATACCTTAATACCACAAAATAGTTGATGGTTTTTTGTACACGACTAGTAAGGAAAAATCTGCCCAATTTGACAACAGGACATAATAATAATAATACAATCTGTTGCCTGTCAAGTATTTGATATATAAGAACTTGATAATGATCAGATTTCAATAATGAGAGAGAAACAACTCTGGTATAAACATTTTGCTACTGCTACTCCCAACCCACCCAAGGGCCAAGGATGATGATGATGATGAGATCACTGTGTTGGTAACAGTTTTGTCTAAGCTCCAGCAGTGTTAGGCATGGGAGACTATCTCAACCACAAACATCATTGAAATTTATTATTTTTTTAAATATTTTTTTAATTTCATTTTTAAGCCCCCCCCCCCCTCAATTTCATTCAGCAAGAGACACTGCACAGTTGAATCAATCTACACAGAATGGGTAGAAGCCCTAAGCTGCTCGCGGATGGACCTCTGAAATTTATATTAACTGCCTGGTTAGATGTTATACTGCTGACACTGAATCTTCCTTGTTCCTGCATGTACATTGGCTGTGTGCATTTTTTTTAGAATTGGTGAGGATACTAGAGTATCAAAAATAATTTTTTTTTACCAACACTGGTAACTACTACTTTTTACTTTATTTATTATCTAGGAAGGTATATCAATAATAATCAAGGAAAAATTAAGAATGCCATTAACTTCAATATAATGATTCTATGCATAAAACAGGCCCTGACACATTCAATTCCAGGCTTTGTGCATCCATTATACAGATACATAACACCGTTTCCCCTGCAGGAATTCTGTTTCAAACACGGAAGCTGATTTCTAAAAACTCATAATGCCAACATATCATCTGTCCTTAAAGGCAACAAGTGGGGATCGTATTGCTCTAAATTATTTCTATGCCACTTGCGACTGCAGGTCTTCAGTGTTAAAATATGTAATCAATTTTTTGGTATTTTGTGGTTCTTTTAACTATGGCTTTTAAACACTGCCTACTTTTTTTTTCAAATTGCCTTCTCCAGTGTTCTTACAAGTAACGGTGTTCTTGGACAAGTATCTGGCACAGAGTTTCTACTTGTCTTAAAAGTCACAGTGATGCACAATGACTTCAAACAGTGGCGTGACATGCTGGCATGCCTCGTCACTGATGAAACGTCAACCAGCAGCACCTAAGGCTATGCTAAAAACAGCTCAGCTTTTACCTGGAAAGTAGAGATTGTATTACTTCTTTTAGACCTGAAAATAGATATTGTATTGCTGTAAGTATTAATGCAACAATGTGACCAGTGATCTCAAGAAAAGCTAATGTTTCATCTATACATTTATAACATAAAAATTACTAAACAGTTAACTATTAAACCAGTGCTGTGGAAGTGACAGACATCTTCTTTCTGACAATATGTACATGCTGGAATGTTTGAAAAGTGGCAAAAATGACAGTTTAATATGATTCAACAGATCAAAGCGACATTTCAGAAGGTGAAAATAAAAGCTTAAAAAAAGCTTATAACCTACTGTTGCCATGGTAAAGTAACAATGGAATATAAACTAAAGCTTTTAAACATGTGCTGTCCAAGCCAACCCAAATGTGAAATATAGTGATGTCAATTCAAAACATCTATGGAAGATTATTGCTCATCTATGAGTCTGATGTTCTAGCATTCTGTTCTCAGTTATGTAATGAATCCAAATTAT
Organism: Lingula anatina; assembly: GCF_051362555.1. Lineage (NCBI taxonomy): Eukaryota > Metazoa > Brachiopoda > Lingulata > Lingulida > Lingulidae > Lingula > Lingula anatina. The sequence goes on along the minus strand of NC_141773.1, from coordinate 22,672,897 downwards.
CCATAACAGGCTAATGGTCTCCATGCTTTTTTTGTAATCACCTGGTATTACACGCCAATAAACAGATGCAGTGCAATGCTCATTAGCATATCGATCAACTTCTGAAATTTACATAAAGCTGTCTTGATGACAAAATATCTCTATTAGCCTTAAAAAATATTGATAAGTCTTTACCTCAAAATCTGAAGTACATTTCTATCAGTGTAGTTTAAAATTCAATTAATAACACACTCCCTACTCCCTTCTAAGGCTGTATTCTATCTGGAATAAGGCTAAATGAGAATATAGCATGTGTACAATTAATCTAAAGCTGAACAAGTCATACTAAAGAGGCCGGCTTGGCTGATTGCTATATCAATACAATATAATTCATTTCCAATTGAGAAACATGAAAATTGCTGCTGCTGTTTGGGTTAACTTAAAACAAAGCCAAGGATTATGATCAAGATTACATATGCAAGACAATGCGACTTTTGAGGCATAAAAAAATAGTATTGTCGCTCATGGTGTCCTGTTAACGTCTTGTCAGTGGATCACTTGGTGGTGTGAAGACACTGCCATAAGGAGTTTTTGCGACCCTCAAGAAAAATGTAGCCGGAACAGTCCCAACTCAATGATTTTCTCAACCACAAAAACATTACGGTACAGAATGAAAAAGGAAATAAAATCTTTGAAGACAACAAGTATATTTTACGTTAATGATTCCAGTAAACAATGGTAATTCATCTATATAATCAAACTTGGCGTTATCTCGGACGCCCATGTACGACTTCCTTCAGGACACTGACTTTGGTTCGGTTTCCATTCATTGAAAATGACTGCCCCGGCGATCGAGGCTGGAAAATGTGCAAAATTACCTGGAATTCCTCAGTGCTTCAAGCTAACAACTCGCTCTATTGCTTGCAAATAACCAAGTTAATTGCCTGAGATCTTCAGCTATTGTGCTTTCTTCAATTTTCAGTGAAATTATATGACTGAGTTCATTGCTTTCACGATCTCAGCTGACATGAATCACTAAACATGGCAGACTAAACCTGGCGTGACGTCATATACTTTTTCCCAGAATTCCATTCAGGGATTCACCTTCCGGGGCCAAATAATTCCCTTTTTCGGATAAGAAATATAATCAAATGCGGGAATCGCACATAACATTGTATTACGCAAAAGAAAATCGTTTTTTTTTTTGTTTACGCACGCAAAGGAGCATGCATCACGCACCCATCAATGCAGACCTTACATGACAATAAACAATGTATACCTAGACTTCTACAGGGGTTCATTTACAGATCTTTACAGAAGAATGTCTGCAAAAAATGAAATGATACAAATAAATACAATGTTATGTCAAGATTTCCAGTAATGAATATTCCTCTTTTTTCGTGGAAATCACCTGTGATTTTGCACTTATTGACAAAGCCAGGAGGTTAAAATGACCGTGAGGATTGGGGGCGGAGGGGGGGGGCGGCGTGCGAGTAGACACCTTTGTATAATTTAAGTTGTATATATTTGTGTTAATTTTTTCACACTGTATCAAAGTAAAAATCGATACCATCATATAATCAATCATTATCCCTTTTATTTGAATTTTTTTCAAACTAAATAAAAAATTATGAACCAGATTTGCTTAGTCGTAGTCTACATTTTGTCAAAGTAAGAGATCACAAATTTCACAATCAAAATAAACTCACTTGCATGGATTCTATTCTTTTTACAAAAGAAAGCTGCTGTTTGTTATTAATGAACATAACAAAACATGCACTGAAACTATTTAAAGTGGAACAAACCTGTTGATAAATTTAACAAAACAGTTTTGAAAAATTGTTGTAATGGTGATCACGTATGCTAGCACATTGTGATGGAAAACTGACATTGAATGTGTTAGAGCAGATAATCCAAATCTCCTCTATCACATTCAAACATCCTTATTTCAAAGAAACTGATATGAGTCGACTGAGGGATCAAATAAATAGAAAGGCACTTTTGGTTCATATCATAGCCGTCAATAAACCTTTAGAGTTTGGAAAATAACTCATGGCTTTTTAATTACATCTTGACTCATTTGAACAAAAAAAAAAAACAAAAAAAAAAAAAAAAAAAAAATTGCAAATTTTCCTATAGTGTCAACTGAAGTGTCTAAATATGTCAAAAACTTATTTTTCAATTTCCTTTTCTAAGAATTAATTTTTCCCCCATCTCATTTTTTGTGAAAAATTATAAAAAAATCAGAAAGTAATCTATTTATTCATTTATTTATTTTGGAAGAACTTTTTGGAGATATCCACAAATTAAACAAATGTTGATGAATACGTTGCATATCAGAAAAGGTAATATTATCAATGAACTTGGTTCTAATTAAACAGGCATAATTTATTCAAGTCAGTATATTTACTCCCTTCAGGCCCGAGGAGGTCAATGAAAAAAATTTTGGGATGATTATTTTCGTAAGCCATCCAGGTAATTTTGGCAGCAACATTAACCAGCCTGAATTCCACACCTTCAATTCCACACTCAGGACTGAATATGTAAAGAACATCAAGAGTTTCTCTGCAGTAATCTCTTCCCACTCAGCACCCTGAAAACCATCCTATTTCAACCTAACACTGCTGTTTGTGCCCACTGCTTTATTTCAGTGGGACATCCAGGGTATCTCTGTAGAGCCTCTGACAACTGCGCGGGCTCCACCAGAAGAGACATGAGCCTGTACTCCTTCTGCGTCTTACTTCCTACCCCATCCAGGGGGCGGACAAGTTCTAAAGCCACCAAGTGCTCAAAGGCCTTCATGACGACCTGTCTGTCGAACATCTGCATGGACGAGCGCCTCTCTGCATATTTTCTGTATTCGTTGTAGAGCATTTCAAAGTTGAAAGGTTCACCGTCGTAGATTTCCATCAGGTGTTTCATGGCTATTATGAGACATAGTTCAAGAATGGATATGCCTAAAAAAGAGACAAGAACAGTGCATTATCTAAATGAAATCTAAGTCTTTTCTTTGTGATCTAAAAAAAAAAAATAGTGGCAACAAGGACATAGGCTAAAAAGAGTAAAAACTAGTGGAAAGTTTTCAAAAAAAAAAAAAAAAATCAATAATAATAGCAAACAACTACTAATCATGCTCTTATACCTACTAAAATATTGAGTAACAAAGAACTGAAAGGATGAAAGAAAATTGGACATAAACATCCAATGATAAAGTACATTAACTATAAACTGTTTCCTGGTACAAGTAACACATATCAGTGTGGGAAAAGTAACCAGAAACATTGCCAAGCTGAAAGTTTGTATAAACTACGCAAATATAGAAAGGGATCAAGACGAACGAGTTATCTTCATTACTGGTACTGGATATCATCATATTCAACACCTGGGATTGGCTGTATGTGTGTATATCATATAAAACAGGGCCTGCTGGGTGATGGGGATGGTACGACTAGTACTCAAACAGAGTCAACCCAAGATATATGACGAGTGGTCAATTATACCATGTGACACTACTTTGATAAAAGAAGACAGCCCTGACCTTGCATTATCCACACTCAGCATTTTCCTATTGGGGTGGAGGCAAGGAGCATGCTGGGGAGCGGGGGGACAAATGTTGGACTTCCTGAGCCTTCTTTATCCCAATATATTCTAAGTCAGACAATCTTGAACTTGATGCAAAGACTGCATTAATACTCTTACAATTAAGTTTCACTGACCAATTTTATAGTAATCACTAACTCCTAATCCAGACGGAAAATCTTATCACAGGCAAATAAACATGATATCAAACATGGACATCACTCAACAACAGAGAGGGAATCCTTCTAGATCCAAGTCATAACATCCTATAAAGGCAAAACTTCAGCAAACAAGCTGGCATTAAGGACATCCTCATCATAAGAGAACTATGAAGCTGTTGGTCCTGGGAATCTTTTTGCTCCTGATCAAAGTTAGTGTGGGCAACCCGGTGTGTAACAACACTGGTGATGGGAAGCCAACAGAGACACCAAAAACTGCACAGCTGGAGGAAGAACTGGACCAGCTAAAGAAAGATGTAAGTATGCATGAATTGTATCAATAACCAATTTTAACAATAACAGTCAAAACCAGGGTGAAGATATTTTAGTTGACTGCTGCTCAGGGGTTAATACTCATCTAGGGGCATATCCAGAAATAATAAAAATTAATTTCAAAGTCCTTCAATGTAATAATTCAAATTGTACTTTTTCTATAAATACTGACAAATTATAGAATGAAAACTAGGATAAATCAATAATACACTAATATTCCTGGACATACAGCCCCGTAATGTTACTTACATTTAGTGTCTTTCCTTTAGGCAAATAATAAAATTCTTAAAAAATATGCTTAAATGACAATGTCTTTATTAGACAAAGTAAACTATTTGGTCAATTAGGCAAAATGCCCATGATTGTGTGAGAGACAAAGACTTTAAAATGCATTCATATTAATAAACATGTACATGATTCTTAGGTGGAGGCCTGCCAAGATGCTAACTACCACCTGACCCAGGAGAAGTCCACCTTCTCTGGTCAGTTAACTCAGTTAGGGCAGGAACTCCAGCTGATGAAGACAGCAATGGAGGCTTATCTCTCCGAGTTCTCCACAATGAAACAGGAAGTCAAAAACCTCACTGATATTAGTAAGTGATTTCAACTTCATATGCATTACTCAACTGAGTCGAGCCCAAATTTAAGATCATCTTTCAGATATATTCCTAACTTGGGTTCTCTGACCAAAAACAAATATTTCTGGGTTCTTTTCCAAGCTGCTGACATTCCCTATTTCTACTACTACCGAGACATCCTTGCTCAAGCGTCATGCGCAGCCCTCAATGCCAGGGGTGGCTGGGTGTACGCTGTCCGCAGGGTCTGCAGTGATAAGGCTCCTCCCTGCTCAGCTGTGTGTGCCAACAGAGCACTTTCTAATCAGGATAACCAAGTGAAGGCTAATGGGTAGGAACAGTCTCAGGATTTAATTTCAGTTTAACTTCATCAAATATATACGAGTCTGATATATATAATATGCATATATATTTTGAAGGAGAATATTTCTTCCTTTAAATTACTGAGACACATTCCATTTAAAAAAAAATTCTAAATGTAAAAGATAATTTGCTTGAACAATATTGTAAATGATAACCATATGTCCCAAAGGTTTTTTACGTGAAAGTTACACAGGTTATACACAAATATTATTCTAGAATCATATCCACAATTAAAGAAATAAATATCTGTTGCAGACTGGAGTGTTTTAATGCCCTTCACGTGTACAGTGCCCAGCGCCTGTCTCCAAACCCCAGCATGGACACCGACACCCTGGGGCTGAAGACCCATCGTTACGACTCATGTGGAGGTCGATACTGTGGGCCGAACTACTGCTGCTGCCGATCAAAGTGAATTCTTTAAACTAGGATGATGACCTACCATCAACATAGCTAAAGACATATCAATGTACTGTTTCATTATGTAGCAATAAATATGGTTTTAAAACTATTCAAATTGCTACTGCTGTATGTGTAGTCTTATGGCTCCATGTATTTCAAATACATAATTATTCTTTATGACAGCAATGCTAAGTTAACTTCTTCAAAGTGAATTAATTTCACTGCACACAATTTTTAACTTGTGGAAGAAAATTGTGTTAACATTTGTTAAAGCCTTCAGAAATCAAAATTGCAATAAATGAAGAGATGCTACTGACATAGCGAATTGACAATAGGAGAAACTTCGATTTGCTTACCTGTTTAGCACATGCTCAACAAATAACAAGGAACAAAAGTGATATTTCATATCCAATATACTGTTTGCAAAAATCAAAATAATAATAATTATAGCTTACCATGAAGAATATTAGACTTGGAATCTTGTGTGAGTAAACGACAGGAGTCGATGAAATCACTGGCCTCCAGGTTCGGGTGAGAGCTGCTCAGACGGCAAACTGGGACAGTCTGGAACCAATAACCAAATTTTTAGAGAGCTGGTCAAGTCCATGACAACAAAGTTGATGCTGTATTTAGAAGATGATGTTCTCCCCCCCCCCCCTTTCCCCACTGTATTCCCCTCTGTAGTCCCCAAGAAAAGTGATGACAATATGTTGCAGTCTGAGAATACATATTACACACTTGACATGGGTGTGAAAGGGGAGTGCAACTGAGCATCACTTTCCCAAAGTTTTTAGGAAAACAATTTTTTTTTCAATGAATACATGTACAAGTACATTGAACCTGATGGTGGGCTAGTGCCTTTTTAACTCCTATTTTTGGATGATGAAAATAATAAATAAATACACAAATTGTTTTAAAACAGCTAAAGAACTAACCATAAGGGATTTCAGGGTCCTGATGTCTTTGTTGGTTTCAAACTGTCTTTTTAACACGTCCAGCAAAGAGGCTTCCTTGACAAGTGATTCAACATTCTTGTTCCAAGTTTGCACAAAATTCAAATCTCCAAAATCCACTGGCAAACATAAAGATAGTTTAAAGACCCTTAAATACTCCTCAAATGTCAGCTTATTAAAGATATATATCTGGCGATGAGAAAATCTGGACTTAACACGCTTCTCCAAAAGTTCAATCACATCTAGGCGACACGTTAAGCCGATGACGCAGATTGGAGCCTGGGCGGACTGTGCTATGTCAAACAGATTGTATAACAGAGTTTGATTGCGATGATGTGCAAACAAGTCAAATTCGTCCAGAATGAAGATGATGGGTTTGCTCTGCTGACCTCCGCTCTTCAGGGCCTGCAACAAGAACTGTAAGTTTTCAGCAAACGAGCCGAAAACTTTGTCTCCCACTGTGTTTTCCAGATGCAGCTGCCTGGTGATTTCTTTCAGTGCTATTCTGTCGTCTATTTGAAGGTAACCTGAAAGAATGATCAGTCTGTCAGTCAAAGAATCTGATGGAAAATGATTTCACAAAAATTTTTTTTCAAAGATTACAATTGTAATTGACAGCAAGGAAACCACTAGTATGTGATTTCTTTAACACACATTACATTATATTATATGATATTGTGGTACCATTTTTCACCAGAAACAGGGCAAAGTAATATTGGGTTAATTAAAGCCTGATGTTCCCATGTAAGCAAAAGAAGCCTGCAATACTGAACAATTTATACCTGGCATTTATGGATCTGCTCAATCCTGAACAGATCTTCCCTCCTTGGGGAGTATACAGCCCAAGTTGTGGCACAGTGTAAAAGCATTTATAATTGCCAACACTAAAATGACCAAGACATTACACTGCTTCACCCTTTATATGCTGATACATTGGGAATGAATCTGTGGAATTGGGTTGGCAACAAGAACAATATCTGGCGACATCAGTGTTGACTGAAGAAAATGTCAGATTGTTTCTTTATGATATAAAAATAGTTTGTGACAAAAGATCAATCACTACCAACTACCACTGAGAATAACACCCCCTCCACTAGAGGACAGCACTCTACAGGATGAGCTACCTGTTCTTTGAGCACTTACCATTTAAAGTCACCTGCATACAGTTTTCCTTCACATCTTTCTGCTGATTGATCTCCTCTAACACACTGCTGAGAACCTTCAAATACAAACAGAACACTTCTATGTGAACACATTAACTCAGACATTTTTCTCTCTGTTTATAAATTAGCAATTTAGACCATTCTTTTGTTTACTTTAGCTTTATTATGCAATGGGCTTTTTATTTGAATTGTAAAACTTTTTTTTTTTGTCTCAAACTAACCTTGTGCTTGTTCCATCAATTGTGAATAATCATGCTTGATTTCAATGTAACTCAAACCACAAAAACCCAAACACATGCATTTTCTTTGTGCTTCAGGCTTTATAAAATTATCATTAATTTCCTAATACTGATTATCTGGTGCCTTTATTTATATTGGTTTGTAACAGATTAATGCATAAAAGAAATTAAGTGGACTGCAGAAATTGGCAAATATTTGGTATACTTCTAACAAATTACAAATTTATAAATATCTTTAAATTTAAACTTATCTTCACAAATACCAACCATGGATTTCCCTGCTCCGCGGGGTCCTATAATCAGAACTGAGTTGCTCTCTCCCAGAGAGGCCGTCCTCTTGACCAAGTCTAACAGCACACTGGACAAGATAAAATAGTAATATTTTTCATGAAATTGTCTAAAACAATATGTTTCAAAAATTAATCTTAAATCAAAATTTTTGACGAAGTGAAACAAATCAAAAACCTGTTGAGGTGATTACCAAATCCAGACAAATAGTCTTACATGCTCAGTAAAATCAAAATTGTAATGTTTATGTAAAATCATGAAGGGGCAGAGCAAATACAAGTACATTGACTCACTAGGTTGAACATAAAATATCAAGTCTTTTAAGTAATATGCAGCATATGCTGACATCAGATATTTTGGCCAAAATGAAGAAAGACTTCATTTTTCTCACATATTTCTCTCCAAATGTATCACACATTACACAGTTGAATTGTCAAAATTGAATAAGAGTGCTAGAGTCAGAATTGTTGGGTCCCCCCCCCCATTCCCCATATCCAATCCCCACCACCACTCCCTGAAGTTTTACCCCCTCTCCTGCTCTAGCCCAATGATCTCAATAGGTAGGTCATGACCATATACACGTCTTCTCAGCAACTGCTGTACTTCTTCTGTGCTGTTAGCAGATTGTTTGGAGGCAGCCTTAGGTTTCCTTTTACTCATCTTGTTTCAATTATTGACTGAAATAAGAAGCACATTGAGTGAACACAAAAATTCACATTTTCTTGACTTGTTAATGTAAAGCCGCTCAATTTCACTTCATTTAATCGGAAACTTACAATGACAACTTTTTTTCAAGTTTCACGCCATGGACGGCCTTCAATTGACCTTCAGGAACCACTCATCTATATTTTCGATTAATACTAAAAATGTACATCATATATGTAATGATATAAATTGCATATAAAAATATCAATAAAAATAAAATAAGATATTTTGTAGAATTCAATTAGTTTTTTATTAAAAATAATATGAATTTTTTCAATCAGATAAGATCGAAATTAAATAGTACTGCTTCTTGAGCTCTACGTCACATGAAAGGGAGATGGCGGCAACTTTTTCTGAAGTCATGAATTGACAGTGTCCAATGATTTCGTTCTTTCAAAGACTTAAAAGGTAACAGTATGTTGTCGACGGGTATTATTTAAAAACCGTTGAGCGACTATCATAGGCATACTCAGATATGATCTGATGGGTTTGTTGATAATCGCAGTTGAGCCAGATAAATTTGCAGGCCTTTTTTTTTTTAATTTTCGATAAAATTCACATTTACTTTTTTTATCTGTTCACCGTTCTCTTCTAACGAAACATACAGCAATTATTTTATCTAACAAGTATGTCTTTAGTCGAGCTAATTTTTCATCATGTCAGTTAATTCAACGTTTTTAATGCACCTCATTGACTAATGAGTACTGGTACAACTAATTATAGATTAGCCCATTTTTAAGAGTTATAGTAAGTTAGTTAGTACACAACTAATATTAAGAGTTGTATGTGATCATGTCACTTATATGGCTTGGATGTAGTGACCTGGTAAATACAGTGCTTTTTTCTCCTGCAACTCCCTTGCCCAAATCAGCTATCCACTTGCCCAACATGATTCACAGGCACGCTGCATGAGATTGGTTTTCAGTTGCCTGGGCCAATGGGCCACCTTTAATGTCGAGCCCTGAAATAGTCAGAAAGTTCTCATTTATGATAGATCCAGATATTTGATTTACCCCCCAGGGTAGGTTTGAGAATGTCGTCATACATATGGGACAGCTTGCGTGCTCCTTCATCTCTGTTCTCAAACCCCATGGGGGGGAGGGGGCGAGAGGACTAACAAGTCATCATCAAGACTGAGGTAATTACCTGTTCACATTCACCTGAACAGGTAATCCACTTGTGACCAAGTCTGTCAGAGTGAACAGACAAAACAGTCAACAGGTAAATCAAATATCTGGATCTATCATAAATGAAAACTTTCTGACTATCAAAACTGAAATCCAATGAAACTATTTTCACATTTGAGCCCTAAAATCATCATCATGTATCTTAGGTCAGTAGGTGAGATGACAGTTGGTGAGGGCCAAGGGCCTGTTAGAAAGCGCCCTCGTCTGTCCTTAAAGTTAAAGAACAAATCAGAGCAGAAGACAGAAGAAGTTGACCAGCAAAAATGTGAGTCTCCCCAGACAGGAGATGGTGCTCCAAGGTAGGTGGAATTGTTAGTTTGTAAAGGAATAATCCTTCAGCATTTCTATATTAATAATTTTTTTTATGTTATCAGTTATAGTCCTTGTAATCATCATCAAACTCTCCTTTTTCATGTAAATTTGCTATATTATATATTGTCTTTATGTTTTTGCACTGAACTGAAACATAATCTCCGACTCGTATAATGTCACATCAAATGACATACGACACCTGTTTTCACGCAGAAATCATAAACGTACAACATGCACATTCACACTCGTTTACATTATTCCAGCACTTATAAAAATTTTGTTTTGATTTCTTATTATATTGTATCTTGTAGTAAAGTCCAAGAAGAAGAGGAGAGTGAGCTGCCACCTCTTGAGACAGAGGCTACAGAGCGGAGAGAGCTTGAGGTGAAGGAGGTGCCTAAAGTAGCTGGCTTGGAAAATCTGGGTAATCACAGCACATATTATGTTATTAATGGAAGTATTAATTTTATGTATTAGTCATGTGTGTGTGTGCATAGGCCTGCATGTGTTGAAGCACTTTGATATCAATATCAAGGGCAGATCAAGAGCAATTTTTGACAGTTTTCCAAATTATCTTTCTTGATCCATCCTCCATTTTTTACCGTCTTCTGATAGAAAAATTTAGATGCCCGTCAATGTAAACTTGAAAATCTGACTGCCTTCTGGAAGACCCAGAAGGTGGCCTCGATTCACCCCTGAATGGCATATGCCAATATATTTTGAAGAGGTTGTCAATGTTTAAGCAATTTGTTTTCACCTAATTTTACTTTGTTTGTTGTATTACAACATAAGCAGTGGGGTCTCTCATTTTGAGTAATGTTGGAATCCTTTGTGTTTAAATAATAATAATAATGATAACACTAAAAAATAAAATAATAATAAAAATAATGATAATAAAGGTAGATACATGGGCATATTTTCCTTCACCATCAGTTCACTAATTAATACAAACATAAATCTTAAACTCTAAGTCTGATTCTTGAAGTTTGGTGTCCTTCTTAGGTAATACTTGTTTCCTGAACAGTGTGCTTCAAGTGTTGAGGTACACACCAGGATTCTCCCAGCAGTTGTCTATTCTGTACAAGGAACTGAGTGTTATAGAGAGAAAACTGGCAGCCGAGGCTAAAACTGGAGAGGTATGGTCCTATGTACTGGTGCTACTTGAATCCAGTATGGGATTTTCATTTAATTTTTTTTTTTTTTTTTTTTTTTTTTTTTTTTTTTTTTTTTTTTGGGGGGGGGGGGGGTGCACTTTATATGTATGCCTGATTATGTATAGTATAATTTGTTAATTTTTGTCAATTGGGAATTTAGGCATTTCTGCATTTGAAATGTGTGTGTGTGTTTATCTGTTATCAGTAGTATCTGCTGAGACAGGAAATACAAGTTTTTTTGTAGACAGAGATACAGGCATTGTATAGTTGGGGGAAGGGGGTTCTCTTATTCTCTTCAGGTCACTTCCTTTTTCATGTTTCAGGGAGACAGTTCATCTGGTGATCTCTTGCCATGGAAGCTGGTGAGAACTCTACACAAGGTATATTTCACATATCATTAGTGCATGATTGTGTTTATCTTGTGTAAATTACCCAATTACATTTCATTTGCTTATTATATATTATACAAATGTTCCTTTTATATTCTCAGATGTTAGAATAATTTGGAAATACCTGTTAGTAAATAAAGTGGTATGACATACTTTCATCACACAACATTTTGCATCATAAATAGAATATACATACATGTATACATAGGATTAAATTGTAGATCATTACGTAGAATGTGCCATTCAAAAATTGTGAAGTATACATATATGATATATGATATATCACTGTGCCCTTCCAGCTGTTTAACAGAATGGACCGTCTAGAAGAGAAATGTGTGAACCCAGGTACTGAGCTCCTGTTTACAAGACCTGAGAGATTGCTGGATATTGTCAGGTAAGACAGCTAGGATATTGTTTATGTGTTTAATAATAATAATAATAATATTTATTTCTTATATAGCGCATTCCATTTTTTACATTTCAATGCACTTTACAAATAATTAAAAAGTCTAAAAATAACAATACTAAAATACTTTAACATCTACTGATAAAATTAATTAATTATAGAAAGCAGAGAAAATTTATTGATATAACTTTAAAATACTACTAAAATTAACCCAAGCTCACTCTTAATAAATGATAAACAACTAAAAGGTTTAAAGGAACACTAACCATAAAATTCTTTAAAAAGATGAGTTTTAAGACAGGCTTTAAAAGTATTATAGTCACTTTCAGCTCTGATACTAAAAGGCAATTTGATAAAATTATTAGATAAAATGTGTGTGCGTGTGTTTGCATGTTGTGGGTGGCAGGTGTGTATGCAATTTCTTTCTTTTTTCTTTCAAATTTGTCACCATGAAAAATTGACACAAAGGTACTTCAGATCTAAAGATAATTTTCTGTAATAATTTTGATTTGCTTAGATACATTTTAATGAGAAGACGTAACAAAAATGAAGTCTAAAATATTTATATCTAATATTATGTCTAATATATATATCTATATACATATTCTTATTTTATTGATTATTATTGTGTTGTTTTATTCTTGGTCAGAGACCTGAATCCCATGTTTGAGGGCAACCTCCAACATGATGCACATGAAGTTCTCAGGTGCATGCTGGCCTATATAGAGGACGCCACTGCAGAGGTCAACAAGTACAAGGTCAAGGCCGTGCCAAGTATTGAGCCAGTGCCTGATTCCAAGCAGCCAACTTTAATGAAGTTTTTCCAGAAAAATTCTGTGAAGAAGAATCTAATATCAGTAGATGAATTAGGGTCAAAAGGTCATGACCTTGCTGGTTCAAGGTCAGATCAGAAACCTGCTAATGGTACTCAAGGTAATGGATTGTCGATGTATCACACAGTTTACCTAGCATAGATTTTTACTCTTAGTTTTGTAATTTATATGCATGTCTGTTTGACAGCTTTGCTGCCTTGTTTGTTGGTCTTTGTAGAAATCAACCTGATTGACTTGGATGCTGTGATACCAAGTCTTCTTTCAGTTAGGAGTGTCATCTTGTATTTACAATATTGCAGCTTGGTTAAATCTGTTTTTACAGGTGTTTTGTAAGATTAATTACATAATGCTGACAAAAACTTAGATAATAGAAAATTAATCTGGTGTTTTTATCAATTCAGAATCTAGCCCAGTTAGGAAAGTAGAAGAGTTAAAAGTCCCCCACACGCCCAAACACTCATCTCCCAGTATAAAGATCTACACTGCAGAGGACATCATAGAACACGTCAGTGGTGGTAAAAACCTCACCTCCAAGTTCACCTCTGTCAACAATGAAGTGACCCCAGTGAAACAGACAGAGGAGGAGGATGGCACTAAGGTGACAGGTGTGGACACCAAGATGTCACCCTCACCCAGGAGTAGGAAGAGACTGTGTCTGGAGGATGCAGTGGAAGAGATCACTGGGGTTCGTCCCAGTCAGGTCTGGAATGGACATGATACGAAGCAGGAGAAAGGTGGGGGACCTCTGTTGAACTGTTCAGGCGTGATATTTTTCTGATTTTAATTGGAAGTTTGACATCGCTTTTTTGTTAATTTTAATTTTTTTATTTTATTATTATTACTTTATTATTATTATTATTATTTTGACGTCAGCAACCCCCAGACCCCTCTCATGAGCCCCACTCCCCACCAATACATTTCTTTCTTCCTTTTGCTTAACGCACAAAGCGGTGTCTGTTGTTGCTCATAAGAAGTTGATGATTTAAGATTTTCTAACACCTTGCATTGTTCTGATAGCTTACTCACAATTTCAACTTTTTCCAAACTTTTGAATCAACATTTTAAAAGATTACTAAAATTATTGGTTTATGCTTTCTTAATGTAATGAGTAATTACTGTAAATCACTCAATTACTGTGGTGGATTATTCTCTTAAAAAAAGGTGGTGTAACAGATTCTGGATAAATGTCTCCAATTTTTTAAAGAAAAAACAAAAACAGCACATTAAGTTAATACTTCTTCACTTCACATAATTAGATATATATATGTATATGAGTGGTGAATTTTTTTACATACTCTTGTAACCAGGTATGTATTTGAGGACAAAAATCAAGTTTTGGACTTGATCCTGTCAAATACCATGGAAAGTAACAATACTTTCAGGTTATTTTATGACCAGAAGCTGCCCTTGGCTTGTTCAATATTGAACAATAGTGAATAAGATGAATGGTTTTCAAATGTTTCTTTGTTGAGCAGATCTGTGGAATGGTTCTGAAATTCATAGTTATTGTCTTTTCTGCAGGAAATGGTGATGCAAACGTCAATGGAAATGATGGCAGCATGGGTCCAGGCAGTCAGAGACCTGTCCTGAAAAAAGATGGGACTGGGGCAATAGTGGGGAGGAAAAGAGGACGACCCAGGAAGGGCAAAAGTGATTCTTGTCTTGACCATGACGTTGAGAAGAATGTGCCTTTGAAAGGACAGTCTAAGAAAAAGAAGCACTCTAAATCTGTATCTCAGGAAGTTCTGTCGAAAAGTTTCAGTGGAGAAAATGGACTTGGTTTTGAGGAACCCATGCCAAAACCTTTGAAGCCAAACTCGGATTCTAAACAGCCAAGCATTACTGCCATGTTTGCCAAAAAGAGGTTGGGGATGCGGGGAGCAGTCATTAAGAGGGAACCCAGTCCGCTTGCAGGAGGCGGAGAGCCTAACAACAGCCCCCTGACTCCAACCAAACAAAATGGCAGGTCTCACCATTTCCAAGAAAACATTGACATTGTGGAGGACAGGAAATTGAACAGCGCGGCCTTTGTTAGACTTACTGCTACACCAGACCCACTGAGCTCTAAAAACACCTGTCAAGCCGGGATTAAAAATTACCCCAAACAAAAGGCTAAAGACAATAAGCTTCTCTCAGGGGCCTATGTTAAGATTGAGCGGAGTCCGTTTTTGGAATCTCCGAAGAAAAATACTCAACAGAAGGCAGGAGAGACATCGTCGAGTTGGAATTGCTCAGACAGGGATAGTGAGATGATCTCTCAGTATGCAAAATCTCATGTACAAGATGCCAAACTCAGTCCAGGCAGCCCTCAGGTTAAACTTAACAGACATGCTATAGATAATTACTGCTCCCCAAAGAAAGAAAACAAAAACCTGAGCACTGTGTGTGAAAGTGGTACTGGGACAAAACAAGACAGTGTTAACAAGATTAAAATAGATCTCTTTGGTGCTCTTAATGGGAAGTCAGGGAATGACAGTAATCATTTGTCCAACATTTCTGAAGTTGACCAAAAAGGTGTAGAGACTAAAGATGCTCAAAAAATGAAATCCAATATGACTATTAAACAGTCTTTTGAAAAAATGGGCGTCAGTATCAGTTCCAAATATCAGTCTGGCAATTTGTCTCTCTCATCCAAACATGGTGATAAATCAAACCAAACTTCGGAATTACCATCTGAGAGCGGCAGGCGCAAGGACGTGGATCTTGAAATTGTCAAAGTTGTGAATGGCGACCGAGTCGGGAATAAAGATGACACGGATCCAGAAGACAAGATGGACGCCCACCAGCCAGACACGTACATGGCGTCCCCGGCCAAGTCGCCGAAATCTCACAGAAGAAAGACTAACGAGCTGGACTGTTTGGTTCAGGATTTGTTTCAGGTGAGAGATTTTATGGATAGAAGTGTACTTCAGGGATGAGCTCGGTGTCCGTTTTATCTCACAGATAATGATAATAGTTGAAAGAAAAAATTTGATTGAGTTGTTTCAGTTGGCAATAAATTTGAAAGCCATTCCATGAGAATATGAGAACATTTTCATTGGGTAATGAGGCTATCCACATGAATAGCCTCTATTCAGAAGATATACTTACATGTTATTGAAATGATTCAGCATTAGGTCATGTGATAGCAATGTTGTGCATTCATGTTCCAGGGCAGCATGGCCCTGAGGACGCGGTGTTTGGAGTGTGAGGGGTTCACGCAGAGGAAGGAGGACTTTCAGGACATTGGGGTCCCAGTGAAGAAAGAGAAAGTCAAGAAAGAAGAGGGGGACACTGATGATGAGACAGATGGTGAGAGCTTCACTTTTTTTTTTTAGTTGCTGTTTTCCAAATGCAAACTTTTGTCGTCTTACTTGGGGGAGTATGTAATTTTGAAAGAAAACATTTGTAAGTCAGTGCTTATGTTATTCATGTAAAAATGGAAAATTTACAAAATTTCCATTGATACTAGTTAGTGGGAAATTACACAGTGTCAAGTGACAGTACTTTTAGACCAGTGTTTAATTTACCACTGAGTGGAGTTCCTTAAAAATGTTCACTTTTCTCCATCCCATTCCTTATTTTAGACGAGTCCTGTAATCCTGGCAGTGTAAGTTGGTTGATGGAGGCTTTCTCAGAGATAGAACGTCTGCAGGATGATAATAAATATTTCTGCGATCAGTGCCACAGATACGTGGAAGCTGAGAGGTCCACCCAGTATGTCAGGCTGCCACAGATACTGATGCTTCATCTCAAGAGATTTGAGGCGAACTCAGGGTAAGAATTAAGTATTAATGAAAAAATAAGGTGTATATTTTTATTGGTCTATTTGTTGATTCAGTCAAGCAAAGAATGGTAGATGGAGTGAGTTCTGACATTTCCTCTATATCCCATAGACTTCATCAGGAAAATGAAGTAATGTTAAATGACAGTTAGACAGTTTTGTTTTTCACAATACGCATCAATATAATATAAATGCATTTCAATTTCAATATCACAAGAAGGCCAAGGATACATATTATATATACTTTAGTTCAATAATTATGATATATGCATCTTTCCTTTATTGCAGGTAACTTGAAGGTAAACTTTGACAAGGATACATTTTATACACAGGTTAATGATAGTTATTTATATGTGTCTGTCTGGTTGCAGGTTATTTGGCGGTATCTCCAAGGTGAATGATTTCGTGGCCACGCCTCTGGTTTTACCCTGCTTCAGTAACAGGTGCAAACAGCCTTGTCGTAAACACAGTCATGAGTGAGTATATTCTAGGAGAAAATGTCCCTTATTAGCTTAGTAGTTAGATCAGACAGTAATTAAGTTTTTGAACACAAGCTAGTATTTTCCTACCATTGTTAACTTGTGTCGTTTGTAAGATTGTTTTCAATAAAGGTATATTCTAATGATATAAAGATCTTTAAAAATTTTCAGGTTCAGATATTTTACTCCTCAAAATGAAGAGAGAAAATATATTAGGCATTATTTGTTCAAGAGAATTGCAATTAAAATCAGTTTGTCCAGGAATGGAAGGTCAAAAAGAAATATAAATATAGCTGCAAAAAAGAGTTTTTGGGTGTTGGTAATTTGACAGAATGATTTGAGATAAGAGTTACAATGAATGTATTTCATTCGATTCATTTTCACTTCACTCCAGATTTGAGTTGTATGCAGTTGTCATGCACAGCGGTATTTCCATCTCCTCGGGTCACTACACTGCCTACGTCAAAGCCCCCCCTGTTCACAAGATGAAGGACCCCTCCAAAAAGACAGACGCCAAATCTGCAGAGCGACAACGCCCTATTTCTGAGAGAATTAAACGGAAAGGAGAAGAAACTGCAGGGAAAGCAAACTCCTGTAATATCTACACCCAGAATGAAGTAGACATCCCAGACTATTCTGGGAATTGGTTTGAGTGTGATGATGAAAGGATTTGTCTTAAAAGCGAAGAAGACATGCAGAGCTTGTTGAATAAACAAGTCAGTATCTGCGAGACGCCATACTTATTGTTTTACAAAATGACTCCCGTCCCCTACGAAAGAGTGGTCCTTGTATAGCGTGTAGTGAGACAACATTAGTTGTTTGGTTCAAAACCTCAGTGAAGTATTTGTTAGAATATTCTGAAAGGAAAATATATTTTTATTAGGTTATTGGAATGTTCTTTTCTGAACAGTGGGTTTTATTTGATAGCAAAAGAACATTCTATGCAGATAATGTTTTACATGATCTGGATCTTTTATTAGTTTTTCAGACATAGATACAAGTTCTACTTAATGTCGTGAGTTTTTTGTATGACTAATTATGGCATCTTCTGGGTTTTTTGTTGTTGAAGAGACTTGTGTGAAATTATGAATAATACCAGAACTTTTTACTGTGCCGGGCTGGGTTGTGGTAAATTTCGTCTTTTGTTGGTCAGTTCCTCATTTTGTGAGCTTAGGGTAAACAGATCTTCGTCTATGAAAAGGTTAGATCTTTAAAAAACAAAACATTTACAAAGCTTGGAAGATCTGTAATTTTAACTAATCAAGGTGGATATGCTAATCTTGACATTAGATAACATATATTAAAGTAATACCTAGACTGTGTCAAGACCAAACCATTGTGCTATTAAGAAATCTCAGTACATTAGAATGTAGTGGTTTCTTCTTGAAGAACAAGTATTTTATTCTGTTGTAGACTTCAGTTATTATTATTGACTTACAAATGAAAATGAGGATTTAAAGGCATCTCAGTTTCAATGTTCAGATGTTTGATAGCGAAAAAAAGAAAGTAAATGATCTCAGTGCAGTTCTAACAATTATCTCACAGTTGGAACATAGTACTGCATGTTTGATTGAAACAATGGTTTGAAAATGAGATTTAGTACTTGATATTATCCAATGTCTTCTGTAGTTAATGTAAGGAACAGTACTTAAGTTAAAGATTGAGACATCAACACTATAACTTCAGCATTGAAACTAAAATTCGACTAGAGAAAGTGCATTGAAGTTGTCAAAGGAATTTTGTTTCAGAACTTGTGTCCAAGTTAACTGTTTATTTCCAGTATTGTAAAGTATTGACTGATAAGTAAGTTTGTCTGTAACAGTGGCCTTTTTTTTTTTAAGGTACATGTGTATATACAGTGTTAACAACTTGACTTCAACTTTCAAATTTCCCTGGAGTAATTTCACTCCACGGCCACTGAAGTTTCCCACGCTGAAAATAAAAAAATAAAAATAAAAAACTTTGAATATATGGATCAGTAAATTATGTTTTAAATGTTATGATATTGTTTTTTAAGTGTTATGCAAAAAGAAAAAATCATACTAAGCATACTTGCAGGTAACAAAAGTTAAAGCGATAGAAAAAGACTTGTGTTTCAACTTTCCATGCAGGTCAGTTTTATAACCAAGATGGTTTTGTAAATAAGAGAAAACGGTCAATAATGGCATACAAAAGTCATATCTGAATGTCCAACTTGTAAACAACGCTGGCGGGTTATTTTGAAGCCACTTGATGCATTTTCATGACTTAAAACAAATCCTCTTGCATTCAAACAAGATACATTATGAACCTGAAATGAAGCAGTTCTCTGCCCCCCCCCCCCCGATCCCCAGTTTACCGAAAACTTCTACATGCTCCATGTTTTACAAAATAATTTCATAGCACAAAACAACAATGTCACTATATATTTTGATATAAACATTTAATCTCGTAAATTGCTCCAAGAAATTTTTTTTAAACTGTTTAAGTTTCTGATAATGACAAAATATTAACTGTGTGTGCTTGGGGTCACATCTGTCGTGTCATCAATACAGTAATTTTTACTTCATGAATATTTACAGAGACATATATTTATACCCTTATCAATTCGCTACATAAATACAAATAAATCCGGGATTTTATTACTGAAATACAATAATAAAAATATCAAATATCCAACTTATAGCAGTTTCTATTTATGTAGCTACAAACATTTGAGATGATATTTCTGGTATAATAACAATTATCCTTTCATGATAATAATTGATGTTCATGCAGATTCACTGTTCTAACTTGTATATCTATGTATAAGAATGTTGTATATATAAATGTATATGCATTTTGTCCTATATACACTGCATAGGTCCAACAAAGCTGCTTTTATTCTACATAAATGAATCAAAAATAATATTTAGAGTGCTATTAAAACCGCTTCAGTGTCTGTAGGGCTTTTTTTTGTCAAATCTGGAGCTAAACAGCTGGGCCCAGTTTTATAAAAGACGTTTAGCACTAACCAGTGTTTAACTCTAACCAGACCTTAATAGTCTGTTAGTAAACTGACCTTTAAATAATTATTCAATCCAGTCAAACACTGGCCAGTAAACTAATTGACTGTTTTCCGTTACAAGACTGTATATGAAACACAATTTAACCATCTTTTAGTTAATGGGTGTTAGGGGAACTTATCCACTGGTTAGGCTTATCCACTGGTTAGTGCTAAACGTCCTTTATAAAACTGGGCCCTGCATTTTTAGAAGAAAGTGTTGCAAATTTGAGATTCAAACAAGAAAATCTTACACTTAGTAGCCCAATCACCTATATGATCACCATAATGTTAATAATTGTTTAAAAAAAAAAGAAAAAAATCTGCATCTATGATAAAAGTTGTAGAACAAATTCATCAATCAACAAGTACAGAATACATGCCTATAAACATCATTTGTGAAAACGCAATGCCCTTTGAAGGCAAGTGTACAAGTATATACTAAATGTCAACACTAGTTTTATGGCATATATTTCAACAATGTAAGGCACCCATTGAAAAATCACAATATTTTCTTTTTCAAAATTTCCTTTTCTTTTTTTTTTTTTTATTTTTGCACACAACTCCCTTTAATGTTAATGCAAACTATTCCAATAATTCTATCAAAGTCTATCAAGATGAGGTTTGATGTCAAACGAAAGTGAGTTTTATAATTAAGTGGCATCACACAACTACAAATTTGTTATGTTTATCTCATAACTGTCTTAATTATAAAAATATTACGTTAACAGGCAAAGTTTGATAAGTCACCAAGAACATACTTTATAATCCCAGTATTTGTAGGATCAGAGAAGATCGTGTGATAGTGAGTTCTAAGAAAATTATCAAGTTTGTGATCAAAGTATTGATCCTCAGAATTTAGGCCAGTTGTAGATGAACAGTAAATTGGACCCTTTAGTCATCAGATTAAACAGCCTCACAATCGGCTGAAATAACATGACTTAATCCACCCTAATAATACGTTTTGAATGAATCATTAACTTTTTTTTCACAAAACATATACACAAATTTTATATCTTAAGTGACTGCTAAAAGCTGTATTCATCCATCACGTTATATGAATTGGATATAAAGTGATATATATGGCTACGTTCGTAACACGTGACCTATGGCTACGTCCTTAACATATATATATATTGCACAGACTGACCTTATCTTTATACAATACACTGCACTCTGGGAGTCAGAGCTGCATTCTATACATTGTCCATATATATATTGTTTCAAGCACTAAATGAACACTTAAAGACAGCACTGTCTGACTGTCAACATATCCAACTCAAGAAAAATCCATAGATTTTTTATCAGTCCCTTCTACTTCTACCTCAAAAAGAAACCGCTGAAGTTAATATGATTCAATTTTTTATTTGATAAAGAGTACAAAGTAGTTTCATTTGCTAAAAAAAACATGGAACGTTATTTTTATAGCCGTAGTCTGGCAGTCATTTCTATACACTCTGCCATCGCTCCATCAACTCCCGTTTACATTCCTCAGCTACCTAAATATATATAAAGACTGCCCCTACCCTCAACTACATAATGCAAATTTCATAATTCAAAAACTTATGGTTTTAATATGCATGTTAATTTGATAATTGCTTCATCTGCACATATTTTGATATCAGACATGCTCTTCTCTGTCCTGTTTCAAATATTTATCTCCATTTGGCACATAAAATTTCATCAAGATCTCAGGTCTATACTAGTAGTAGTGGTCTGCAGAATTCCCCCAGCCTAAGTCACATAACCAACCAATCCATTGTGCTTCCCATGACTAATATATGGCCGCATTCAGAACAGCGTACTAACTAGTCCACGTGTCAAATATGGCCTACCCACTATTGACTTGAACATTCCCCACAGGAAATCTATTCAGTTTCTATTAGAGGAATAGACAGCAAGCTTTTTAGTCGGTTGCCATATTTGGCCCGTGGACAAGTTAGTATGCTTTTCTGAATGCAGCCTATTACTAATTACGCTCTAGGTTACATACAGACAATATTAATATATTAAGTGGATATTTTATAGGATGTCATACTGTGCAATGTACAGAATAACTACAACACGTACTGCTTATGGTTTGATTAATGTAGAAATTGTAATACTCAAATATCCTCTGAAGTAAGTGCATTGGACATGTTTACATTTCTGTGATATCTCCTATCAAAAGTAAACAATGGAGGTACAAGGTTACAGCAGGGGGCATCTCCAAGTCTCTGAAGTCAACTGCACCCACGTAGTCTGTCTTAATGTGATAATGTTTCACACTGCTAAGAGGTTCCCTCACGGTGACACTCGCTTCCCTCCTAATGGTCTCATTTTCACACACCTTGAGCATCATTTCAGTTGATATGTGATTTGAATTTCTGCTTGCTTATATTTACTGAAAGATTATCAAGGTCAAGTTCATGAAGTTCAAGGTCACTAATGGTCAGTGGGTCATCCGCTGAAGGCCATTATGACGAAGTGAGAAATCTGGTCAGTCTGTCATGATTGGCAATAGGATCAACTTTATTTCTTGACCATGTTAAGATAAACATCCCCAGCCCTCAATCTTGGTTAATGCAGCAGTCAGTGTTCATGATATCAGTAAATGGGTCAGAGGTCAAGGTCACCAGCCTCCTGTTAAGGTGTTCAAGGTCAAGGTTACCCCATTCAATATAACCATTCTCATGCACTGCAACAGCAGCAGTCCTTTTAAGTCTTTGTTGCTGATAGAATTGTCAGCATGCATAATGTAAGCAGACAGAACTTTTACAGTTATATTTTACTTCTTGTTCAAGGGGTCTAGATCATCCAGATTAAAGTCATGTGTGCCAAAGGACAATCCTTGACTGAAGCCAGCCTGGAAGAACACACAAACAGTGCAGTTATACTGGTCATGCTTGAGACGGAAAACATGGCAAAAACAAACCATATGCATCCAAACACGAAAGGATAGTGTTAATAGAAACATTCAGGGAAAAATATTCGTGCAGAATTTATCAATAATATATATATATATATATATATATATATATATATATATATATATATATATGATAAAATAGTTACAATTTTTATGAAATTCTGTGGCCCAATTATGTAAGCTGATATGAATACATTTTTCCATAAACCAAGATAGATTTACAAACACACAAAAAACAGATTGACATAAAAATACTGTCTCTGTTCCTTTGAAGTCAGGAAAAGAAACTGAGCCTATTAAACATTTTTCAATTAGCATTTTATGTGGTTCTATTTCAACTTTCCATTACCTGTAAGTCCAACAGTTCTTTGTCAACCTTCATGATAGCATGGTCAAGGTCCTTGGCGCTAGGGTTGAAGGCCCCCATACCAAATGGATCCTCTCCACCAGATACATTGTTGCTTGGTGAGGTGAAGGGGTTGGAGCCCAATAAATCTGAAATATATGTTTGAGATAAAATGTTAGATCTAGAGGCTGGACTCACACCTTCTCAACAATGTCAAATACATTCTAACTTGGCTACAGACAAAGTAGAATACTTGATTGTGTTTGGCCAAATTTATCTCCAATTTGGTTTCAATTACTAAAAAGCCTTTAATAATAAAAAAAATTATTCAAGAGAAAAAGTTGAAAGATAATATTTAAAAACTGGTATATAGAACTGTATACAAGCCCATGCAAGGCCAAATGGAACAACTAAAAGTACAAGTTAACTGACTGTTGACTGTTAACAATACATATATTGTACCTTGGTTATTAGAAGTACTGGCTGGTGAGGTGGGTGATAGAGTATATATACTGTACCTTGGTTATTGGAAGTACTGGCTGGTGAGGTGGGTGTGTGATAGAGTATATATACTGTACCTTGGTTATTGGAAGTACTGGCTGGCGAGGTGGGTGTGTGATAGAGTATATATACTGTACCTTGGTTA
Organism: Lingula anatina; assembly: GCF_051362555.1. Taxonomy (NCBI): domain Eukaryota; kingdom Metazoa; phylum Brachiopoda; class Lingulata; order Lingulida; family Lingulidae; genus Lingula; species Lingula anatina. Next base: position 22,648,718 of record NC_141773.1, on the reverse strand, counting down.
TTGGAAGTACTGGCTGGCGAGGTGGGTGTGTGATAGAGTATATATACTGTACCTTGGTTATTTGAAGTACTGGCTGGCGAGGTGGGTGTGTGATAGAGTATATATACTGTACCTTGGTTATTTGAAGTACTGGCTGGCGAGGTGGGTGTGTGATAGAGTATATATACTGTACCTTGGTTATTGGAAGTACTGGCTGGCGAGGTGGGTGTGTGATAGAGTATATATACTGTACCTTGGTTATTGGAAGTACTGGCTGGCGAGGTGGGTGATAGAGTATATATACTGTACCTTGGTTATTGGAAGTACTGGCTGGCGAGGTGGGTGTGTGATAGAGTATATATACTGTACCTTGGTTATTGGAAGTACTGGCTGGTGAGGTGGGTGTGTGATAGAGTATATATACTGTACCTTGGTTATTGGAAGTACTGGCTGGTGAGGTGGGTGTGTGATAGAGTATATATACTGTACCTTGGTTATTGGAAGTACTGGCTGGTGAGGTGGGTGTGTGATAGAGTATATATACTGTACCTTGGTTATTGGAAGTACTGGCTGGTGAGGTGGGTGTGTGATAGAGTATATATACTGTACCTTGGTTATTGGAAGTACTGGCTGGTGAGGTGGGTGTGTGATAGAGTATATATACTGTACCTTGGTTATTGGAAGTACTGGCTGGTGAGGTGGGTGTGTGATAGAGTATATATACTGTACCTTGGTTATTGGAAGTACTGGCTGGTGAGGTGGGTGTGTGATAGAGTATATATACTGTACCTTGGTTATTGGAAGTACTGGCTGGTGAGGTGGGTGTGTGATAGAGTATATATACTGTACCTTGGTTATTGGAAGTACTGGCTGGTGAGGTGGGTGTGTGATAGAGTATATATACTGTACCTTGGTTATTGGAAGTACTGGCTGGTGAGGTGGGTGTGTGATAGAGTATATATACTGTACCTTGGTTATTGGAAGTACTGGCTGGTGAGGTGGGTGTGTGATAGAGTATATATACTGTACCTTGGTTATTGGAAGTACTGGCTGGTGAGGTGGGTGTGTGATAGAGTATATATACTGTACCTTGGTTATTGGAAGTACTGGCTGGTGAGGTGGGTGTGTGATAGAGTATATATACTGTACCTTGGTTATTGGAAGTACTGGCTGGTGAGGTGGGTGTGTGATAGAGTATATATACTGTACCTTGGTTATTGGAAGTACTGGCTGGTGAGGTGGGTGTGTGATAGAGTATATATACTGTACCTTGGTTATTGGAAGTACTGGCTGGTGAGGTGGGTGTGTGATAGAGTATATATACTGTACCTTGGTTATTGGAAGTACTGGCTGGTGAGGTGGGTGTGTGATAGAGTATATATACTGTACCTTGGTTATTGGAAGTACTGGCTGGTGAGGTGGGTGTGTGATAGAGTATATATACTGTACCTTGGTTATTGGAAGTACTGGCTGGTGAGGTGGGTGTGTGATAGAGTATATATACTGTACCTTGGTTATTGGAAGTACTGGCTGGTGAGGTGGGTGTGTGATAGAGTATATATACTGTACCTTGGTTATTAGAAGTACTGGCTGGTGAGGTGGGTGTGTGATAGAGTATATATATACCGTACCTTGGTTATTAGAAGTACTGGCTGGTGAGGTGGGTGTGTGATAGAGTATATATATACCGTACCTTGGTTATTGGAAGTACTGGCTGGTGAGGTGGGTGTGTGATAGAGTATATATACTGTACCTTGGTTATCGGAAGCACTGGCTGGTGAGGTGGGTGTGTGATAGAGTATATATACTGTACCTTGGTTATCGGAAGTACTGGCTGGTGAGGTGGGTGTGTGATAGAGTATATATACTGTACCTTGGTTATTAGAAGTACTGGCTGGTGAGGTGGGTGTGTGATAGAGTATATATACTGTACCTTGGTTATTAGAAGTACTGGCTGGTGAGGTGGGTGTGCCATGATGAGGTCTCTTCCCAGTGCTGGGGGGTGGGGACACTGCAAAATACAAATTTAGACAGCTTTATAGAGCATATCTTTACTTAGAGTCTGCATTCAAACCTTTTATGTACATCCTAAATTCTGTCCATTAACAGATCTGAGAACTGACATACTTCATACCATATACAAAACATGCTTAGTAAAATAAGTCTTCGCTAAACCTTTATAGTACATGTAAAATTATCGACAAGTGCTTTATAATCAGACCTGGAATTTTACTTCAGTGGTGAGGGGCAAAAAGTTTACCATACACAAAAATACTCACATATTGGTAACTGACTGGGGGACGACTGACTAGTATTAGGAGTAGCGCTGCCGTTGGTCTGAGGCACAAAGTCATCTTCAAATATCAGCCCTTCCAGTCTCCGGCCCACCGTGGGGACCTCGCGGTGGTTGTTCTCGGCATTGGTCTAAAAACAGGAGAAACATCACTTTTATCACAATGAAAAATTTTAAAATATTTTATAAAGCACTTGCTACTTTCTCACTAAATTATCCCACAATAAAATTTGAAGGCTTAATCAATAATATGGTCAACTTAGTTAATAAGATAAACTTTAAATTGAAATTCTTAAATCTTCTGTATGGGTACCCTGAAATTCAGTCTTCAAAACACTTCAATCAATGACCAGAATACAGAGTTTATAATGTTAATAGAGAAGAGCCTCTTATACACTGTGAACATCAGGGTACGCATCAATTGTTCAACATCATGGATATTCCCTCTTTTTGTGCAGACTTTCAGGACACATTTATACTGATCTTAATAGAAAATCTCCCTCAGATTGTGAAGTGTGCTGGTTGAAACGTGATATAAAACACAGAAAGGTTTACTGTGTTAAAATGGTGAACACATATATCTTAGTATCAGATCACAGAACAGACAGTGCACCCTGTGTATCAGATCAGATCACAGAACTATCAGAATATATAGATGAAAACTGATCCCAAAGTTGAGAGTCTGGAACTGAGGAAGAGGAAATTGTGCAAAGAGACAGAAAACTCTCCAAGATTTTTTAAATCTCTTTTCCTCTTAAAAAAATAGTTCACACTGCCAGTCACATAAATTTGATGTTTTATGTTGATTTATCTCAGAATGTCAACAATGATTTTTATACTGCTTTATCACATAAGACTTCTACTGAACTACCTATTTGCAGTACTTTTGTTACCTTAGTGACAGAAGCAGTGTTTAAAGGCTGATAAGGAATTTTTATTTTGAGAGTCTGACATGTTATTTACTATCTTCATAAATACATTTAGTTAAAAAGCTGAATCAAAAATGGTACAAAAGCAAAAATTAATGTGCCATTGTTTGCCAGTTGCAAGAGCTTAGGTGAGTATGTGTCTTCCTAAAGTATAGAAGCCTACCAATTATTCTTTTTAACCATGGCATTATAATGTCAAAAACTAATCTTGTCAGTCAGTCAATCCTTCAGTCAGTCAGTCTGTTCTTCTGTCAGTCATTCTTCCAGCTGGGCATGTATACACCTGTCTGCAAAGTAACAGTCAACCCTACTCTATGAAGCATATACATGTAGTGAGCATATAGTGAGACCCTTGAACTTCAAAACTGAAAAGTGTGCCAGGTCCACATAAAACCCAAGCATGTGAAAGTAACTTTAAGCGGATACATGTATCTCCTACCTCCCCATTATGCTTGGACTTTCCTTCTGTGAAAACAAGGCTTGGGGTTATCTCACCCAGAGAGCGTATCTAGAGAAATAAAAGCACAGAAAGCTTGTAGGGTTAGACTACCAAGTGGAAATACATGGGACTTATAACTCACACCAGTATGGTTTGTCTCATCTTATGGGTGTAATCAGACCGAAAACAATTTAAACCAGAAACCACGACAGAGAACCCACTGTGCAATATCTGGCCTTAACTGTCCAAGTCTTAATTGACAAGTTGGCGTAATGTTCAAATAAAATCCATAGCAAATGAATACCTCTTCAGTAAAAAGATATATTTTTCTTTCTTTCCAAAAATGGTACTGTGATATTTCACACTGGTGTCAGCCTTAAATAAGTACATAGTATAATGAGTATGGGTGTATAGAAAAGTAATGACAGTGTAAAACAACACAAAATATAGAGGTGTGTCACACAATGGTCACATGACTGTCACATGGTTACCTCTGTGGCCTCTGTTGCCACAGTGTTCAGGTCACTATGGTGACCGAAATAAAAATTGTAATCAATCAAGTCAGCTGGAGACACTGGTGAGGCTGGCGTGATAGACTGGAAACATGAACACATGCAGATTATGAAAAAAAAGAGAGCGCAAAAAAAGGAAAATAAATTAAAAGTAAAATCAACAAAAATAGAGACAATTATAACTGTGTGTATCCTCACCAGAATGACTATTACAATTTTTAATTAAAACACTGATGAACAAAATTGACACCTCCACCTTAATGTCTTAAATAGTGACTTGAGAGCTAAAAATTCTGACAAAGAAAATAACAACCAGAACATGTAATTTCTAAAAAAATAAAGCTAAATTTTTCAGTATTTCTATTTCTATGTCTAGGGTCAGTTGTGACATGTTATCTTCAGAAATGTCATCACTTTTCTGATAAACCACAAGTCAATTTGCTCTTAGTTAAATAAAATGCTTCCTGTTAATATGGTTATTTCCATATCAGGGCATGCAATCAATAATAATATGTTGTTATTTAATTCCTGTATATTTTCAAATAAAGGAAGCCAGACATATAGGCGTGGGCAGGGTTTCAAATAAACTGTTAAGATACATAAGATCTATATTCAAAGGGAGAAAATTTTTGATAAGTTTTGTACTCAAAATTTTGCAACTAGAGCCTTTTTATAAAATTTCCTTTTGATATGTAAGTTTGAGAATATTCATATCAAAATTCACAACAGCAATTATAAAAATTTTCAAAACTTTGGCCACCAATCATTTACGTGTTAGCTAACTCGAAAACCATGGGGTAATCTTCATATAAACTAACTGAAATTGGGTTCAACATCATTTCAGATCCGTCAAAAATGGAAAAATACCCAAATTCATCTTGGGTTTTATTGAACTATTACTACTGCTACTACTACTACTACTACTACTACTACTACTACTACTACTAATAATAATAATAATAATAAATACTACTACTACTACTACTACTACTACTACTACTACTACTACTAATAATAATAAATACTACTACTACTAATAATAATAATAATCCGGTCTCTCCAGGTCAGATATCCTGGGATCTGAGGTGGTACGTACATGGTTCTGTTCCATGTATCTCTGGATCTCGTCTCTGTCCTTCATGCCCTCCAGTTCCTGGATCCTGGTCTTCAGTTCCTGGTTTTCATGGGACAGTGCCTGGACCTGGGGGCGAGAGACACTGGGATATTAGGATGTGATAGCAAAAAAGATAAACGGACATTAGGAAGTGATTGAGTAGTCCACGCCTGTAACTTCATAACTTTGCAGTCCATTGGTAGCTCTGACTAGTACACCCGAAGATTACTACGAAGTCCAGGTCAAATTTACTAGCTGGAAAACATTGGTAAATGAATCCGAGACCCATTTTTCCTTCAAACACTCTCCTTACAATAGGGTATATAAAATAGCTTGGTAAGTCTATGCAGAACTGCTTTAAAACATGTATGTGCAACTTCACTTTTAATTACCTTCTTTTGCAGCAGCAAGAACTGTTTCTTGAGATCCATGTCGCGTCCTGAAGACTCCAGAAATTTTCTGTAGGCAAGGTCAAATGCTTGACCCACTGTCAGAGTGATCTCTTCAGACTGGAATGGAAAATATGACATTCATATAGTGAACAAGTGTTCCCTAATTGTGTTAGGTGTGCTAGTATGATCTCAATTGTCACAACCCAACACAATTTCACTTCTGGCTGTGACCACATGACAAGCACGCTGCACCAACACTGGACAAGAGAAGTCTTGGTTCAATGCAATCAAAACTGTCCATAATAGGTAACACCTGAAAGTTCCAGTGCATGGTTTTTCATTGCGATAGGTGTGACATTGTAGCAATCTCACCCAACTCAATGCATTTGCCATTTGTGAAAGACAGGGCAAGTGAGGACCTGGCAGTCATTTGCTACTGAAACATGTAAGTATTGACTCAACCTATGTCGCAATTTCAACCACAACTTCATTCAACTTAAACAATATATGTATCACAATTTCACCCAAATCAGACAATCCCCACAGTGTTATACAGGATGACAAATTGGACAGACGTACACATTTCTCGCTGTCAAACACGTGACAAGTGTGATCCTGTGAGTCCGCCTCCTTGGCAATGAAGGTGAACATCCTCTTGTCTGACTTGTCATCTGCGCAGTAAGAGATACGATGCAGAGGATACTGGTGCTTGATAATCTGGAAATGATATAGATTTATTGCGATTGTGTGGTCCCCTTGATGCTGTCCTTTATTTATGTGAAAAGCACAGAAGGTCTGTGTTAATGATATTACTTAATTTTCTTTTTCATTCATGAACTTGTAGACATTGTGGTTTAAGTTAAATGAAAAGCCATGTTACAGAATCTGATGCCTTTTTTTAAATAAATAAACAACCAAAATTGTAAGAGATGTGTGTTTGTCTGCATGCATGCAATTGTTCATATCATATGTCAAAGAGATTATGAAATGGCTTCTGTCAAACTTAAAGACATGTAAAGCACTGAAAATGAAATCCTTTCACAGAAGAATGAAAAGTAAAGACTGCTTAACTTCAGACTAGCTCCAAAAAGAAGCAGGAAGAGTGGATTTAAACTTTGGTGAATGGTGACTTACTTTGGTTTTAGGATCCTGAATGGTTACCCCGTCCACGGATATTGTCAGCTCTACCTTGGCCGGCTTGATGCCTTCTGACTTCTTTAACTGTTTGTTGAACTGAAAACAAAAGTTTTGGTGACTTAACAATAAATTAAAATCTGAAGTTTATTTGAAGACTCCTTTCTTGCCCTATTTTTACTGAAAGTTTCAGTTGTATGGTGATAAAGTAAGAAAATTTTATCATTTCATCATTATTATTATTTTTCACATTACCTTCATTTTCCTAATTGCATCCTTGACTACATCAGACCCCTTGGCCGTTTCCACTCCACATCCTCCAAGATACTAGAAAATTTGAAAAAAATTAACAAATGAAGAAAATTTGATCTTAGATCTATCAGTTGTCTTTAGGTTCTTTGTAAAAAAAAAAAAAAGAAAAAATACCTTTACATAAGAAAACTGCCATAGTTATTGCATTACTATCATAATCTCACTTTGTACACAAAGGGTGATTTATTCTATTATTCTACCATTCTGTAACTATGTAGCAAAATGTATCTTAACAACTTTGACACTGTACATGTACACTGTACCAATTTATAAGTATGTAGCAAAATGTATCTGTTCCAGTAAAAATCCACTTACTTTGACATTGTAGACTATGTGCCCTCTGAGGAGAGCTTCTGGAGGATGAACCCACTGCTTGTTCACTGGAAAAGAAACAAATATTACATGTTTAGTGTGTATATTTATGTGCAAGTATATATGAAGTGTATGTGCAAGTATATATGAGATGTATATGTATGTGCAAGTATATATGAGGTATACATGTACATGTTCAATGACAAGTTCAGTATGCACATGCGTACATGCCATGGCAACATGTTCAGTGGCTCTTCTCTAGTCTATGAAAAGAAGACACTACCATTCAGGATATGTAGAAAAGCTACTGACATTCGAATATTTCTTAAGTTGGCTCTAAGATCTAATATACCATTTATTAGATCTTAGGTTGGCTATGGAAATTTCCAAATATTTGCTCTTTTTTATTTCATCCCCCTTTATCTTTATTTTCTCATATCTATAATAAATTTGGTCTATACAAGTAATCAATTATTTAGATTCAAGTAAAAATAAGATTGATGGTATCCAAATATTGTTTTGCGTTTCAAAGAAAACTGGAAATCTGAAAACAGCAAGCATGTGTTAATATTGAAGGCAAGTTTCCAGAAAGAGCAATGTCCTGGCACCAAGTCAAGACAAAAAAACAGCAGCTTTTATTTAGATCTAAAGCATCACACTTTTTTTCTGCAAATTGTTGAAGAACAGAACAAATCTGATACATTTCTACCAACGGCTTTACACAAGGGTCTTTTTCTCTTCAAAAGATGCAGGAAACTCCTTTGAGAACAGACATACAAAAGAGGGGAAAAACTTTCAGAAACACTGATAAGTAACATTTTTGAGGAATGGAACTCAGGATGAAGTAATTTCCTGAATTTCTTCACCTTTTTTTCTTGTTTTCATTTTATTAGGCTCAAAACAGCAGGGATTTGAGCCATACATGATACAATCAACAAACATGGAATTCTTTAGGGTGATGTAACTCCCAGACTCAGTTTTCCTTTTCTCTCTTCTTTTTTTTTCCAGAACAGCAAATGGTTGACAGAGAATAATTGTAAATATTGAACCAGAAAAAAAAAACATTTTCTGTGGTCTGTCCTAAGAAATTCATGGTAATAAATATGATGATTCATTTCCCATTTTCTTGCTGTTCCAATTCAGCAACACAGCAGGTGCCAGAGATGTAACAGCCAAGTTCTCAGACCTGTTTCACAATAGATCACTGCTTGCCTTTAAGACTGAAAATTTTACTCCAAGTAAATAAGGACACCCGTTTTACTAAAAAGTAAGAAAAGGCTGCTGTTCAAGATGGAAAGCCTATACAGCCTCTCCTTTCTGCAGGGGCTCCTTATTTCTGAATTACTGTTTCCAGTTGTCTCCAAAACATGACCCAGATTTGCAAGCCAGTACCAGGAGGACCCTGGCACCACCTACTTCCCTGTTGTCACTCTCCAGATCATGATTTACTGTAACACTCACAGCACAAGTTACATTAGCGGCCCATGTAGTTTCTTATTGTTCTTTTTCAAAGCCATGATACTAATTTTGTCTAATTTTTTTTTACATTTCCCTTGCCTTAGGTACAAGTAATTCTATTGTATTGTATATTGGAAGGGATTAATTATTGAAAAGTTTTATCATAAAGTGACAATAATATTGGTCTCACAAAAAATATAATTAAATAAATACTTTGATCTCTTCTGGTAAGACTTCAATAACAAAATATTGTAATTGTTACAGTATAATAAATAAATAAATAAAATAATATAAACAACAATTAACAAACATAAACACACCAATCAGAATACTTACTGTTTCGACTGTGAGACTGGTTTTCTTTCTGGCCCTGCACCCAGCGCGCAAAACTGGTCTGACGATTCATGACGGAAAACTGGATGAACTTCCTCTTCCCAAAACTAGCATTAGGAACAAGAACAATATTCTCTTTACTATTCATATAAGAACGGGCTTTGGGTAAGGACTCCATATTTCCTGAATGGAGATATTTGAAGACCTAAGAACAGTGGAAATGAAGCAAAAATCCTTTTTCCTGCAATGTCTGGAAATGATAAAAGCTGTTAGGTAATGTGCCTCCTTCCTCAAATATAAAAGTGTTATTGGTTTCCTCTCCCTCTCTTTTTTTTTTCGTACACTTTCTTTTTTTCTATGTCCTCCACATGTCAATAGCGGCACACCAGCTGGTGTACTGATGAAAATATTTTTGTCAATTGTTCAAAATGGAAAAGTCAAAATGTCCTGGGAAGGATTCTAGGTCACTCTTGAAGGAAAGATTGCCAGAATATAATGTTATCTTATCTCATAACATTTAAATAAATTACTATGACATCCCCTATATGGCACTTAAAAGGTGTTTAAGTAATTTTAAATGTAAAATTCATTAGCTGGCATCAGTGAGAATCTGTATGTCAAAGATATGAGGAAAAAAATATCTGGACTGCAAGCAAGTTCACAAGTAATTAAACAGGTTTTCCAGCTGTGAGTAAAATGTCTGAGGTAATCACTACATGTTACACTTGATCCCCCAAGTGCAAAGTCCCAAAATTAAAAAGTCACGGTGTTACTCTTGCAGTGACTTTTGACATCTGAAGGTAAGGTGGATCTTAAACAACATAAAAGATGTCATGATGATTAGAGTTCATGTTCATGTCTACCAGTAATTTAAGAATCATCCCAGTGACAGATTAAAAGCCACAATGTGGGTGTGCTGGTGCGTGTTCCTCAAGATAGTCAATATTTAAGAACTAATTCACCCATTTAAGTAAGCTGTCACAATTGCTCAACTTCAACTCAACAAGTAGTTTGTCACTTTGTCCATATCACAGACTTGATAGAGCAAATACCTGTGCAATATGTCTAAATTGACTTGTTTTTGTCCATCATAAACTACACCTAATCTTTAAATCCACAAGAAACCTGTTCATGCACAGTCAGTAGTCTAAGTCAATACATACAGTATCAAATCACAGCTCCCCAGGTGCAAAGAAATAAAGGTGACAGCTGACAAGTGACAGAACTGACATTTACAATGTCACTATCCAAAAACCAATGCACACACAGTCTCCAAAAGAGCTCAGGTTACAATATATGTAGAACACCAGTGCCTCTATACTAATCCTATCTACCCACATCCATAACAACAGCACTTCCAGTCAAGTCCAGCATTTTCTTCTCTGATCCTTCCAGCCACTTGTTAAAACTTAAACCACACACAATATCCAAAGGGTGAACCTGTCTCTCTGAGTACAACACACTGAACTCCACACACAGTATCTTGTACTGCAAGCGTGTTACCTACGTGTCTGTAATCCTCCCCTCAAGGACATCATTGTCTTTACACTAAAATAGCAACATGGTACGGAATATTACGACAATTGTGCCATTGGAGCAGTCTCCTGTTGCTGACACCCAGACTTGCTGGTATATATATATCTTCCTGTCACTGACGTTCTCCTGTGTTCATATAGATACATATACTAGTATATATACAGCAATGTCCACTACGGCTTGACCAAGTGAGTAGGTAATGACTGGCAGTCAAGCAAACAGAGATGGTCCTGTATAACACCAATGTGTAAATTATATCTATGGTCTATTTCTCTTCTTCATATGTATTCAGTTGTGTTCTATGGAGGGTTAAGATCACAGGGTCAAAGAGAAACTTACCTGACCCTCTAGATTAAAGGCTAACTGGTACTTTTAAATGGTCACTTCTATATCATGTCCAACTTCTTTTACTTTGACTATGTCCTCTTGTTGTATTTTAGTTTAGATATTTATACTCATTAATGGGCTAATTATAGGTTCTGTCCCCTCAAATTAGGGTCTCATCCCTAAATGCTATAATTCTCAATTCCCCTTTGTACTCGTATCTCTCAAACTGAGTGACGTCCAGTCATTGGTGACTTGCAGGACTGATCCTTTTCCTTGTTTGAAAAAAAAATTGTCAGCTCTCTAGAATTGCACCAAGCTTTACTGTAGACAAGTCCCCAACTAAGGCCCAATAAAGTAATATATAATAGTTATAGTTGTCTCCACTGTATAGTATCTACACTTTTACAACCACAGTTTCATCCCTGATTCAAAATTCTGTACATGTAACTCCTAACAGAAAGCTCCTTGCTCCAGCATATCTAGTAATCCACCTGAGGTTTATTTCCAGCTAAAGGTGGACCACATATTATCCTAGTTGCCTCTGCTCTAAGCATCTGTCACCCTCTGTCTCTTTCCTTCTTCAAGTTCTTCTTGTCACAGGTCCAAGACAGGTACGCCACACTGCAGTCTGCCCAGCTGTTGGCTCTACCTGTACATCTATATCTCAACACACAGCCAGTGCTGGCTTATCTGGTACTTATCTTCTCCTCGCTTCCACCTGGGAATTACCTGATTAAGTGGTCCCTATACCACCTTATTTACTTTTCTAAGCTCTGTGCCTAACTGCGTTATCACAATTCTAACAAAAACAAATCATTTAATTTAAAGACTGTCAAGTAGGAGATATCAATGGTGTTAATTATAGTTTTGATTCTTTATTTCTGATACAAGGGTCCTATTTGATAAGGTGTTAATGAGTTCTGATTCTTTAATTCTGATGCATGGATCCTACTTGATATGCATAATTTCTCCAGTGATATTATCTGTTTAATGGCTAATGCCTAATACTTTTGATTGTCTTATGTTTATTACTTAATATCACTGACAAAATGTCTAAAAATTGGCAATTGTCAATTGTCAATTGCAACTTTTGCCCATTAAACCCAGGAAAACACTGCCTATGCAACCAACTGCAATATTTAAGGCCATAAAATATACTGACATAGCTTATCTTAAATGTTGTTTTATTGTTCTCAATAATCCATAACTTTCACCTGTGAGTAGCTCCATTTTTATCAAATAATAATATAGTTGATTCAGGTCAAACGAAACAGTAAGCAAAACATGGCTGTATCGATTTCAATTACAAATTACAGTCCAAGCTTTTTTTTTTTTGCTGTCTAATCACTGATCATAATAGTCTGTTTAGTCTCAAAGTCAACTGGCATTTTCTCTAATAAAAAACACTATGTATCCAGTAAGTAAAAGCTATATATACAGCTCTACTACTAGTACATACTCATACAGCTTTTGTTTTATATATATACAGTGATATATATCAGTGTCTGTAGTTGTTATCTGAATACACTGCACCGTCTGTGTCTTAATGAGTAGTGAACACACTATCTGGTTAAGCTGGTGAGATATGTACACCCTGTGGATCCTATGCTGAGTACAGAACATACTATCTAGTCAGGGTGGTGAGATATGTACACCCTGTGGATCCTATGCTGAAATCTTTAAGTCATTTAGTATGAATTCTGTAGTATGGAAAGAACACAAGCTCTGGAATTTTTTGTCTTTTGACTAGACAGCCATTTTTTTTTTTTTTTTTTTTGTAAAATCAAAACTTTCATATTTTTCAACAGCAAAGTTCTCTAAAAATTGTCTACTTTTATGCTTTTCATAAATGGAATATGTTTTGCACTCTTATGAAATTGACTCTACTGGACTAAGCCCACATGCTAACTCAACTCTTTCCACATTGTGTTCACTGTCACATCCACTGCTTGTCTTCACAACTAACACACTCACCCCTGATTAGGTTGAAAACTCTCTACCTGTCACTGCATCTCATCTTCTCCAGTGACATATAGAATGCAGTATATTTATTCAGGAATTTTAAGCCACAGGCTCATAGTATCTTAAACACGAGTACACTATGTATGACAGAAGTAAAACCAATAATGTGTGAAACAAAGCATGTGTGGTATACATTTCCTTATTGTGACAGTAATTTAATATATAAATTACTTTTAAAACCAATAAATACATGAGCCAGACTATACGACAACAGCAGATATAGACAAAGGTATTCCATTACTTTTTTATCAGGAATAGGTCTATACTCTTCGAAACAAGTGCTGAACATCTTCAACTATCAAATACCTTGAAGTAGAGGACTTGGAAATGTTGTGGTTACAAAGGCTCTATTCCCATAGGTTTTAGATCGATCTATCCCCGCGGGGAGTCTCACTAGATTACTTTCAGATAATCCGACTTAAATGTCCATCCCGCCTACTACAAGCTGTAAGGAGGTAATTAACTTTCGTGTCCGCCCGGTTGACAGCTATTTAGCGTGAACCTCCAGGGAGTTAGGTCGATCTAAAGTAGGTTGATCTAATCTATGGAAATGGGGTGAAAGAAATGGGCTCCAGACGTGTGTGTGTGTGTGTGTGTGTGTGTGTGTGTGCTGTGTATGTGTGCTGTGTGTGTGTGTATGTGTGCTGTGTGTGTGTGTGTGCTGTGTGTGTGTGTGTGTGAGAGAGAGAGAGAGAGAGAGAGAGAGAGAGAGCAAAGCTACCCTTCAGAAAACCACGTACATAAACAGCACCACCATAGGTATCTCAGGCATGTCAATTAACTACATGTATAACAAAACAAAACAACCCAATTCCATTAAATCCTACACACATACAAGAAATCCCTTACCTCTGGCTAACCCCCTACACTGACACAGACAGCACCCACTTGTGCCTGCTCTGTGTTCGTTTGACCTCGTATTAACTGACAAACCAGGTCATAAGTCAAACATCTCCATGTCAAGAGAACCCTTGTCTTATGTAACCTACAGCTGGGCCCATTTGTTTTCACTGGGGCCAAACCCTTATGTAGGTTAATATTCTAAACTGAAAGAATCCTGTAGAGCATGTGGCTTTCAACTGTACATCAACCTAAAATATGTTTGCCATAAGACAGAATCAGTGGCCTATATTTACTTGTGTAAGTTAACAATATTTTTTTCATCCAGGCTCAAAAAGTCAGAGGTTTCCTATTTTTCTTTAAATCCAAGCTGAAAGGAGGTCTGTAAGGAATCTGGGGTGGAGGAGGAGAGGGCACAGGCATTCTGCCAATCATTCTGTGTTAATAGTTTACTTTTTTTCTAAAAATAGTTTAACCCAATCTCACAAGTCATACGTGATCCAATACTAGTACACTGTACTATGTTATACATGCTAGAAAAAAGTGATGTAACCAGATTAAAAAAAGTTACTAGTAAGGAAAAAATCATTGCTCAAGTGACTCAGCTAGATTAGATCTTCAGACTTAGTGGTTTTGCAGTGTTGTAATTTTGGCTACTTTAATTTTTTTCCAGTGAGATCTTTCAATGAAGACGGCATGATGTCTTAGAGATAGTATATCACAAGTAAAATAATTATCATTATTACAGCCACAGAGACTTGAAAAATATCCCTGGTCTGGCCCATCCTCCCCTAAACTATAACCACTTTTTTTTAAACTCTTAATAAGACTTGAGTTTAAAACAGAATGTACTTTTGACTGTTCTTTTGACATTTTGCATTAAAGATATGAAATCACGTCAACCTGTAGCTGTCAGGTCTTTTAAAAACTGCAAGTAATAGACCTCCATATGTATATGCATGTCACAAGTATGTGACTGACCTGAAATTTTTACCACAGTCTCAGCATTTCATATGTCATAAAAGCTGAAGGCTAAAGATACTATTAAGTACAATTTAAGTGATAAAACAGAGCTATTCTTGACTTGGAGGCTTAAATAATGAGGCATACACTAGAATTTAATCCACCAACTATGGATCTTGATCACTTGAATGGTGATTTTCCACCTAAATGTGACACATTTTACATCGCACCATTAAAGCGTAACATGAGGGTACCATGCTGTAATAAATGGACGCAGTCTATAAATAACCACATACCATTAGGCAAAATACATTTTAAGTACTCCTTGGCATGCCTGATAGCCATTCAGGACAAATACATAAGTGGAAAGCCTTTTTTCTTAATGTTATAAGTTAATGAAAATTTTCTTAATAAGTTATTGTGGATTATTTCCTTACCTGACTAAAAATGAAAACTGCTGCTACCGATCTGTCTCACACATTGAGGAGTTGTGTCCAGGAAGTCTGACTGAAAATAAAAAATATGTCATTTTATTATTTTTTACAAAATCTTTTTCAAAACCTCTTGATATTTTTCCCAGACTGTCATTGCCTCCTACTCAGTGCTACATCTACATTACACCAAGTAAAACTACAATACTAGTATATATGTGTTGTACCTGGTACTGTTAAAGTGCTGTTACTGCCACTGTTATTGCTATCACCACAACCCCTTCCAAAACAACCACTTTGTTTTTTCCTTCCTAACTCTCAAACTTGCCCCCCCCCTCTCTCACCCCCCCCCCCAAATAAAAAAAAATATTCAACCACTACTCTACTAACCCTGTTTGATTTCCCTTCTAGCTATATACCTTCAAAGTGTCTTTTCAAATTTCACACTGGCAAAATTTCAAAATAATTTCCAAAAATAACCCAAGCATACAGCAACCCACACAGATACAATATGATATTGTAGTAGTAAGTGGTACCTTGTCCTCACACTCAGATTGTCTAATGAGAAAATATCCACCTCCTCCAGTCCTCAACTCTCTCAGTTATGATTCATTGGTGATAACATTGTGCACCTTGTACACTTCCTATCTGGTACACTATCTATCTAGATAACATAGGCGGATCTATACACTCTGAATACTTTCTCAATAATCTCATGTTTTATCATTAAAAACTATATTGAATACTTTCTCAGTAATCTCATGCTTTATCATTAAAAACTATATTTGATAGTTTTTTATTCCGGGTTCAGATTCTTCCCCCCCCTGTCAGGAGTTGATGTCATTACATTGTAATATGGTCTACTTTACAGAATAATGATACAATAGCTGAGTATAATGCTAAATATTTACAATAGCTACAGGACTTACTCAATAATTTCATTTAGACAAAGACGAATCAATTTTTTGCTCCACCACTGAGCCAATAGCACCAAAAACTGTGGTATTCTTCACAGTTTCTTTGGGCAAAAAAGAAATATCTAGCTTTAGTCTAAGATTCAGCACATTGAAATGAGCTAAGAATGAGCTTAGACTTAAGGCACCTGCTTTTTCACCTTCATCCAATTTATATGGCTAATGAATTATGTACCTGAATATAGATCTCAAACTTTGGCAGGAATCTAAGAATTCTGTGTGTATGTAATAATATAAATATCACGTACGTTATATTGACTCAAAGTGTATAGTTAAAGGGGAAGAACAAAACAGGGGGTAGGGGTGGGGGTAAGGTGGTTCAAAGGAACCGCCCTTTTGGCCAGAAAAGATATGGTCTGACTCAAAATTTGATTTAGGTTCTGAAATCGAGTCAACTAAAGGGAGGAAGGAGGTAAAAGACACAATATCACCATAGATTCCTTGCACACTATTTCCATTCAGGGTCATTGATAACTTGCCAAAAATGAATAATAATATCTACCATTATTAAAGTTATCATATGTGTGACTTTATATCAGACAATCATAAAAGTGTTCATCCATCCTGAACTTCATAAGTACTGACAATTACGTCTCCACCCAACTTTGAGACTCTCCAGTACAGGGTACAGACTTCTAAAACTAAGGCTTTTTTTATAAATACTGCACAAAAATATATATGTAGTACTCACTCTTTGCTAGAGATAAACTATAAAATATGCCCTTCTAATATTTGTGGCAAATACCTCTCTTGGTTTTCAAGCAAGAAATATTGGTCTTGTAAACAAGCATTATCTCAAGTAGCCTGCTTCAATGTAATAATCACTGAGCAAGCAGTTTAAACATTCTGCATTGTTTATTCTAGTAACATATTCATAAAAGATAAACAGACAAACCACACTTCCTAGTTTGAAGAGGTTAATATATGATATATCTTCTGTTCACTAGTGAGTTTGTTTTAAGACACATTTGAGTCAAAACTATATATAAATATCTATATATCTGAAGCAATAATTAACAATTATACAATTTATCTTAAATGAGTTATAATTTATGGAAATCCTTTCACCTTAACTTAAGTAACCTTTGTTTCCTGTAATGAATAAACAATAACTTTCCTCACTATGGTCTGACCACACAAATGGCATCACCTCCTAAACCCCCCCCCCCCCCCCCCCCCCCAACCAGCCTCAATTTGATCTCAGGGACAGTCCCCTAAAACTGCACTCTGAGTGTGTGTACATGTAGGTATACTGGAGTGTAAAACCCTAGAGCAAACAGTGTCATGGCGGGACAGGCACTGCAGACACTTAATTATAGTGGGAAGCAGAGGAACCCTCCTCAACTATATATATATAAAACCTTCCCAAACTCTCAATAGGGCAAAGGGAATTGGTATTAACATGGAGTGTGTTGGTCTTAAAATGTGATAACTAATAATCAGTGGAGAAATAAGATGATCGTACTTCTTCCCCAGTCTTTCCATCACATCCTGAAGTCCCAATGGGTTACACAGTTTTTTTCATATATACATGATGAAGAGATTTACAATATAATATACAATATGCCCAGTAACAACTAGTGCCCACATGTCCCAGGTATTGCCTTTCATCATTGTTTCATATATCCATGGCCTCCTGAACTGTGATGTTCCAGGCCACTCAAATTCTTATCTGTTTATTTTATTTATCTCTTTAGATTTATTTTTGCAGAATGGGGCAATGGTTCCTACACAATATCCCTTACAGTAACTGCTTCTAAAAAGAACAGCAACATACAAAGATTAGTCTATAAAAGACAATAACTATAATTATTCATGGTTGTAATCCTATATTGCACTAGTTACCCTCAAGACTGACTTGACCTATTAATAACCACAAAAAATTTATGAATAAATAAGTATATGAATAAAGAAATAGACTAAGTATTGCTCCCAGTGGTGCATACTCGTGTATGTAAATACCTGTCTGGTAATCCTCACCTGAGTATCATCCACAGACAGACTGAAGTCTGTATATATTTTACTTCCTGAAACCTGTCAATTCAGTTCTCCTATCTTTCCTTACACACGCACCATTTTAAAGTTAATTTAATCCTAGCCTTGCTGTCCTGGACTTAACCCCATATTAAAGTGAAATAAGTTGTTTTTTGTCCTGAAATGTCGTCCACGGTGGCGCTGTACCAGGAGGAACAGGGTCCCAGACCCTGGCACTGCCTGGTTCTCTGAGGACAATTATCATAACTGGAACATGCCTCGGAGATGTTGAGTTTTCAATGGGAGAAATCTTTTTGATAACATTATCAGATAATATGTGTGGTCTACTGCGATAAAGAGAATGTTTTAATGGGGTTGTGTTATCATTATTTCAGCAGCCCTTTTTTAGAAAATATATTTTGATTTTTCTGTAAATTCATGTAAATATGTAAAATGACACAACATATTTTTTTGCTCTTCACTTCTCTTTTCTAAATTATTTTCTTTAGTAACTATTCACATGCAACTAAAACCATGAAAACGGTTGTCATGAATTTATCTTCAACATACACTAAGATTCAGAAATATAATATAATATATAAATTCTATCACTTTTGATATTGTCACTGTGATGATAATTGTAATACTTGTGCATTGCCAAGATATATTCTTAAACCTCAATCCTGAAAAATTTCAAAATTATTTTAATGGATAATAATTCATCATAGGATATACAAATTAATATAAACAGATACTGTTTTTCTAGCACCTATACTAGTAAGTACTAGTATTTAAGCAGAGTTGGTAGCATTAATCAAATAAATACATCTCAAATGTTATACAATTTCTCCTGTGTAGTAGTTTTTATAGAGCTGCAAATATTTCACTGCATGCTATACAACTGTTAAAATTCTTCACAGATGTAAGACAGTAAGTCAAGGTCAAGCCAAAAACAACAAAACAGATCAGTTTTTTCTCAAATGCTTTTTTAAAGATAGAGAGCATTGCCATTTGGTCTTGTTTAATTGAGATTGCTCTGTCCAATCAGAACAAGTCTCTTAGTTTTTTAAGGTTAGTTTGGGTGTGAATTCATCACCATTCCATGCAGGCAATGTATGGTTGTAAACATACTACATGTAGTACCTCAAATAATGGTCAATATTCTGGGGTTTTAAAACCAATACGATGAAACAGACGTGAAATATGTCAAGGGTTACATCCTCTATCTCAAACGAGACGCACTACCTTTTCACTGTAGCTTTTTTAAAGTGCAAAATTGGGTATATATATATATATATATATATATATATATATATATATATATATCGCCTACTATATCTGCTTGATGCTGTTTGGTTGTACTAAAAAATCAGCAAAAGTTTTGTGTTCTTGGGTGCCACTGGGATTAGTAACTTCAAATATGAGCCTTATCTTTGTCTTATATCACACCATAAGGCTGCCCAGCCACGCGTAACATAAGGAGTTCAGACCACATGTATCAAGGATGAAGACAGATCATTTCTAAAAAAGAAAGTCAGAAAATATAGGTGCTGTAGGAGTGCAGCTCCATGTGGGGGGGGGGGGGGGGGGGGGGGGGGGTATGGGGCATTAATAAAACACCCATATATCTCATCTGAATCAATACCGACAACTTTACTCTCTACACTTTAGTTATATGCCTATTATTATTAATTATCAATTTGAAATCTAGTTATACACCTATAAATTATTAATTTGAAATCTAGTCATATACCTATAAATGATTAATTGAAATCTAGAACTTTGTATACCTACAAATTATTAATTAGAAATCTAGTTATATACCTATATCATTATTTCAAAATAAAGACTGAAAATGGCAATGAAATGCTGCACTCCTCAATATGACAAAAGTGCAAACTGCTTATATAATTACTAGTACACTTTTCGTGCGTGCGTTTTTAATACAAACATCATGATCAACACATTGAACATGTTTATGGGCAATTAAACAAAATTAAGGAAAGGTGAATGGGTGATTAGCAACCTGTAAAGAGCATTTAATAGTTTTGTTTATGGGACAGATTTTGTTCATTAAACAATAGTTTCATAAAGACGGACTAGTTACTATGCATTCTATCCCACATCATTGCAAGTGAAGGCTAAGTTAAGAGTACATTGAAAATGTTTAATTTTTCAACACATTTAGCTCCATTACTGAGATAAGCGATGTATTTGTATGAGAGGGCATACACTTTAGCTAATATGGTTTCCTTGTTCCCTTCTTACTTTAAAAGCAATGCACTGAAGAGATAAACACACAAAAACCACAAATTTGAATGTGGGAACACACCCTACCATTACTAACTAGCTTTGCTATGTGCTATAATTCTGTTTCACGTGTTAAAATAAACCTTGGTAAATATTTTTTATTTTATAATTTTTTTCAAACTAATATCTGGACAATTTAAGAAAAAAATATTTTCTCAACTGGACAAATTGAACTGAATCAAAGTTTTGAATTTGGCAAAAAATCTAATATGCTACATAGTGATGCCAATATTTGTTTGAAATTATTTAAGTTTTTCACTTGAAAGCATGGCAAATTCTTTCCATATCTGACAAAAATGGTAGAATGTTTATGTAAAGCATTCTTCTATAGGAATTCTCAATTATCCTAGTAGTGATCAGTAAAATAACAGGCATGGAACGAGGAAGTAAGAAAGAACAGACGGTTTGGTGACATTTACAAACAGGTTGAAACTCTCTGCAAGCTTAATCTCTTTTTTTTTTTTTTTGCTCTCTTTTTTCAACTCATTACAAAATATCGTGCTGACAGGTATCTGATTACCATTTCTTCTGTAACAAGGGACTTGCTGAACTAAAAACCCCTTTACATGATATCTACCCTGTAACCACTACATCAGATGACAGAACAAAAATCGACTACTCTCGATAATAATATACATTTGCATTGGCAAGGAAGTTCCATCCAGCCCCCAGGGGGATAGGACCCTCACCTCATGGTTGATGTAGGTCAATTCACCACCATCTATTACAAAGTCTTAAAAGAATGTTTACCCCAGAACACCTGAGCAGGTAAATGACCCGGAGGCATCAGGTTTCATGACAAGTCTTAACAGAGATGAAACAGCACATATACCCTGGTATGGTGTTACTGTGTGGATGGCATTTTGAACATCCTAGTTTTCAGTGCTAACTACAGACATGGCCAGCAATTTCAATTTAAGAGGATTCCTTTTTCCCTTATTGGGCAAAATTTGAAAAATGGCATAAAGCCTAGAGCAAATTTTGATTGACAGTGGATATCCCCCCTCCAAAAAAAAGCTTTTTTTTTTCACCTTTCTCCCCCCCCTCCCTATCCTCACCTACAAGGCCTATAATACACTAATAGGTTCTATAATTTTGCATGGCTTTCGTTGATAACCCAAATATGAGGATTCTCACCCTTCACTTGCTCTCCATGGCAATATTGCTGCTCTACATCTAAGGACAATTTATAACATTTAGATGTCTTCTTTAATGTGGAGGAGTGGTAATTGATGTTTTTCATGACGCAAATTGACAAAAAACATCAATGTAATCATGATTAGAATTTTCATATCTTCCTCGTTGCATACAAGAGTTCGTTACAAACGTACCAGCTTTACATTAGCGGTGGTTGGTAAACCATGCTATTTTAAAAGTACTTTCTCAACTGTAACTCCACTGCATTTTAAAATGATTTGCCTCGAGGGGTTCCATTTGGTTCACATCTCTATCATCTTTCACAATTTTCTATTGCACTTTTGGGCTAGTTGTACTAAGAAAATCTAATACATATACAAGTAGCCAGAGCTTATATAAAGTCCTTCATCTATAAGTGATGGATTTAATCGTAATTAAATTATACACTTTTTTGGTTGATAAATGATTGTTAATTGTTCTGATTGATTAACAACCATTATTCAATTAAAAATTAACTGAAGCTGTTCAAACATAGTTCTACTTTATGACCCATATGTGTGAGTAGTGAAATGAGGTCAAGCAAGGGGGAGGGGTCAAGAGAGTTACAACTATGTTTGTTTGCACACGTCTTGAGTCTGCTGCAAACACACGTCCTGATCACCTTGTACACTGATGTAACAAAGGGTCCACAAACCATAATTTTACACTTCATACAAAGGACTAACTGCACTATGTGCTCTGTGACCATGCAGATTAGATATGGAAGCTGGTCATCAAGAAAACAAACTTCTTTAGCTGTGCAAGGACATTTCATAAATATTTCAGTGTCAGCTATGGTCAAGTGCAAGTCAAGTGCCCAATCCTGGCCAATTACTAGGGTTCAGAGTTAAAAATTAATTTGCAACAGCTTTGATGTCTTACGTGTGACAAAATTAACGTGATATTTTCATACTTATCCCGTTGTTAAGTAACTAATTACATCGATGTAGAAAACAAAGCCTAAGGCAAGAACCATATCTTGTCATTTTGTAGTAATTAGACTAGATTTAAATCGAATTTCTCTACGACACTGAAATGCAAAAATGTCATCGACTTTGCATCACTATCCACTTACCTTGTAAAGAAATACGGACGGTACAAGTCACTCTCGCTTTCCTTAAATTTACTCCGGTCACTCCTACTTTGAAAGTAGGTGGTTTCTTCCTCGTACCTTGCACCTAGACGGCGACTGACGGGAACTGCACAGCGCCGACTACCGGAGAAATTAGTAACCTTAATTAAACGGAATTCATCAGGAAGACAAGTTGTACACAAATGTCTAAATGGTAAATTACTTGGTATTCGACCTACAGAAAAGTCATTACATTAAACAAAATGCGTTTACATAAGTAATTGTCCCAGAAATGGAGAAGTTTCTTTTTGGACGCGAGAGGTCGCGAGAGGTCACGATACTTCCAATCCATCATGGAGGTGGAAGAATCTGAGGTGGCTGAAGAAAATGAAGTATTGGATGACGACGAGCTTGATCCGCGGATACAGGTAATTTGAGACGCTTAAAATAAAAGAAATGTTCTGTTCCTAAAGGTAAAAAGGCAAAATATTGTTAATCACAATTTTGTTTTTGCATATGCATCTTTGACATATGCCGTTCTGCTAGTTTTAGACGGCCAGTTTTAGATAGAGGGAAATTTTCATGAACAAGTAGTGACAAGAGTACCGATTTGGGGGAAAACAGCTGACAAGACGCGGGATCGAACCCGAGACGCTCGCCTTCAGTGCAAGTGCTCTACCACTAATATATCGAGCCCGGATCTACCCCGTCCAGTCACTAAGTTAGTACTTCTGCTCTGCGAGTTCTTAAGTTCAAGTTTTATACAATGTAATTGAATCATCTCTGCTTGTATGGGGAAACTGACATTTGAAAGTTTTTGCTGACGAAGTACATTTTTTATTTTTAGAGTTGTCAGCTGGATAAATTGTTTGCTTTTGACATAATATGAAAAATACAGTATTTTGACAAGTTTTTGTTCCTGTAGTGTAGTAATTAAATTCTGAAATGTTTTACTTTCAAATTTCATGGTTTTCATATAAAGCCAAACCCAACAAATTAAAACAAAATGAAGACAAAAATCTTGTTTGTTTTCAAATAAAACTATTTTAATGTTTTAAAAACATGTCACATATCTCAATCAAAAAATTAGTAACTGGTATTTGTTACTGTATATTGTAATCTTTTGATTTTTGGTTTACAAAAGTGAACAAGGAAATTGAATTTAGTGATAGCAGGAGACATTACATGGTGTTCAAGCTTTTAATAACCTTGCTTTGAACACTTTATGTGCTGCAACTTGACAGTTGAACACATATCACATGCAATTCAGATTACAGGATAAACAAGATTTGGAATTTTGCGGGACACATTCAATTGAAAAATAAGAAAAATCTATTTGATGGATATCTTATCTTTGTTCCAATGAAGCAAATGCAAAATCTTTCTTTTTTCATTTTTTTTTTTTTAGGACATTGCTGTAATTTCAGGATGTTGCCATTATCATACCTTTAAACTACATGTAGGACTCATTATCCAGTCAGAACATTGAGTTTTAGTTTAAAAGCTTTCATATGATCCTAACACAGTCTATTTGGAATGAATATAAACAAGATTTACCACTTCTCTATTTAAAAAGCAATTTGACCATAAATATTACATAATCTATAGTTTTATTGGAGGCATTGTTTTAGTCAATTGAGTGAAATTGTACTTGCAGTGTATAGAGTGATATGTGCCTGAGTCAGTAACTTGGAATACACCTAGTACAATGAATACAATAATATGTGTTGTTACAACAGATTTTATTTTTGAAAGACAGAGGGAAATTTTTTAGTCAAGACTATGCTTATTTATACACTTTCAAACATGGAGAGTATACACGGTTTTCTTTCGTGAGCACTATTGAATACTGGTCTGTGATTCACTGTCATAAAAAATACCCCCTATTTTCAGACCTGTCAGCTGAGAAGTGACCCCCATTTTTCATTCGCCAGGTTCCAAACAACCCTAGATTGAACATCTGGTGGAAGTCTAAGGTGCACTCATGTGACAAAACTGCCCATCCCAACAGTTGCTGGTGAAACTTTGACCTTTTTTTTCTTTATATTGAACAAAATAAGAGGAATTTTTGGAATATTTTACAAGAGAAGTTTTAAAGAAGGGCAGTAATGTTTTTTGACATAGAGCAATAAATATAATGTGACATGTACAGGGCTGTAGTCCCAGGTCCAAAATGTCAAGAATTTGCACTATGCAAAGACAAAATAATAAAATGGAGTACTAATAAGATCTAATGAAAAATAGATATAAATAAATATGTAGTGTACATTTGTCACTTTATATGAGTCACAGTGCACTCTTTTCTACACTGCTAGTACAGTAAAGTTAGAAGAGAAAATAAACTAATCAATTAGTATGGTTTGCTTTTCTTAATTTTAACCAATTACAAAGATGCTAAAAAGGTTTAAAGAGGATAAAAAATGGTGGAATGACACATATTTCAAAAGAAGTTGTTTAAGGCTACTAGAAAGGAATGCTGTCATTTTCAATTTAGACTCAGCTCTTGGTGACCACCTGGTACTTTTACATTCATTTTTTTTTTCACAAAAAGCCTTTAATAACTGAATACAATCCATATTGATGCACATTGACTGCTGTTTAGTATATATTAAAGTCAAAGATATAAAACTGGTCTGTGAACCAGGATACAGACACATGTACACAGTAATTAATGAGGGCTAGGTCCATGAACAAACTCCATGTCTAGTGATTTGCATACTAAGCTATTACATGGAGAGTTTCTCTGGTAATTTTCACTTAGTATGCAATGTCAGGTTGATTGAACTGCTCATTAACCAAGTGTTATGTGGCAGTGGATGTTTGGTTGTACTAGTTCTTAATTGCCAGATTTGGACTTGGTTCAGAAGGGAAGACAGCTTTATTGAAATGTATTCAGAATGTAATTTGTAATACAAAATATAATTTAATTCATGTCATTAGATGTCCCACTTGGATTGCCCTACATTGGTGTTGTCCAGTTTCCATGACATTAATGTGATGTCTGATACATATACTAGTATCTAGAATAAAAATCATAACAGATATAAATAATTATTTAATGTCTGTTATACCTATTAGGGTTTTTACTATATTGATACTTAAGCTTTTTGCACTGCGTGGTTCTTCTTATAATTTATTATTATTAATCACTTCGAGAAATATCTTCTACAAATCATCTAAATGAAGGGTTGATGTAGGAGATTCATATTTTCCTGTTAGATATGTTATATATAGCCAGTGTGTTATCAAACTTTATTTATTTTCAGATTGAACTTGAAAAACTCAACAAGGCAGCAGACAACATCAACAGATTAGACATAGAACTAGAGGTATGTGTTTAAACTTCAACTGATGAATGTGATAAGTTGCTGTCAGGTTAAGCTGCCTGTAAAACCCAGTGATTATTATTATATAGCCTAGTGTTATTGGTATGGTTTTATCTCTTGTCTCATCACCTGTTGAATAGTGATAGCTGTGGGGTATTTCTTATATATATCATTTCCTGTGGAATAGTCATGACCATTTGGAGATTCTCCTTTTTGGTGTATAACATAAAAGATGTCGTCATGGAGAAAACATGCTGTTTTTATCTGTTGTACATATATAAAGCTGAAATAATAATAATAATAATCCACATTTACTTCTGAATTGTAGTTAGGACCAAATAGGATAGCAATTTGGCATTGCACAGAGATATTGCTATTGTTGTTGTTATCCAGAATAACCTTGAATTCAAATTGTCATTACTAGTACATGAAGTGACATTGTCTGCTTATGTAGAAAAAAGATTGATTTTCACAAAAAATTAAGCAGCCATGTTTTTCTCAGATATCAAGGTATATTCTGTTAGTGTTCCAAACCAATGACAGCCCATCAACTGGTGATGAATTTGAAGGATGTTGGGATTTGACATCTTTTGAAAATTTTTGTCACAGCTATGGCTGACATTTGATGATCAGATGGATGTGACTTATGTTTTTGCAATGTCTTTTTTTATGTACAGACACAGATGTGTGGAAATTGTCATTATACTAACAGGAAAGGTCAATCTTACTAAAACATAGGATGAGTGTGAAAATCAGCATAATCGGGCCATTATTTTAGAAGTTATGCTGTTTTTTCACATTTCCTCAGATTCAATTGTTAGGCATGTTAACAGTCTCATTATTGAACTAATAAGATATGTAAAAGTGTTTGTTTGACATTTCCTGCATCTTTATAACATTGTTAGTTGATTATGTAAAAATGATGGTAAACTTGTTATTGTGTATTATTTTATAAAGTGTCAAAAATGGAAATAAACTCATATCATTGCAGTTTGTCAGATTCAATCATCTACTATCTTCAGAATCTCAGAATGGAGGAAATTGGACATTTAACACTGTTCTATTGATATTTTTCCCATCTCATCAATTTTCTTAGTTGATCATATACAAATGGTAGTAAACTGTTTATTTTGTTTTATGTTAAAAAAGGGTTTTAAAAATAAAAGTAAACCCATTGCAGAACAGTGCTGTCTTGTTTCAGCATGTATGCAGCACCGATAACACGATAAGTGGAAAACCATTTTACATTTTGCCTTGAAACTTACAGAACTGCTGAATATTCATAATACGCAGGTCAAGTTCGAAAATCAGCATGATCGGGTCATTTTTATGGAAGTTATGCTGTTTTTCACTTTTTTCAGCATATATATACAACACTGATAACATGATAAGTGAAAAATCATTTTACCTTTTGGCTTGAAACTTGCAGAACTAATGAATATTCATAATACGCAGGTCAAGTTTGAAAATCAGCATGATTGGGTCATTTTTAGGGTAGTTATGCTGTTTTTTTTCACTTTTTTTAGCATATATGCAGCACCAATAACACGATAAGTGGAAAACCATTTTACATTTTGCCTTGAAACTTACAGAACTGCTGAATATTCATAATACGCAGGTCAAGTTCGAAAATCAGCATGATCGGGTCATTTTTATGGAAGTTATGCTGTTTTTCACTTTTTTCAGCATATATGCAGCACTGATAACATGATAAGTGGAAAACCATTTTACCTTTTGGCTTGAAACTTGCAGAACTAATGAATATTTATAATACGCAGGTCAAGTTTGAAAATCAGCATGATCGGGTCATTTTTAGGGTAGTTATGCTGTTTTTTTTTTACTTTTTTCAGCATGTATGCAACACCTATAACACCTTTGTGCTATATGATGGTACTGTATGAAATTGTCCCTTGGGTGATCCCTAATTAAATTAAGGTCTATAAAGTCTTGCCTAGTAATTAATTTTCAATTGGCCATTAAATGAGATTACATAAAACACTCGTTGAGATTTCCCTGTAAAGTCCCATAGTTTTAGCTCTGTTAACTGTGTCACAAAATTAGGATTTGGTGATAATTATGCAGATAAATGGTGTTTAACATTGCAAATAAATTTACAACAAAAAATGTGTTATGCCAACATGCTATAGATGAATAACAGTGCTTTATTTTTCTCAAACTTGGTGGGGTTATTAATATCAAGTTAATACAGCTAGATTAAAAGTTTGAATAGCAGCTTTATTGGAATTTTTTACGTTTTATTTAAATTTTTTTTTAAATAATTTTCCAAACACTAGCATCTTCAAGATGTGATTTTTAACTCCCATCCACCAGAAGTGCTGTGCATTTTCTGTATTTTTTTGTATATAACTCTTTTTCCTCGGATTTAATTCTTAGGCATGTTAACAATCTCATTTGTGACCTAATTAGTAATGTAAAGGTGTTCTTTTGACATTTTCTGCATCTTAACAATATTGTTAGTTGATGATATAAAAATGATGGTAACCTGTTATTGTGCATTGTGTAATAAAGTGTCAAAAATGGAAATAAACTCATATCTTTACAGTTTGTCAGATTCAATCATTCACCATGTTCAGAATCTCAGAATGGAACAAATTGGACATTTAAAATTGTTCTATTGATATTTTTCCTATGTCAACAATATTCTTAGTTGATCATTTAAAAACGACAGTAAATTGATTATTTTGATATATGTAAAAAAAGTGTTGAAAGTGGAAAGAAATTCATTTCAGTACAGTTATCTCTTATGTACATTTTGGCATTTTGAAGTTGTGACTCTGAACTTCCATGGCCCTGAAGACCTTTCTATATCAAATTTTCTGAATATCCATGATACTTTTATTTTATTATTAAAAATTGGTCATTATGCTGTTAAGCATTATGTAATGTTGCATCAAAATTGAAGACAACCCCATTTTAGACAATGCCTCCATAGTGACCATTAAAGGAAAACCAAGTCACTTACTCTTCTCAAACTTACAGAAATGTAGCATAGCACTATTATTTATGGATTATTTAGGATTATTCATATCATGTTAATACAGCAAGATTAAAAGTTTGAATAGCAGCTTTATTGGAATTTTTTTTTTTTTTTTTTTTTTTTTTTTGTTGTGTTTTCTTTTTAATTTTTTTCTAAACACTGGCATTTTCAACTTCCATCCACCTGAAGCTCTTCAGATTTTCTGTATTTCCACATAAGCAGTTGCATAGGTTTTTATGTCTTTAAACAATATGTAATATTTTTTTATGCACTGTCAACATTTCTCAAATATTGGGATTTTCATTATATGAATTTGAACTCTCATGGTCCAGAAACTGTAATCTTATTGCAGGGGTGGATTGAGGCCGTCTTCTGGGTCTTTCAGATGACGGTCAGATTTTAAAGTTTACATTGACTGGTATCAATTTTTTTTCTGTTGGAAGACCATCAAAAGTGGAGGATGGATCAGCAAAGATACTTTGGAATACTGTCAGAAAATATCTCTGGATCTGCTCCTGTTATTGACCATGTTACCTGTTGTGCATGATTAAAAATCAGTGTTAACTGACTGTGTTATTATAAGCATTATTTATTATTGCATCAAAATTGACAAAATGACCTATTTTGCATCTTTATTTTCTGTTTTTTGTCTGTACATTTGACAGCTTTGCTGCCTTGTTTTTCTTCTTTTTGCAACCCAGAGGGCCAAAAATGCACTGACAAGTCTCCTTTCTTTATATGCCAGTTTTTTCTCCACATCAGTTGAAATTAACCAGATCCCATCTTCACAGAAGAATCTAAGTTGAAAGTTGTTTTTAACTTTCTAAAAAGCATTGAAAGTTATTGTCTGCTTTTTTGCACTTTATTTGAATAAAGAAACCTTGAGTCCATGTTTATGTAATAGGACTTATCTAGGTGGACTATTATTTGTTCACTGTGCATGTACTGTAATACTTTATCTTGGCCAAAAGTAGACTAGAATTTCCAGTCTTTAACTTGAGACCATCTTTCCACCTAAGTTATCTTATGAATCCTACCCCATGGTTCAGGTTTTGATAGTCACTTTGTAAATGTATCTTGTTCTCAGCTAAAATAATAATGTTTCTAGGCAACTCAGCTAAATCAAATATTTAGCTTGGGAAATGGATATAATGAAAACATTGGCAGTGTAAATGATGGGTAGATTCTGTGCAGGAGGGGGGGGTTGCATAACATCACTGGTAGATTGACAGATTAAGTGAAGAAAAAGCAACAAAATGTCTCCCCCACAAAAAAGTGAAAACTTATTCAAAAAGTAAGAGGAATTAGTTGTAAGCAGTGTACTGCTATGTAGGTATGAGCAGATGTTAAAAAAAAGAAAGAAAAAAGCTGAAATAATTCTCTAAAAACAAAGCATTGAGAACACCTAAAATAAGTGCACTTTAACATTCTGAATATAATCTAGTTTGGCAATACTGTGTTTCAAAGATAATAAGCTATTAGGAAACGTATGAAGTGAGTGTACATGTATATAGTCTTGGGGGACATGGGAATGAAGATTGATCTCCTAATAAGATCTAAATAACTTGCACTCATCATCCGATAAATATGACTTGATTTTGATTTTATGGGAAATTAAGGACTGGGGATGGGAATATGTAGAATGAATGGTACTTTGCTGATAACAGACGTGATGAAGACAAAGGTGTTTGCAATCAAGGGTTCATTAAGATGATACTGCAATCCATATTGATGTAGATATTTTGATGAAGTCTGTGTATTCTGTTCAGGATTGTATTAATTGATATCCTAATTACTTCACAGAGACACTGATCTTGAGTTAATTATCGATCTCATAGGAAATAAGAGCTTTAAATTTGCTATCAAGTCCTATTTCAAGCTGAAAGCTACTGTAAGCTCTTGGGATAAATAAACACTGGTACAGTGGGATCTGTTTTATGTCTTAATTGTTCAAGAAAGAGCTAGTTTATTTTGTCAGAGTTTATTTTATGCATTATGACAACTTTTGATTAAGAAAGTTGTTGAATGACACAGGAGAAAGGGGTCATGTCATCACCTAAAAGTTGAAAGTTTCTTGTCCTGGACCACATATGCAGCAATGTGCATATACTGAGTACATACTTAATGCTTTGAGAGGTGCATCACAGTTGGCCAATGTGAGGGGCATCCCCCCCCCTTCCACAAAAATCTGGTTGTAGCATTGATTGATTGTAGCTATTAATAAGCAGTGGTTATGGAGATCAATATTATGTATAGGAGTGTGTCAGTACTGGCTGATCTGGAGGAGGCAATTATTGGTGTACCTCCCCCCTCCCCTACAAAACCCTGCACCTGAGGTGACCATGCAGGTAATGATAAACAGTAGAGACATTCCAGACTTGTAAATTTTGCAAATCTACATTTTTCCATTATCACATTTTTCCATTACCAGCTCTTTTTATCCTGTAACTTTTATCTCCAAATGGATAGCATATATTAGTATGCATACATCACAGACCGAAAGGGAACCGATCCGTAATCCATAATTATTGATAGTTCCTGGATTTTTTTTACTTGCACTTTCAAGCGTTAAATGCAATGAGTGGCCTGTGGTGGAAAATGTTTTATTGATTTATACAGCACTTGGCTGCTTAATCATAGCAGCTTTTTATAAAGAGATAACGAGAGGGGAGATTGTTATTGATTTTTTACTCCACAGTGAAAGAGAACTGTTTAGTGCAAACAGATGCTTTGAGTATATTTATGGTTTCGTTGAGATAAAAAGTGTTTGATTTTTGCTTCATTTACTGAGACATTAGCAAAGTCATGATTTATTGATGAGGACTGCATAGCAATACTGGTTAGATACATGGCTATAGTTTGATTTTTGCATTTTCCCCCATTTTGGAAACTGCAAGTTTTGTGGCACTTAATTTCTATAAGTGTACATTAAAGCAGGGTTTTCAATTACAGCTTTGTGAATGTTTTGATATACCTTCCTATTTATGTGTTTATTTTCTTATAAAAAGGAAATGTATCTTACATTTTTTATAAACCATTGAAGATTAAAATGATTTGATACAGCTGACTTGCTATATTTTTATAGGCATAATTTAGAAGAAAAAAATGAAATATTGAATTCAGTTTCTTCATCAAGATCTGTTCTATAAAAATGAGGTTTCAGTTTAGTACAGAATAATTGAACAGAACTGAAACTTTACATTGATTACACGCTGATTTTATACTGTTGATAATAACACACTCACTAAATAATTTTCCCAGGAGGCAAGATATGCATTCCGCCAGTCTCTCAAGGAATCCACACACAAGCTGGATGAACTTGCTAAGAAGCTGGGGCACTGCATAGAGAGGTCCAGACCATATTATGAAGCCAGGCTGAGAGCCAAGGAGGTGAGGGGGACCAGGGATCACTTAATTAAAGAACTTTAAGTTGATCTTACAGGGTGTGCCATTAGATACTAACTCAAGGTGAATCTCCGTCCAAAGGGAGGCACAGGGCTAGTATAAAAACCATTCATGCTGCCATTTACCAAAGTTTTGTATAATATTATACTTGATAATGTCATACAGATAGTTGGTTTCATGTTCAAGATTACATTCTGTGCTTAATTTCTGCACCTTTTACAAGAGATTCTCTGCTGCACTCACTTCCCATGCTTGCTCTTGCTTGCTTGGTAAATAGCCAACAAAACTTGCGAAGCGCACCTTTTACCAGTATATAAATACTGTATGATATTTGAAAGTATTATTGAGAAAAAATTTAATTTCTCCTGCAGGCTCAGAGTGAGTCCCAGGAGGCGGCATTCCGCTATGAGAAGGCGTGCAGTGCGCAGGCGGCCGCCAAGGAGATGGTCTGCCTGGCAGAGGAAGCGTACATGGACCGCGGAGAACAGTTTGATACCGCGTGGCAGGAGATGCTCAACCATGCCACCATGAAGGTGGGTCAGGATTAGATGTGCATATCTTTCACGTGTGGGACAGTAGAGAGTATTTATGATCATATTTTTGATTTTATGCATTACATTCATTCACCTATCCATTATCCATCCTTCCATCTTTTTATTTACTTACTTACTTGTATGTCTGTCTGTCTGTTTTTCTGTTTGTTTGTTTATTTATTTATTTATTTATTTATTTATTTATTTATTTATTTATTTATTTATTTCAAGGAAAACTGGGCACAATGAATTGAAGTATGAAATCCTCCATTAACTGAGGGTACAGCTGCATAAAGATAAAGGAACATAATTAAACTTTTCATTAGAAATAATAAAATTTATTGATGATAAAATATGCCATATTTCCAGGAGAACGAGGCAGAGAAGGAGATGAAGGAGTGCGAGATCATTCACAAGTTGAAGATGGAGCTGTACGAGGAGGCTGAGAGACAGGTGAAGGAGTTACACAGGGAGTTCAAGAGAGCCATACATAAGTCTAGGTGAGTGCCTGGAGCTACTGGTACACCTTGTAGACATTCAGAAAGTTTGTTGTATGTTATGGATGGATTAAGAACCGATTTGTATGACCTTATACAATACAGGGCTGTGGGCGATCTCAAGCACATTTCTCTTTTGAGAAGCTGATACATGTACTGTAATGCCAGCTTTGTTTTGTAGGCGAAGGTTTTTTTTTTTTTTTCAGAATTAATTGTTGTGATTTATTACTATTGTATGACTAGAACATACCATGTTTACAACTGTTATTACATTGAAAATATCTTAGGTGCCCAAAAAATTGTTTTAGTAGATTGAAATGCTGTGATTCCTAATAAGGGCATGGGTAAAACATCTTATTTCTGTAGATTCTGACTCATTAACACAACTAACATTGGTCCTTTATAATTATTTACATCATGTTGTATTTAATTTTCTGTGATAATTAAAATCTAATATCTGAACACATTGGCTTGGCAAGCACTAGAAGCTGAAAGTTAATTTTTGTAGTAAAACTTTTCTATTAAAAACCATTTTAAAGATATGACTTGAAATGCAGTTCTCGAGGATTCTACCTCGAAATATGAATAATGCACGTACAGTAGACTTTACATGTTGTCTTTACTTTAAATACAACAAAGTTTAGTCATTTTCATTATTGGTCCAAATACTAGTACTTAATAATTTGACAATCTTCTCCTTCTCTCCCAGTCTGTCAGCTAGGAGAAGTATGCTTCAAATGAGTGCTATAGCCAATCTTCATCATATAACTCTTATGTAAGTAATCAATGTAACACCACACCTAACAGCTAGGAATCCTTTCACATAAAAAGTTGGGTCAAAATTCAGTCTTGACTTTAGGCCACCAAACGAAATTCTGTGCTGGGATAAGTTTGTTGTATGTCACTCAGAAAAGAACATAGTTAGGCTTATTTTCAAAAAGATATGCAATGGCTTGCTTTTATACTTATGAAGTTGTGGCTTTAATTTTAGTGGCTGTTGTAGTTGACTAAAATATTGCTTTTAAAGAGAGCATTCACATTGAGAAGAGCCAAGGTCTAGCAAGGCCCAGACCTAAATATGGCAGACCTACATGAAAGGAAGGCCGCGTAATCCTTTAATGGTCTCAAAGTTGAGCCTGAATTTAGACTCGAGTTCTTGTGGAAACTGTGGCTTAATTTATTTTCCTCTGACATACATGGTTGGTGCAGTCTTCATGCTCTTCAACTTATTTTGCACCCCATTTCCATAGATTAGATCGACCTACTTTAGATCGACCTAACTCCCTGGGGGTTCACGCTAAATAGCTGTCAGCCGGGCGGACACGAAAGTTAATTACCTCCTTACAGCTTGTAGTAGGCGGGACGGACATTTAAGTCGGATTACCTGAAAGTAATCTAGTGAGACCCCCCCGCGGGGATAGATCGATCTAAAACCTATGGGAATAGAGCCATGGTGATTGCATACGTCTACCTTTAAGACACTGTGGTAAGTCCTGTCCAGAACTTCTCCACTGGTTACTCTGCTTTATATATATTTTTGTTAATTTTCTAAAGCAGACATTAAAACCATCACTACTCGTCCAATACTGTGTCATTTCTTTCTCCCCTGCCTTGTCCAAATTATTGATAGTAGGCTTTGGGTTCTCTTTATTTACTTTGTTATCCTAGATGTGTCACAAAAACAAACTTTACGTAATTTATTCCTTTAGTATTACTTACCATTATTATCTTTTCTGACCCCCCCCCCCAAAAAAAAAAAAAAAAAGAAAAAAAGTTAGGTCAACTTTGCAACCATCCATCTTCCCAGAGTCCCTGTACTTCATGCCTTGAATGCTGTTAGGAAATTTTTGAATCTTTAAAAGAAAGAAGAGTAAGAGAATCACATTGAGATTGCACTTTAAATCTGATATTTCTCCCCATTACTGGAGGTTTATGATTATTATGATAGAGGTGGATTGGTCGACCGTCTTTGTGATTTACTACTAACTAGGCCTTTTTAATAAAAGTGATGTATATTCTGTTTATTTATCAGTTTTGAAAGTTATTATTGATAAAATATATGCAGTAATTATTAGCTGTGATATGTATCACTATCCCAAGTCAACAGAAGTGCAGTGGTTGGTTTATAGTTAACTTGGTAACTTGACTGTTGCTTTTGTTCTTCAGACTGTTCAGTTAGCACTGCTCTTGAATGTTGTATAAATGTATGTCATAGAATCTGTATAATTGTATATGTACTTATAGCGACACTTAAAACCAAGGTGAAATTATTCATAAACCATTAGTGTCATGTGTCACTGCCTCTGGTTGGATATTGTGGGAGTTTTCAGTTTTCTCTTGAGTAATTTATGACTTTTTTTAGTTTTATGGTGTGTATTTGCTAGATGAGATTTTAAATGAATGACGATATGTATTTGTTACTTTCCAGGCCGTACTTTGAGATGAAGGCAGAAGTGAACCACCAGTTAGAGGTACTGTAGCTTTATCTCTGTTTCATAACAATTCAGATAAAATCATAAAAAGAGAAAAATAAATCCTAAATAGATTTTTTTTACTGTAGACACTGAGTTGTCCTAAACTGAGTTTTTTCAGGAGTATGGGGTGTCAAAATGGAATGACAATATTTGATCTTTTTCTAAAAAATTTAGTTGATTTTATTTAATTCTGATCAATAAAATTATTTTTATATCTCTCTTCAGGAGAGGAAGAATGCTGTTGCTATGGTAGAGAGTGATGTCACGGTTGCTAAGGAAATCTACAAGGAGGCTCTTGCAAACCTAGAGAAGATCAGTAATGAGATTCATACAAAAAGGGGAACGTCTTGCAGGAGAGAGCCCTCTGGTGGAAATACAGGTGAAGATAAACAAGAGCCAAGGGACGCTGATGTTTGTGACTCAGAATCTAATCAGGCTGAAGAACAAAAACAGTCACGCATTTCTCCAGAGAGGGATGCTGGAAGTAGGAAAGACACTTCTGTTACTTCCAACAAAAACTCAAATAACACCGCCCAAAAGTCACCCGCAGAGGTGGCAACTTTCAGACGAGGTCAGAAGCAAAGAATGTCTTACCTCTATGCTATGAGGAATAGCATGGCAGACTATGATATTGGAAATATCCCCAAACCCAAAATAGATGGGAAGCAGAGGTCAATAAGTCTTTTTGGTCTGTTTTTAAAGCGGGTTAGTCCTCCTAAAGATGACCTTAAAGAGGACTCTAGGAGGAGCAGTGCTCCTCTAGACGTTTCAAAGAGAGTTAGCCCTCCAAATGATAATGCCACTGGGACAAAAACTAACCAGTCAGTGAGCACGTCTCATCCTGCCAGTAATCAGACTAACCAAACAGCATCTCTGTCTCATACAAAAGATACCGGCCACTCTGTGTCACCTGACCCGGAGGGTGCAAATCACAGTGCCAAATACGATGACCAAAATGCAATATCTCAAACAGGCGTTAACCAGACTGACAATTTAGTTTTGGAAACTGAAAGACAGAAAACTCAAGTCTCAAATCACGGTGAATTGTCAGATGATTCAGAAAAAGTCTACAATATCCAGCCAGATCTCAGTGGTACAGGCTATGAGGAAGATGACACCAGGTTCAGGCAGCTGCCAAGGAGGCATTCTCCAGAAAGACAGCTATCAGAGGGGACTACAATACTAGTGCAGTCCACCAACGGGAACCCTTTAGTTCATGTGGAAGCTGGCAGTCCTGAGGCAGCCAGAAATGGTGCCTCAGAAACTGTGACTCCAAAAACGGGTGCTGACTCTGCAAGTGACACTCAGACCAGCCAATCAGATTCGGGCTTTCACGTCTGCAGTGATCCTCTCTCGGGGAGTTCAGAAGTGGAGCTGATATCTGTCCAAAGCAAAAAAGGCACAAGTAATGGTGGCAGTAAGCCAAATGACAGATCGTCGTATTTATCAGTGCCAAATTCTGGCAAGATAAACCAGAGCTTGGATCAGTGGTCCGACACAGAGAGTGTGGGGTCAGTTTGCTCCTACACGCTGGACGATGATGCCATTGAGAAGTGTATGATAAATACAAGCCAGATTGAACTAGAATTTGAAGACATAATGGCGCGGGAGGAGAGAGGACTGCAGGAACTTGATGAACATTACAACAGCTTGCCGTCAACTCTGAGCAAACTGGAGATGTTCTTCCAGAAAAGTCCAATGTTGGGGAAGAGTGATCAGGAAGAATCGGACAGGGAGGATCAGGAAAATGACTGCGATTCTACATTGGCGCAGAATGATGACAGTATATCGCCAGAGACTGAAGATACAAAGATATGAGTCCAGACATTGATTTGAAACAAAAGGAAAAATAGAAGAGAGTAGTAAACAAAACTCTGAAAATGGAGTAGGGTAGGTTAGGTAGGGGGGATTCCGGGGGTACGAACTGTGAAAAAGTTTGCTCTGGGCAAAATGTAATCTACCGGTAGGTGCATGAAGGTTTCGTGGTAAAGGTCTAATGGAAATGAACTTGCTGTACAATATTTCCATAACAATTATTGAATAAGTTCTAAATAGATCAGTAATTATAGAATATTATCTTCCCTAGAAGGCTTTCTGCAAATTTGCAAGAGGGATGTTACCATGCAAACAAGGTCTATTGCAATTTTGCAAGAATCTGAACATTTTGTTGCAATCCTGCTGCAAACTTAACAGTAAGGTACTTTGCAGCAATACATTTTCATGCAAACCCCTGAAACTGTTTGCCACAAAGAGGCAAACATTTAAAATCATGCCTCTCTGTTTGCAATTTTATAAACTTAGATTCTATAAACCAATACTAGGTATGCAATGGAAATTATAACTAAAGGACTTCACTTTTTGCCTTATCTTTGTATGTCCATGGTGTTTGTTTTTAAGTTTGGTGTCATTTAGTCTTTCAAGTTTAAGCACAAAGGGATTTGAATAACATATAAAACTTACCAGTGTACAATATGATAGCTGTAGACGTGTCTGTAGAGAAATGTGGGTACTTCATTTAGAATTTAAAAAGAGTAAAGAGTGCTATTCTACAATTGAGTGATATGATGGTGCTTGTGGTGCTATTTAAGTTTGTTTTATATATTGATCTTGTATTCACAGTAATAGGCTGATTTAGACAGTGTTCTGTCCCTTCAAAAATTCCTAAAAAATCATTGTTTGGCGTGCAGAGATACCATGCACAGTAACTGCTCCCCTGCTCCATGGGTGTCACAGTGTATGGGAAAATACCCTCCATTATCAGCCTGTTTTTATCGGTCATTTTCATGAAAACAAGAAAGGCACGCCGAGTCGTTTCCAGTAATTGCAGACACTGTCACCTCCAGATATGTTAACCCCATACCCCGGATTTCTACATACCGTATATAGGAGAATATCCTGTAATCAGCATGCCTTTTCTGTTTACTGGAAGTGTTAGAGGATGATAATTTCCATAGTTTCAATGCACTTAACTCTGATTCTCTTCCCTCCCCCCCCCCCCCCCCCCTCACTCCTTTACTGAACTCTGGCCAGGTTCACCCGGTTATATGTTGTGTCTGAAGTAAAAAGTAAATTGGGAATAATAATGGGATAGCTACTAGCATTAGCTACTAGTATTATAATTTATAATTTGCCATGCAAATGTGTTGTGCAATAGTGATAGTGTTACAGAAAATATGGTTGAAATAATATAAGGATGCATGCTGCACGTTTATTTGATTTTGTTATAAATTTAATATTATTAAATTCAAGCTATATGGATTGTCACTTTTCACAAGGAATTAGAGAATTCTTAATGTCCTGCTTTGATGTACAAGTGATTGACATATTTCTGTAAAGACATTTGAAATTCAGTTTAGCATTGCATTGAAATAGAACAAAAAATTCAGTTTAGCATTGCAATGAAATAGAGCAAAAAAATCAGTTCAGCATTGCATTGAAAAAGAGCAAAAAATTCAATTCAGCATTGCAATGAAATAGAGCAAAAAAATCAGTTTAGTACTGCATTGAAATAGAGCAAAAAAATTCAGTTCAGCATTGCATTGAAATAGAGCAAAAAATTCAGTTCAGCATTGCATTGAAATAGAGCAAAAAAATTCAGTTCAGCATTGCATTGAAATAGAGCAAAAAAAATTCAGTTCAGCATTGCAATGAAATAGAGCAAAAAATTCAGTTTAGCATTGCAATGAAATAGAGCAAAAAAATTCAGTTCAGCATTGCATTGAAATAGAGCAAAAAAAAATTCAGTTCAGCATTGCATTGAAATAGAGCAAAAAATTCAGTTCAGCATTGCAATGAAATAGAGCAAAAAATTCAGTTTAGCATTGCAATGAAATAGAGCAAAAAAATCAGTTCAGCATTGCATTGAAATAGAGCAAAAAATTCAGTTCAGCATTGCATTGAAATAGAGCAAAAAATTCAATTCAGCATTGCAATGAAATAGAGCAAAAAAATCAGTTTAGTACTGCATTGAAATAGAGCAAAAAAATTCAGTTCAGCATTGCATTGAAATAGAGCAAAAAAATTCAGTTCAGCATTGCATTGAAATAGAGCAAAAAAAATTCAGTTCAGCATTGCATTGAAATAGAGCAAAAAATTCAGTTCAGCATTGCAATGAAATAGAGCAAAAAAATCAGTTTAGTACTGCATTGAAATAGAGCAAAAAAATTCAGTTCAGCATTGCATTGAAATAGAGCAAAAAATTCAGTTTAGCATTGCAATGAAATAGAGCAAAAAAAATCAGTTCAGCATTGCATTGAAATAGAGCAATTTTTAATAGAACGCTTCTGCTACAATGTCTGCTTATAAAAAGTAAACATTTTAATGGATTTAAGGTTTTTAGATAATTTATAGCTTGGTTTTGTTGTGATCTTCGTGTTGTTTTGTCCATTGTATTGATCTCTTTCCAACCCAAAGCTTGTCTTATCAACCATATTACGTATGGGGATATATTTAAGGTAGACTGTACATAGAATGCATTCACATTTAAGTGATGTGTTGTAGTCTTTCTTTGTTGACAGAATTAAATAAATTATTTATTGCCCATTATTTATTTCTTGTCTGTTATTGACCTTTTTTTTATTAGAATTTCATATTGAAATATTCATTGTATAGCACATTAGATATTTATATATCCTTCCATATCCTTGGTCAAAAATCCAAACCCTGCATTTTTACATTTGTTTCTCTTCTAACAACCTAAAATGAGAACAATTAATTGGGTGGTATTGAAAAAAATCTTTAACACAAAAAATCTTTAATGTCAGTTTAAAACTTTGCTTACACTGGTATATGTAGGTAGCCTATATCTAACAGTGAGTAGATTTTGTAGGTACGCAACAGTACTGGAATGCATTTAATGAGACGCACTTATAGAAGCGTATTTGTATACTCAGTAAAGTTGTAATATAGACAGCAAAATTCCTAAACAGAGACAAGAAATCGTAACCAGCTCTTGCTGCTAACTAAGATTTTATTTCTAATTAACAAAATTAAGTGAACAATTCAATATTTACAATAAAATATCCAGAAGAGATTTCTTTATTGGAATGTTTCAGATGTGTTCATAAAAACTATCAGATCATTTGAAAATATGAATTGTTGTCTAAACAATGCTTTCTCTTGTAGAACATTACAAATAAGGTAAGACTGTTTACCTCAGTGATGTAACTAACTACCACAGGGTTACACAGCTCAGTGAATTGACCATTTAAACCTCTGATGGCCAGATCATTGGTAACTGGTTATATCACTATGGTAACTGGTTACATCACTATGGTAACAGTAACAGCCCAGTGAACAGACTGGACTACTTCACTCCCCTTGTACATATATTACCAAAACATTTTTTTGAAAAACAGTATATATCAAATTAGTTTTAATTAATTAAGTAATTATCGTTCATCTTTATGTGCTGGTACTTAATTGTTTGTACTAGTGTATAAAATGAGACACGGAATGCAAGGTACAATCACTGACACTTAATACCTCCACACAACCCTATCAACACTGTGAAACAATATGAAATCCAAGTTAAAATCATCATCAGTTCTAACATGTAAATCCTTCCATACAATGATACATGTTAAAATATCTGTAAACCAAAAGAAACTGAATATCTCTCTCTTTTATACATATTGCAATGCTCCTTTTAGTTTAAAATTTACTTACCAAAATGTTTATTTCTCAAAATGTTTCCATTTTAAAGTGTATTATTAAAAAATCATTAATATTTCTCATACAAAGTTGTAACAATAATTATAGCATAACCACTGCAGAGCCTGAAGAGGTTAAAAACTAACCAGGCCATCTTGGATACTCAAAACATTTCAATGTTTATAAAAATGCCAGTAAAAATCTCACAAAACAAATGCAGCACAGTAGCACTGTGTACATTCATGTTTAAAAACCGTGAAATTTTCCACAAAAATATTTCTATTGTCTTAAAACAATATGCTGGATTTCAATACTTAAAATTTCATAACACAGATACTGATTATTGCCAAGCAACTAGTGATGATAAAAATGTATGCAAATCACACTTTACACATCGTATCTTCACTGATATAATAAAATATTGTCTAGATTACAGGATCTCTGGCAAGATATCACTATAACCCAATCTGGTACATTATTTGCTGACGTATAAGGATATGGCATATGATGTCATGAGCACCATGAACCTGACTCGGCTTGCTGGCAAACGAGACATCAAGAAATTACAGGCAACCCAATGGGAAATGGCAAGTAGGAGCTCGGTCAATTTTTCACGTCACAGTCAACAACAACTTCTTCATCAATCACAGAATTTGAGGATCCTTTCTGCATATACCCCAATGTATATGCTCAATGACATTTGAAACTGGTGAAATTACTAATTGGAAATACTGGACTTTCTCTCCTGCTTTGTTACAGTGCTTGAACTAAATGCATCTCACCTTATTCTTTAAATTAGAGTCTACAGCCAAGCATAAGGTGCTAGCTACCAACGCAAACACCCCCCCCCCTCCTTATAGCTGAAGTTCAATCACCAAATTGTATGACATTTTAATCCCAGAAAATTGGAATCTGCAATCAACCATACATATATAAATTATCTATTTATGTGAAAACCAAGCAGTGCTTGGTTGTTTTACTCCTTTGTCAACATATTTACACCACATTAGTCAATTAACTTAAAATATGATTATGTTACATTAAGTACTACAAAACAATATAGTGCTTACAATGTGATAGGAATTGAAGTTGATCCTTAGACAGAGGTTTATTCCTAAGTACTTTTACATCCAGTGTATGGAAAACGTTTGCAAAGAATTTTAGAACAATTGCAACAAACACAAAAAAATATGTACTTCAATGTATTTTGAACAAAGGAATGTTTTAACATTAAAATGGGCACATAACACGATGTCATTCAAAAATAATCTAATTTGCAGACACTTCTAACACTGATGCCTCTTAAATCATCCATATTTTAGTTTATTTTAGTATTGCATCTGCTTGCTTATTTTCCATTCAATAAAACCACTTTCTTCTGTGTTGTCTTGAAATTGCAAATCATTCTTAGGCAGATTTTTCTGAAATAAAGAAGTATAATTTTCATCAAACTGGCAATATGTGTCATATTAGCAGCAAACTACCCCATTCTGTTATATCTGCCAAGCTGTAAACACACAAATAAATTACACATTTTAAACTGAAATGATCAATAATAAAATCTTTGCCTGAGCAGGCTGAGGTGGGGTTGGGGTGGGGGTCCGCCAAAAGACTAATAAGTTTAAGCATATTACTTACACCTAGAGTGATTTCACATTACCTTAAAATAAAACACTTCTCAAATACAATGTAATCACTATTTCTAAAACAATACTAGATATTATTTAGTGGATAAAGCAATCAACATCAGTGTTCTGAAACAGGGCATTTGGAAGATAGTATTGAAAATATCTAATTATTGAAATAATTTTCAACATATCTACCTGTGTACTCTATACTTGTATGTAGTCTTCAAAGACGGAGAGACAGAGCATGGTGCCAAAGCCAAACAAAATCCCCAGGTTCTGCAGCAGGAAACTGATGCACTTGTTGCCAGGGGCTTTCATGTTGATCAGTTCAGGAAGCTGGGAAATTAAAGAAAAATAATTTGAAAGACAGGCTTCAGTTCATGATTATGTCTTGCCTGAGTCATCATTTCAGTCTGCTTAAATTTCTTTGCAGGGATTTCTGTTGGTCTGACAGAAATATGCAGAGGATACAGGGCATTTACTCACATTAAATAAAAGCTAATTTATAAATGTCACAATGCATCTTGTGCAAAACACAAAGTTAGGAATGCTTTCATGATGACGACCTTTTCCTTAGATCTAATATTTACCGATTCTATTTTTCCTGATAACTGACATTTGTGGTGGTATTGAACAAAATACAAAGGTTCCACCAAATCAGTAGCATAACATACACCATTGAATAGTTCTACAGATAAATTAATCAAATCTGATAAACAAACAACTGACAGAAGCAAAAAAAAAAAAGAAGTAATTTCTATTACCATGTCAACCAAGGAGATGTACAGGAACATCCCGGCTGTGATGGCAAAGATCCAAGATCTTGTGGCACCATCTATCGCTATGGCGATACCGATAAAGAGGCCAATGAAAGAGGCCAGAGCTGAGAGAAAATTGCACAGAACTGCTTGCTTGAAGTTGAAACCCCCAGTCAGGAGGATGGCAAAATCACCTAAAGTGAGAAAAAACATTATACTTAAGGACAGGTCTTAATTTCTAACTACTGGTATATATTTTATTTGCCACAGATTGACCAGAATTATATAGACATGCATTTCCATTTATCAAAATAAAATTGAATTTTTTTTTCGACTTGTTAACAAGATGTCAGCTAAGGTTGATAATATTTATATTGGACAAGCATACAGAAAATTTTCAATTTCTTATAACATTCATAGATGTCCTAACAACTTGTTTAGCTTTCATATTTTAATCATATTTTCATAGTTCAAAATATGTGTAATTGTGCTAAGTGTTATGTGTTAAGGAGTATTATTTTTTATGGATTTAAAATAAATTCAACGGAAGTGAGACAAAAGTGTACAAACAATAACCGGAAATAAAAAAAACAATCTTAAGTTTA
This sequence comes from Lingula anatina, assembly GCF_051362555.1. Classification (NCBI taxonomy): domain Eukaryota; kingdom Metazoa; phylum Brachiopoda; class Lingulata; order Lingulida; family Lingulidae; genus Lingula; species Lingula anatina. The sequence continues at coordinate 22,604,010 of NC_141773.1, read as the reverse complement.
TAGTTTGATTAAATGTATAAGCTAACCACAAAAATAATAATGGAGTGCATGTAACAAAATGTAAATGATATCTTGTTAATTAACAGAGACAGTAAATTAATCACAGCAAAAACTTGAAATCAGTATGACAGTAGTAGTCCACTTCCAGAACAGTTAACAAGAAAACATCTCTTGGCTATAAAATTATTTTAAAAAATGGTGTTCAACTTGACTGATAAAATATGAAGGTGTGCAAGTTTAAATATGTAAGAAATCTGTATATATGAAGTTTGTAGGGTAATAGGGAAGAAAAAGGATCATTTAATTTGTTATTTTGATAGAAATAATAGTGAGGATTAACTTCTACAGGAACACAAACTAAGAAATGCTCTAGGGATTAAAACATTTTGAGAATTTCAACTGGGGAGTATAAAATCATGCAAGTTCTAAATTAAATAATGGTAATAAAATTCTACAGGGGGGGCATCAACATGCAATACTCAAGGAAGTGAAGGTTATTTTTAGTACACATACTAATCAACTAAATTAAACATGCTCTAACAGAAATACTAAGTTTTACATCTATATCTCTTTGTGAACCTCTTACCAAACTCATGCGGCAACTCATGACAAAACACAGCGATGGCTGTTGATATCCCAGAAGCGATACCAGACGTAAAGGCAGCCCCGATGGCAATGCCATCTACAGTATTGTGGAGAGTATCTCCGATGAGAGTCATGTATGCTACGGGCTTCAACCCTAAAACACACATGGACAAACAAAAAAACTAACAGGATGATCTACAAGCCCAATGACCTAGATTTCCATACAAAAAATAGGTCAGATTTCTAACTACTACAAAGGACCACTACGCCAAGGGATGGATAACCTAAAGGAAATCATCATCAAGAATGATTTAGGTGGATGAGGGGAGGGGATGTATGATTGGCAGGTTAGAAAAATCATGAATAAAAAATTCAATCAAAACATACAGTAAACATGCATGGTCAAAAGAGTTGTGCAGGTATTGCAAGAAGTTACCTACAACACCTTACAAATTAATTTTCTGTAGGGAAGCATTTCAAATATTCTTCCTTTGTCATATTAGGGATGTTCTATGTATTTTGAACTGTCCTGAGACATACTGAACTGTCCTGAGACATATACTGGTTAAAATTTGACTTTATTTTGAGTATTAAATCACATTATTTATTTAATAATTTTGAGGCAATAACTTCTTAAATTCATTTGGCTCTTAAATACTTATTCTCTATAAGCACTAAATAAAATATTATACCAAAGCCAGGTATTTTGGATGCAGAGAGGGAAATTCTGAGATGAAAAATACAAAGAAGACAAAGACACGCCAAACTTGAAATGTTTCCCTATAAAGGTACATGTGGTCCCCGGTACAGTATGCATAACTAAAAACAAAATGATCAGCTGAAATAAGGAAATAAGCAAACATCAAGGTTAGTAGGTCACCAGGTTATCCAGGGATGGGAGAGGCTGTTCCAGATGGTCCTTTCTCTTGGTTCAGAACAAGGAAAAACATCATTCTGTGAACATTATGAGAACAACCATCTGGAAAGCCCTTGAATCTGAACGAGTAGCAGCTAAAAAGTGAAATAATAATTGTCCCTAGAAAGGTCTTCCCGGTGTTGTGATGTGTATATGCAGGTGGCTAGACCCAGCAGCCATCTTGTTTCCAATGTCTCCAACCTACCGAGTTCATGGGGAAGCTCGTGAAAAAATACTGCTATTGCCGTAGCGATACCAGAGCTTACACTGGCAGCAAAGGCGGCTCCCACTGCCATGCCATCCGCCATATTGTGGATTGTATCGCCAATCAATGTCATCCAGACAACAGTTTTGATTTCTATATGGAACAAAGCCATTGAAGAAAAGCATGATGGTTTATATTACAATCATAATCATAACATGGTGGATAGATATGCTACAAATTGAATAACAATTAAAAAATAATCATATAGTAAAACCCTAGTACATGATCCAGTTATACAAACCTATATTTAAGGAAGCTCACTGAGTTGAACCTCTGTGCACACCAACACATTTTTTATACATTTTAAAAATTAATACTTTTTAATGTAGTTAAATGTGTAAACCAATCAACAAAATCAAAAGAAAACATGTAAAACATTGGTTGATAGAAAATAATTGTGCAAAAACCAACGTGATATGATATCACTGAAAAATGATAGTAAAAATCACCATTTTATGTTCCACAAAATTCCATAAAAAGCTATCATTGACAACTAAGCATCAAATGTTAAAGGAAGAGAGGTGAATAAGCATAATAGGTAACAAAACAAAATTAACCTGGAGTGAACACATGATTAAAATGGTGGTAAGTAACTGGCATGTACATCAACAGAATGCCTTTAAAAAGATTCAATTCATTATCTTTGAACATAAAAAAATAATGAAGAAATACAAACAGATAAATATTTGTACATGTAGTTAGCAACTGTAATCTTGACCTACTCATATAACAGTGACCTTGACCTACTCAAAACAGTGTCCTTGACCTACTTTTATAACAGGCTACATTCTCCTCCTCTTCCTCATCTATCTCCTTGGTGACGCTCAGCCTCCTGGGCGGACTGGTCGCCTCTGGCTCCTCTGTTGTGACCTTGACATCTGGGAGACTTACAGCATGTCCGTTTTCTACACCATTCTCCATCTTGTCAGCAAAACCATTCTCGTCTGTGACCTGAGAGAAATCAGAGTGACATAATTAAATTGTAAAATGACATTCTGAATAGTAATGAAGTATTATGTGAGACTTATTTTTTGTCATTCATCATCAGCTTCATTAAATTTTCTTCCTGATCTGTATTTTAAAACACAAATACTGTTTATTCCAAAGGAAATCGTTTTTTCCATCAAAACTAATATACAGTTCCATTATATTTTCTAAAATCTGTGCATACAGCTGAATTTCCAGAGTTTGTCATTATAATTTGTCATTCCCTAGAAAAAATGTCAGAAAGTTTAATTTTGTTTAAGTACATGTACTTGGTGCAATAGAAAACACTGTTTTCTGATGATAACCGAAAAATATATTGTGATTCCATGATAGTTTGACATTTCTAAACCCTATATTGTAAAATGTTTTGCACCATTGATAGAAAAGTGGTCAAAATGTAGGCCAAACTTATGGCAAATCTCTAAACTGTCATATGCTTGTGATCCATACACTCTACTCACTGGATCCAGGTTAAAATTCAAGGGCATGTAGAATATATGAATATCACTTTTAAAATAAAACATTTAGATTGCTCAACAAACCTTAAGCAAACACATGAAATAAAAAGCAGAAAATGTTGTACATGACAGAAAATGAATATCAACTGAATAAGAAAGTTATAACATTCAGGGTCAAACATTAATTAAGCTTTGGTTATACCTGGCACATTATTTAGTCTTTTGCAACAAAAAGAATTCTCAAAATAAAATCAGTTAGTTAATTAATTACAAATTCTGCATTAAGAAGGCATTAATTTTTTTTTTAATTTTTAGATTGCCATGTTAGTTTGTCAGTCAGCAGCATTCAACAGCTTTTTAATTAGTCTTGCAAATCATTGCACTTTCTTTCAAAAACTGCCAGGGTCTATGTATATTTAACATCATTTATCTCTTTATGTGCTGAAGAAATAGACCATGTGTAAACTTGAAGAAAAGTACCAAGCCCTTTGTTTGAAGCATCCATACAAACATTAGAAGAAGTGCATAGCAAGTAAAGCACAGTCAGCTGAATTCTTCAGCGTTTGATAAAATCATCTGTCACTTACTCTTACTGATGGAACCTTAAGTTTACCCTGTCACATAAATGAGAAGAAAAATATTTTTGTTTGCAAAAACACACAATGAACATCTTTCAAATGAATTTTCAGACATGACTTCTTTCAAATTTATCATAAAAATCTGAATTTTTCTTGGCTGTTTCTTGCCTAAAGCTGCCTCAGAACCCCAGTGTTAAGGCCCAAAAACCATTTCATCTTTCTTACTTTGTTTTTCTTACAACCCAAAAATCATGTCTGAATTTTCCATCAGATAATAAGATATATTATAACAGCGCTTACAACATTGTGCAATCTTATCATCACTCTTACTCTAATCTAAAATCATTCATTAATATTCTAAAATCATGCAGTTAATTTTCTAAAATCATTTGATTTATTTTCATGGAGTCATATCTTGTACAGGGTGACCCCCCCCCCCAAAAAAAAAAAAAAAAAAAAAAAAAAAAACAGAGCCCATAAAAATTTTATTCAACCCTACAAAAGTCCATAAAATTTAAAGAAATTTGCTCAACTTAAAGTTCAATATGTGTTTTGGCTAAAAAAAGACTCTACCTCTTTGTCAGCAAATTCAATGACAGACGTTGATTGTTTCAATTCCTTGTTCTTCTTGCGACGAAAACTTCTGCGAATCACTTCATCAGTATGGGCAAAATCTGCTTCCACTGGTTCCTTGTGGACTATTTCTGGTTTCTGAAAATATAGAAACAACACTATTGTATTTAATTTATTTATGTAATGAATAATGTATTAAATAATAATCATTTCTGCTTATTTACATTGTTGTCAACCTAGCTAAGAAATATGCTTAAAAGCAGACAATAAAACAACATAAGTCAATAATAGTATCTATAGTCACATTTTTAATCTTTTAAATAAACACCATTTCATATATCTATCAATAAATACTGCAATAGTAAGTATTATTAAACAATGGAAAATTATATTTTAAATTAAAAACTTCCCACGGACAGGACAAAGAGTGTGGCTGATTTTTACCATGATTCATATGTACTTAATAGTCAATTATTGTAGGGCTATACAATAAAACAGAGTTAAAAGGTTATAAAACGCACCTTATCTGGTCCCATATGTGAATGCTAGAAATTAAACATCAGTAAGACATTAAACATTTAGCCAAGTTCAGACAAATGCATCTTTGAAATTTAACTATTATCAATAAAAGCATCTGCATTAATATAATGACAAATACAATAAGTTACATGTATGCTCATACTTGGACAATATACAATTAAATTAAGAAATATAAAGTTATGAGAATATATAGCATATTTGGCAAACAATGCAACATCATGCAACCATTTATTAGTAATTATTATGGGTAACAAGCTGGTTTGCAGGGGTTTTCCATGCACTATTGCTTGTTGAGCCACATACAGCTGGACAAAAATGTGTTTTCACATGGAATACAGCATGACACAGCTAATTGCTTTCAGCAAGACTTCGTTTAAGATAAAGCCCTCATCATGGAGTTTTACAAGATGTAATATCATGTGTGATTGATATCAGACTTTTGTCTGATAAATGACTTTACAAATACAGTCAGCTTACATTATGTCCTCCTCCAAGCATTCCCATCACAGTCTCTAACAGGAAGAATGCATACAGAGCTACAACAAAATAAATGTTAAACAGATAAAATGGATAATTTTGATTATTTGAAAACCTATTAAAGGTAATTGTTGTACATCGGTGGAGTAACATTACAAAAAAAAAAAAAACATGAAAAACACTTGGTAAGCTTACACAAAGGAATGATCATGAGTTCTACCTTCAGAAAAGTATAATTTACTATTGTTACAGCAATGTTGTTTATTTTACTCTTAAAACTAGAGGATCAGAGAGGCGATACCGCCTCCGGATATTGTACCACCAGCTGGAGTAAGCGCATTCGTATGAAAACCAAAAACAAACAGGAACAACTACCAGTGTTGTGTTTGACAAGCTCTTCAAAATGCAATAAACAAGACAAGAAATATGCCCCCTCACCCAAAATAAAAAAAAAAAAAAACAGCACAATTTTATGAAAATCGTCTGATCAAGCAGATTTTCAAGACAATAGGCTTGTTGGTTTTCTTTAAAATGCATTATCAGTGTTGCAAAAATATTGAAAGAAAAAAATAGGCCTATCTCTGCCAGATTTGGAAATATAAGGGATAGAAAATTTGCAAAGTTCAGTTCATGGTGAAAAAAAAGTCAAAGGTCAATTTAAATATGACAGTTAGATGTCCAGCATACGACTTCCTATTCATGTTCAAAAGTAACCATGGGTGTATTTCTGCCAGTATTGGAGAAAAAAGGGATGGAAAAATTGCAAAATTCAGTGCATGGTGAAAAGTAGGTCATAGGTCAATTTCAATGTCACAGTTAGATTGTCAGTATGTGACTGCCTATTCAAGTTCAATGGTAACTATGGGTGTATCTCTGCTAGTTTTGGTGATATAAGGGATGGAAAAATTGCAAAGTTCAGTTAATGGTGAAAAGTAGGTCAAAGGTCAATTTCAAGGTCACAGTTAGATTGCCAGTATATGACTTCCTATTCAAGTTCAACAGTAACTATGAGTTTATCTCTGCTAGTTTTGGAGATAGAAGGGATGGAAAAATTGCAAAGTTCAGTTCATGGTGAAAAGTAGGTCGAAGGTCAATTTCAAGGTCACAGTAAGATTGCCAGTATATGACTTCCTATTCAAGTTCAATAGTAACTATGGGTGTATCTCCGCTACTTTTGGAGTATTTCACATTTTATTTTCACCACTGAATATTGCTCAATTGTGCTTTTTGATATAGCGAAACTCCTTAACCGTATCGCAAACAAAAATATGGACACCACCTCCAGTATTGCACTTGACAAGCTCTACATAATGCAAAAAACAAGAGGTATCTAGCATTTACGGTTCCAGAATTAGGGAGAGTTTTCAGTTTCCGCATCTTATGGCCGTTTCTCCCGTGAAAATGCACCGATTGACCTCAAACTCCCAAAGATGAAAGAAGTCCCTAATTGCATCCCCTCACTATAATATGAGTGCTGTAGTTTCTGAAATTCGGCACAAATAAAAGTTTTTTTGCAAAAAATTCCCATTTTTTTGAAAATTTTGGCCTGTTTGACCTTGAAAAAAGGTCAAAGGTCAAATCCAAAAGCAAATTTGAAATCCTCATATATGACTTTCGGTCGGACTTCTATACTAATTTTTCCCATAATTCTTTCCGTTTAGGAGATATATAGCATTGAATTTTCAAAAAATTTGACAAGGGTGCATTTCATCGAGTCTCACGCCCAAGCGCATGCACCAACTAAGACAAAAAAACCAGGGGGTTCAAGTTGAGATTATATGTGACCTAAATCCAGGAGATGGGAACACAGGTCCATGCGGTCTAGGAGGAGAAGCGGTAACGGTGACTTGTATCCCACGCCACCCTGCGGAGCCGGCGGAGCTCACGGAGCCGGCGGAGCCGGCGGAGCCGTACGATACGGGTCGGGACTAAAACCATGAGTACCGCCAGCGTACACGCTGGTGGTACTAATTATGAAAAATGCCATCTTGCATACGTCTTTTTTTTTTTTAATGTGCTACTATATAACAGTACATGTATAATCATCTATGCAGGTGTTTCTACAACAATGACCACCATACACAGTATACACAATCCTTAATACACATAATACGCATAACACACACACACACACACGACTAAGCACAGTGGCAAGATTCAGCTTCTGAAAAATATATCACACCAATATTCCCCTCTTGCAATTAGAATTTTGACTAGCTGAATCATAGTTCTAAACCATACCAAAGATCACTATTTGCCCTCCAAAACACCCAAAATTTTTGATGCCTTTCACCAGGCGCCAAACCCCACGCCAAGGGGGAGATGGTTGGCTTTGCTTCCGAGGCTTGGCGTCCTGGACACCCGCCCCCCCCTTCAAATAATCCTGGATCTTCCCCTGTAAACAAGCACGCGCACATGCACACATCTTGTAACGCCACCTACCTAGGAGTACCGTGGATGTGTACCAGACATAATTGTCGACCGTGATATTGTTGATATCAGAGTGGTTGTGACCCTGCTCCGCCTCGGCATCATGTCCATGAAGTCCCAGTGACTGGAAGGAATTGGAAATTAATAATAAAATTTAACAGATTAATCACAAGAAGAGGACTGGTCGTAACTCCCTTAATATTTTTCAGCAAAATCTGTTTGTAAATATTGGATTGAAAAGCACATGGAAGTAGTTTAAAAATGTGAAGGTCTTATCAATGCACTGAATATCTAATACATAAAATCAACATGCAGTTCACCCTTGACACTCAATTAAACTTTATATCAAGTCACTTTATTTCAGGGGACTACTGCAGATTTATTCAGAATTGATGCTCAACAAAGCCTCAAGTCTATAAGTTACTAGACTAGTGCTCCTATGAGGTCAATCTTTGGTCTCCAGATCTTTGGAGAAAACCAGCTCCAGGAATGATCACCAGTTGTCACCACAATCACAATACAATTTCTTCCCTGTCAACATACATACCTCAGACATGAGCCTAGGTTTCAAAAAAAAAACAAAAAACTCTGAACATATATCATGGAGCCCAACACCTAACCTTGACGAACCTCAGGAACCATCAGAATCGAATTAAAAAATAAAGAATTTTGCTTTTCCGCGAAAAAAGCTCATGTCTGATACCTAAAAACCTTATGTGACTGTGGCAATATATGTTTTTTTCAGTTTAAATTTTTTGTTTCTTTTTTGGTAAAATACCATGTCAAATACTACCCTGCCCCTTCCCCTCCCCAATATTCATATCTAGAACACCTGTTTGCTGAGGTGAGGTGTTCTAGCTGGTACATACTGCTCCAATGACACTGTATTATCTCAAACTTACCTGTGGAATAAGATGGAGTAAAGCATCTCCTGCCATGGTCCCCACAGCCAGTGCTATGAATGTCTCCATCACATACTGGTAAGCTGTATGCCCCATGCACGGGATCAGGAACACTCCACCAATAGCAAGGAGAGAAATGATGAACACTGCAAGACTCCCGTACCCATACACTGAAAGTTAGGGAAAAAATTCATTTACAATAGAAAAATATCAATAAATAACCCTGATACATCATGCTTATTTTGAGGATGTCATGAAATTGTTAACAAGCTAGAGGAATACGATTTTAGTAAATATAGAAAGTCTCAATAATTATCAAAAGCTACATTCAAATGAATTCCGATTTCAACACAGTCATTACAATAGTTTTAACTAATAGTTTTTAAATATTCAATGGCCTTAAATACAACACTTATTAAGTACATGTATATTGTGGGAATGAAAAAATAATAGTATAGTATACAATTATCAACATCAACCATCTGAAATGCCATGTTACATTACTATGACAACCTTGGTTTATCAATTCAAAACATAACTGTATCTCAGATAGCCATTATTGTTAGATAGTTCAATTTTTTTTTTTGCCTTTTTTAGTGAGCATATAATGCTACTAGCAAATTGCCACTTTTGTATGCATATATTATTACATGTGCTTCTTAAATCAATAAATATGATTTAAAAAAACAACCACTGCATACTTTCTGCAGTGCTGGAGGCCTTGGTGTTGGCCTTGGTGGTGTTGGCAGGACTCCCGCTGCAGGCCCCAGTGATCTGTTGCTGTATTAATGCTGGACACAGGTCAGTAAACTGTGCTCTGGTTACTCCAGCCTCATGGTCCACCCCAAACACCGTCAGAAGATCCTCGCCATTAAAACACTGGAAACAAGATCAAAATATCCCCTTTTTATACTCATTTCCTGTATACATGTAATGTTTATAAACTACTCTTCGTAGATTGTACAAATTAAGTGCTCAATAAACATTATCATTATTATAATAGTTTTAGAGCATCTGGCACCTGCATTGATTTAATAAACTTGTTTTTCAAATATCTCAATTTTTAACACAGAGAATGCATTCAAAATGAATAAATCTATTTTAAACATTTTATCAACAATTATGGAATAATGTTTGTAAATATTTGGAATCAACATGTACAGGTGAATAAAAAATTTATGAATGCATGAAGATGGCCACACCCTTTACGTACTTTCTCAACAGCCTCATGCTCGTGATCTTCTTCCATGGCCGAGGCAGAGGGAGAAGTCGTAGGGTCGCCAGTTGCTCTCTTCTTTCTCTGCACCAGTGAGCTGTGGGTGTCTCGTTTCTTTCTGCGGTGGTCATGGCCATCGTGACCACCACCTCCTTCGACAATGGTACCTGTCTCTCCTCCACTCACAGCGCCGATTTTCAACTTTGTAAGGAGAGCTTCAAATGCTGAAAACACATTTCAAAAGCTTTTTATAAACATTTAGTGCTTCATAATTTTGAATGTTCAAGACCCAAAGAAACTTTTTTTTTGGGGGGGGGGGGGTTCTAATACAAAAATGTATTAAAAACATGCAAAAATTTATTTCTTACAAATTCAAACAATATCTCACAGGTCACAAACCATAAAAACATGACCAATCCTAAACAATAAGAGGCTCTTCTAATAAAATCATTTCCATCTTATAGAAATATTTCAGATCCTTTAAAAACATTTCTCAATTCACTGACCTTCCTCAGATAGAGTACCATTCTCTGTAGTGACATTGAGGGCCTCAAACAAAGAGTCTATAAACAGGGCCTTGTCCACTGTGTTTGCTGCAGTCTCTTCACAATGGGCTTTTATTGCAAAACCTGGAATAACAACAATAATAATAATGATAATGATAATGCATAAAATATATACCCAAAATTGCTTTTATTATGTTGCAACTGCAGCACAGCGCTGGTGGTACAATAACATGATTAATTAATTATAGTGACTATATTTAAATAAACAATTAAATTGGAATTTAGAGTTCACATCTGCTTTTCATTTTGACCTCAGTGTAAGAATATAAATTACACTTTCAGCTCATTGGATCTGTGAAATATAATGAAATTTTTCATTAAAGAAAAAATATTTCATTGCTTCTTTTCATATCTATACTTTCTCAAGCTTTTATCATCATTGGCTCTACAAAACATTGACTCATTCTTGTCCTAAGAAGCATGTAAAAATACTGCATCAGTTTAATTTCCAAAATGTTACCAAAATGAAAACCAAAGAAAATGTTGATAAAATCTGGGGTTTCTAATGATAAAAAATATGTTCCCAAGTAAACATATTTGTTTTTTTTTTTATCGCAACATTACTATCTTAACATGACCACTATCCAAAATCAGACAAACATCTGCAAGTCATCAGAGGACAACTTAATTAATTTTTTTTTTTTTTTGCTTTAAAGTAGTATACCGACATAAGTTTTCGTAAATAAGGGAAACTATATTGATCGTGATAGAAGGACCCTTTTATTGCAAATTTATCCCAACACTAACAGAACTTGAAGTTATGTCTCTGTGAAATATTTATAAATGCAAGTGTTATTTCAGGAGAAACACAGATATGAAGAGACTTAATGTCCGAAACTTCAGTTTTGCTGAAGAAAGGACATCTAGCTGTTTTGGTATTTTTTTACCAACTCAATGTGGGTTTACAGCTAGAAATTTGGTCTTTAAGCAAAATCTGGTATCTGTCAAAAAATGGCCTTAAGTCAACACCAAATATATTATCTAACTCTTTGAACATAGGGAGAAAGGGAGGGACAGTGATTGCTTCATTTTTTCACTCAAACTGAACTTTTTGCACTCTTTTCCAACACTTTCAGACAGGTGCATGGATTTTTTTTTCACTCAAGCCCAACTTTTTGCACACTATACCAAACTTATCAGATAGATTCATGGGTACTATCTTGCTGTCATTACTTCTTACACATAGACAAAAGCATGTATCTCAATAAAATCTCTCACTGAATTCCTCATCTGTATAGAAATCAAATCTAAATTACAGTTCTGAAGCTCGAAAAATTATTTGAATCTGATTTTTAGTTTAGCTGATATGTGGCTTCAGATTTTGGCAGCATTATTTCAATGTACAAGTGGACTGAGGAACTGCCATCTCTCTAATTTGCTAAGAATATGCAAAATAATTTTTCATGCAAAAAGGGGTCCACTGTTTTAGCAACATAGCAAGTATTTACATTCGTTTTTTTTTTTCTCACTGCAAAGAACTTTTTAAAAATTCCGATTTTCAACAAGTTTTTATTAATAAGTTCCTTCATTTCTTCCACGAAAATCAGATCCTCTTTATGATTGTTTGACATGCGTACCTGTCAACAAAGAGGAAAAAAATGCTTCCTTCTCTGTCTTGTCACTGAGGATATTCTCCAAACATTTGAAAATCCCCTACAGTCACATTTATATCCTGCAAATTTATCATTTACTCTTTTTTTCTCAAAAAAATGTACTTTCTGGTAAATAGCCAAGCCGCTTTTCACAACCTTTGAATCAACGTTTACTCATAACCTGACACCTCCTTTGGAAAACAGAATAATATTACTTCATTCTGTTCAAATTTGATAAGTAGAATTACCATAATTGAATAATAACTGTCACAGCTTCAAAAGCTCTACAGGAGCCACTTGTATACTGTACTAGTACTTACAAGTAAACACTCCCCTTACTATTTAGTGATATACAGTGACTATGACATATATAATTTAAAGCTCAACTGACAACATGTTATTTAAGAGAGAAAAGTAGAATTAAGTACAGTGGCACCAAGCTCCATCATTTTTCACTGTATTGTACTTCCTGTCATGGTATTGTAGTCTCTTGGCAGGCTATTGTTCACCTTCAGACAGACTCCTGCCAAATCAGATATGATTTTGGGTTGTAAGTAAAATAATTGAAGGAAAGGCCCAATGGCTTTGTGACTAGGGGGTCTGCTGGTCTCTTAAAACTACCAAGAAAAAAATCATCATATCCTGATTAAATCAGAAAAACATGTCTGTGCAAACTGCAGTGCATTTCACCAAAATTTATGACATGTTGGTACAATTTTTATAAGAAAAAATAGTTTTCATTTGATGATTTTGTAATAAGGAACCATTCTTTCACCTAGCCGCCTCTCTTTTTTTTTTAATGACAGCCTTCATAAAGATCACAGTCTTCATAAGATAATTTTGTCAAAATAATTATACCTCAGTTGGCAATGCCATAAATCAAATGAAACACAGCATGTTTTAAGCCTTCTTTATTACTGATTTAGCTTAAAGAATTTCATTGAGATTTTAAAACAATTCCTGCATATACAACAGTCCTGAGCTAAGAGACCAGTCCATACAATTACTTATTAGGTTGATTTAATTACTTAAGGTGCTGATTCATCCATTCAAAAAATACACATCTTTTTTTCCTCTTATCACAAGACACTCAAATATTCCAATACTGTCAATCCCAAGATTTTTACTAGTCTTGAAATAAGACAAGACATTGGATTATTAATGTTGACATAATTTATAGGTAACATAACATTTGTGACTCAATAACAGAACATTACAGAAGGTTGTCCATCCATAAAAACTGTTATAAAGGACTTAGCTGTTTTGCAAAACTAGAAAAAAACTTGCCACCAGCCATTCAAACTGGCTCTCATGGTTTGCTCAGCACAGAGCTAACAACATATTTGTTCTTTCCTATCAGTGTCAAAATATCCCATTACTGTGGTAGCATTATAGTTTAATACATGTAATGCTACTGGTAAACATGTAATACTTAAATGTAACCATAAATCTTTCTCTCAAACAAGCATTATTTGCCTCTCAAAAATGATTTTATCCATGCTAAAATACTGAGTGGTTAACAAAAAGAGAGAGAGAGAGAGAGAGAGAGAGAGAGATAATTCCGTGTGTGTGGATTCTTATTAGGTCTACTCAGTAAAAAATGGGGTGAAAATGTCAGCAGAACTATAAGAAAAATTATGAACATTCAAAAAAATACATTCAAATCCACAAAATCCACAATATTCAATCCACATAATAAGAGCTGTATAAGAGACTTAGAGTGCCATCCCCAACCAGAGCAAACTGGTGACAGTTGTGTGAATTGCATGACGCAAGTATCTGCTTGTAAGGTGTTCTACACTGATCTATGACTTATGTCAACTGCTATAAATCATGGAACAGTAGGGACTGTGTTGCTTTCTTTTGATTCTTACTGAAACAATACTATGTCAGATCTTTGAAAAAAAAAATATGCCACATTTTTCAAAGCAAAAAATGAATCGAATTTTATATGCTTCTGCAGCTTTTCTTTTAAGAGAAAAGCAAAATGAATTAAATACACGACCCCAGAAAATGTCGAAAATGAAGCATCTTTTAAAAAATATTATGAAATACAATGTATTCCTTTTAGAACCCACAAGTAAGCAGACTTTATTCAGCTGAGATCTACAGCAGTCTGTGCTTAGACAGCTATTAGACTTACATAATAATTTGAAGCATGTACCAAATTTAACATATCAAAGAAAAAGCAAAGTGACACAGAATGGATTCCCTATGTGTTTCATGTAGTCCCTGTATTTCAATCCCAGTCAAACATCTTCTGTGTACTTTGAAAGTGTTGTTTTTCTGTGTCACTTCTTTATAAGCTTTTGTCAATAAATTCTTTTTAAAAACTAGTAAGGGCCATGGTTAGAACATATACCATCAAACTGAATTTTCCCCTCCCCCCAAAAAAATTAAAAGAAAAAACTCCTTACTAATGATTTTAAAAAGAATGCCTTTAAGGTAATAGTTATGAGTGCTGGTATCTTTATAGTGTAGATTTGTAGGGCAGTCTTAGACTAATCTAATTGGTCTCCTTTTAACAAAATGGCTGAACAACAGAGAGAAGAGCTACATGATTGTAGGATAATGTACAAACTTAGGTCCGTGACTACTTATAAGTATGTGTTATTCTCCAAAATCACCAAAATCAGCTGAGTCACAAACTCGTGTCATCTCAGTCTACTTTGGTGTGAAAAAACTAAACACTCTAAAAGGTTTTTAAATGATCTGAGCAAAAGCAAAATCATGTCTGAAATTTGGATGATTGTCTATATATGTAGAAGTTTCTCTATGAGTATATAACCCACTGATACCATCAGACTTAACATAAAACAAATTTTCTAATTTGTGGGTGGAATAATAGTACGTAGCGTGTCAACTGCATGGTGGCTGACTTTGACATTAAAACTTTCTCCACCTCGCGTGCTGGCACTAATAGAAGCATTACCGACCATGCGGCACTGATGACAATCTGACCAAAGATTATACACACTGACCAAAGAAATGCCCGTAATTGAGCCAGATCGTCAATGATAACTTCTGACTCAGTAAATAGAATAAGGTCGCATTCAGAACAGTGGACTCACTAGTCCGCGGGTCCAATATGGCGACCCACTAAAAAGTTTGCCATCTTATCTGCTAATAGACACTGAATAGATTCCCCGTAGGTAAGTATTCAAGTGGGTCCGGCATATTTGACCCTCAAACTAATATTAAGTCCACTGTTCTGAATGTGGCCTTACTTTTCATAAGTTTATCATATCACTGTAAGAGTACAGTATACATAAGACCACACCCACTCCCAGACCACACCTAGACTACAGGTCACACAATGCTGCCTTAAATTTGAACTAACTTCACCTTATATTCTATAGAAGTGTAAAGTTATGTCAACCACAGGTGATATCAAGTGACATGAACTGATATGACAGGAGTTTACACCTGTGAACCAGCAATACCATGTATATGTACTATATAGGTATTGAACCTATTTAGTGTATGTGTGTGTGTGTGTGTGTGTGTGTGTGTGTGTGTGTATGTGTGTGTGTGAGAGAGAGAAAGAGAGAGAGAGGAATTTGTTTTTAAAGGCATGCAATAAACATTATAAATTATTAATCTGTGTACTTCCGCTTGGTTAGTCAAATAATTCATATGCTAGCTGCAACCCTATATATATACATTTTACATACATATACTCTTAACACTGCTCATTGTATTTCAAGGTGTTCTAACATATATAACGCTCAGTGTATTTAGTTCTGATCACATATAACTTCTATGTGTAATATGTTTAACTTCAAAGCAATTTACATAAAACAAGTAGTCATGCTTGGCTGTGCATATGCATCTGATATATCTGAATGCGTAACATCAGACTAACGAGTCCACACTGATAAGAATTCCATTATTCAAGTAAATCTGAGTAAGAGTAACACATTCATTATTTTCTGTCAACCAGTCCTCAGATTCTTAATAATTATAAATTATTTTCAAAAATATGTATAGCCCTAATAGCTGGATGCATGTGAATTCCATCATCAATGGAACCATCAGTAATGTACATCACCCTCGCTTAATTCTAAAGCCATTTTAGTTTAATTATTTGATACTAGTATCTATCTTTGTTACCTTTTTACAAAATCTGATAGCCTCTGGAAAATTGTATTCCACGGAATTGTATCATACAATATTCTGTAGGCTACAGTAATTACTCATACTCATTAACAATGGTCTGTGTTGTTCTATATACATGTACACAGTATACTTACCTTACATGAGTGCGTAACATAATAGGTTGCATGTCTAAAGAGATTTCAAATATGATTTTATGAGCCCCTCTGAGCTGTATACATTATGAATTGTAATTATACTGCCATAACACAGATAAAAAAGGATCAAAATACCAACATTGTTCATATTAAACCTGGTTTACATAAACGCAGGGTAAACCAAATATGAACCACAGTCATATATTATTCAAGTTTATTCGTATGCTTTACCCACAGAGATAAAATTCCTTTCCTACATACAAATATATACTGGGGGGGGGGGGGGGGGGGGGTGTTGTGAAAAGGTAAAATTTTGTCTAGGTATAAACTGAGGTTTCATGATAAAGGTCCACTTTTTCAGAAAAAGAACCCCTCTTTTGAAATTGCTGGCTACGAGCCTGCACAGAAAAATTTAACCAGTGTCAGTGTGAAAAGAGATGACTTTGGAAAGATAAGCACCGATTTCATGAAAGTTTAAAGGGACATTTGTATCCACATTTATTTTCTGTCTCTGAACTTTGGAAATTATTTCCTAGTTAAACTTTTGCAACAGATCATTGACAGCAAAACTAATAAACCACCATGTATTTCATTCATTCGCTACAATGACATGTAAATTATAATAGGCAAAGGTGCTAATAAAATATTTAATTGAAATAGCCCTCAGCTAATACATTAAAGTTTTTGATGAAGACCAAAATTATCATCAAGTTATCACCAAAGGTGGAAGAACTCCTTCACTATGCTGTATATATATCATTCCATGGTTGGCTTATTTTTCTTGACAGGAGAAATCATTTAGAGGAACTATAGAAACTGTGTGTAAGCATCATGCTTTGTCAACACACTGACGTCAGCCCCTGTGATTCACAGTTCTGAGTAACTAGCACAAAAAAATACCTTCAGGGAAACAATTATAATGAATTGTCTTCCTTCTTTTTTTCTTTCTTTTCTTTCCCTTTTTTAAATTTTCGCTGATGGTTTGAAGAGTAAACTGTGATTTAATTGCTACCATCACAATAGAACAACAGCTATAGAGAGCTTTCACATCGAGAAGAGCCAAGGTCTAGCAAGGCTGAGACCTAAATATGGCGGACCTACATGAAAGGAAGACGGCGTAATCCTTTAAAAGTCTCCTTTGAATGAATGAATGAATCCTTTAATAGTCTCTCAATGTCCGCCATATTTAGGTCTCGGCCTTGCTAGACCTCAGCTCTTCTCGATGTGAATGCTGACATAGTCTGATGGCTCAGGTCATGGGGATAACACTCATTTGGATAGGACTTGGAAATAGAATGGCCTTTAGCCTTAAATTAAACAAAACGATTTCCCTACCCTGTTCTGCGATATACTCACACTTATAGAGTATATAGATATATAAAGGCCAGGAAACCACCTGTATTTTTATCCTGGAGAATCTTAAAATTCCAAAGCCTGTCATGCAATTTCATTAAAATCATGATCCTTAAAGAAGACAATGATATAATTATGATACTGTATATGAGGTATCTGAGAGGAATGTCAAATTGCTGAACACTGCTGGGCCTAAACCATAAAATGTCTTTCAAAATGTATGAATTTTAATTTAACAACAGAAAAGGAAGACAAATCAAGGTAATACCCAGGGGATCAGGGGATATAGCTGCACTATTTTCTGAGAGAATGTCCACTCTGGGTAAAATTTGATCTAGGTACACGAAGATTTTGTGGTAAAAGGCCCACAGGGTCCACTTTTTTTTTCAGAAAAAAAAAAGAACTTCTCTTTTAAAATTGCTGGCTTCAGGCCTGCACCTGTATGTACCTATATTCCTTCCATAGATTCCTTCCCGATAAAGTTTATCATATCTGACCACAACATTAAACTTTCTTTCATTTACTTTCATAAAGAATTATTACATGTACACATAATTTTGTATGTGCATGTGTGTGTGTGTGCGTGTGCAAATCTTAACACCACCTACCTGCAACAAACATAAGCATCAAAAATGCCATCACTGCTTTCTTTGTTGCCACAGCCATATCAAAGGAACTTATTGCTCTGGGGAAAAACACACAGGTGTAATAAACAAAGGAGCCTGCCACCGAGACCTCTTAACAGGCAACCCAAAGACACAGCGTGTGTGAAGTCCCACAAGTGATGACAACTACAGAGAACCAGCCAAGTAAAAGTTCCTTGTACACGTATGGAAAGTGAATGGCTCAGTTACAGGTGTGCTGATCCCCTTGTTACAGCACCTTGACTCTGTCCTCTCTCTCTGTGTCCAGATGTCCACTCTCAGGTCAGCGGTATATGGTCAGTAGCAGGTCAGTCTGCCTTAAATCCAGTCACAGCAAGTGCTGTCCACTACTGGTCAACTTCTGTGCCTGCTGCAGCCAAACAAGTGTCCACCAGTGCGTCTGCTCTCTCACAAATATACCATCAGATATAAACAGAGACTTCTTACTGAGTCAGCCCAGCAACGATCTACCCCAGAAGTCTGAGATTTGTCGTGAGATAAAAGCAATTAGGATTGTATCTGCCTTCCTGTGAATTGCCAGTCGAGTGGCTACACTAAATCACCAGCATACAGACAATTGAGGAAAAAGAGGTGTTTTTTTGTGTGTATATTACCTTGCATGACACTTACTTATATAGTTTGCTGGCACCTTGCTCTAGTGTACATACTCTTTGCCTTGACAAAACTTCTCTTAGGTAATCCTAACAAGACTTCTATGTTTTGTATCCTGCTGCACAGCCTGCTGTTGCCTTTAACCAGACTTTATACAAACAGGAATCCTCCACAGGTGAATTTTTTGTCTTAAAGAATTGATTTTTGGTGCCTTTTCCTAATATTTTTCCTCCTTTATTTCTTTTTCTTTTTAGAAACTGATATCTTGTCTGTATTTTCCAGATTTAACGAATACGAATAGTACTGTACTGATCATATAATGTCTCAGCTGCCCTCCCTAAAATGACCAGTGGGTATTATACTTCTAAGTTTTCAAAACAACTTTCCTTTGTTTACACATATATCCACTGAGGCCATGAGTCCATCTACATGCTACCATTGTCCTTAAATGAAAAGTTCTATGTAAAA
Organism: Lingula anatina; assembly: GCF_051362555.1. Classification (NCBI taxonomy): domain Eukaryota; kingdom Metazoa; phylum Brachiopoda; class Lingulata; order Lingulida; family Lingulidae; genus Lingula; species Lingula anatina. Next base: position 22,584,595 of record NC_141773.1, on the reverse strand, counting down.
ATATTTTTGAGGTTTGACAAACAACCTCACATGTAAATTTTCTACTATAACAGATCTGTGTAGCAGTCTTTTTTCTCTAAAACATCTATCTACAAGTCACATACACGCAGCCCAAGTTGTCATTTACAATCCTGTCCTTAAAATGCCTCAAGTTTGGTGGTAAGCAACTTAAATAATAGAAAAATCTGACCTGAGGTAAACAGATATCTCTTTAGAAATCACCAACCTTTGTGTAAGAAATTATTATATACTCACTCATACACACCATTATGTGGAACACAATAGAGCTGATTGCAAAGGGGGTGGCCATTTCGGCCAAGCTTAGCCACTTTTCTATTGTGTTTCTGTAATTTGCTACAACTGGTATTAAATAGGCTGTTATTAGACTTTAAGCCAGGACACAGGACACAGCACAGAGGCAGGGGAAGAAGTGGGTGGTGCTTCCTGGTACCTTACATTTAATTAAATGGAACACAACTTGCTCCAAGGTTAGTATATGTATATATCTCCAGCACACGGCTTCCTGCCGTCGCAGGATAGCACTATGTCCGCCTTGGTATGTATTGTGGTGGTTGTATTGTATACAATTATATGATGGATAACTTTCTATTGTGGTTGTTGTATATTGTATGAAGTAGATAAAACTTTTTATTGTGGTTGTTGTACTGTATATGATGGGCTACATAAATTTGTGGTTGTTGTATAATATATGTGAAGGGAACCTGTTCATTGTAGTTGTTGTATAATGTATGTGAAGGGAAACATTAAGGCTTCGTTCACATGCAATGTCTATTTTCTAAATTCTATTTTCTATTCGCGCTATCCCGCCGCGTAATTACTGGCAGCGCGAGCCAGTTACTTATAGTAACTTATAGTAACTGGCTCGCGCTGCCAGTAATTACGCAGCGGGATATTCAGTGCACAGACTGTGATCATAAGACATGCCGCAAATAGAAAATAGAATTTAGAAAATAGACATTGCATGTGAACGAAGCCTTAATATCACAGGGAAGTACAATGTATGTGGCATATTGTTACATAATTGTCAAATAAATAATAGAGCAGAAAAAGGGTACTGTTTATAACTACAATCAGACTTTTTCTTCGTGATAACTCTATGGATATGCTGGTACAAGTACGAAAATGAAGCAAATGATTTATTCCTGAAGAAGAAACGGCTGCAGTCCTCAGATGAATCATGTTGGAAAAGGAGCAAACAGGCCGAATTCAGGGCTACAAGAAGTGCTTTCTTTTCCTTTTATTTCTGTCATGCATTGGAATTCTCACCAGCTATGTCGGCTACTTGTCTCAGTCAACAACAAATCCATTGTCTTTCCACGCAGCATTCACAACAAGGAAACACACGGTGCTAACCAGCAGTAAAATTGACCCAACTGGAGCTACCAGTACAGGGAGTTTGAAGGTGAAAGACAATATTTCAACCCAAGGTAGTCAGGAAAAGTTGGGTAAAAGTGGTGAGGAGGAAAAGAACTTGAAGAGTAATAAGAAATTGGAGATGAGAGCTAAAGATACTGGAAGTTTTAATATAAAAATGAATCCTTTAAACAAAGATAGCCTGGACAAACCGGATGAAAATGGCAGGGAAGAAAAGAGCACAGAAAGCAGTAAGAAAATGCAGACGAAAAAAAGTGAAACAGGAGAGGGCCATGATAATTCATCATTCGAAGCTCACCAGGAAACCCAGGGTGCTAAAGGACATGATGGAAACCAAACTACTACTGCCAAAATACAACAGACAACTGCCTTCATATCAAAACAGGACAACAAGAGACAAGCAAACCAAACTCAAATAGGTAGAAGTGGAAGAAATTTTACACTTGATGTGAAAAGACGTGACTGCTCAAAGACAAAATGTCAATATGTCATTTGGCAGTGTCACCATCACTGCATGGGATGGGGAGATCGATTGCGTGGCATTATCTCAGTCTACGCGTTTGCCATTTTAACAGGGAGAGAATACAGGATTGCACATACTTTTCCTTGTAACCTAAAAGAGTTCTTTCATGGAAATAAAACTCTGTGGGACGAAAAAGTAATAACAGCAGAACATGCAACCAAAAGAAATATCAAACTTTTTGGTTTCCTTCCAACATTTGGGAGCTGGGTTCTTCAGAGTTCTAACCTCTCAGAGACTTTTCCAGAAGACATCATCACTTTCCGCACTAATAACGATATCATACCTTATTTAAGGTTTAACAAAAATTTCACAAAAACTATTGAAAAAGCCTTCAGCATGCCGATTGATGACTTCCATTATGTTACACTGTTCAGACGTCTCTTTCATGAGCTTTTCAGTCCCAACAAACAATTTGAAGAGAAATTTCAAAAATATTACCAGCTTTTAAAACCCTCAAATGACTCTACCCTTGTCTGTGCTCAGATTCGTCTACAATTCATTAAAGTGTCAGGAATGAAAAACGTTTTTAAATTTCTCCAAGAGACCATCAAACGTGTTGGAAAAAGTAAACTACTTGTATCCACTGATGCAGAGAATGTAAGATCAGCAGCCAAGACGTTATTTCCTGAACAACTGGTGGACATTGAAGGTCCTCTTGGTCACGTTGATAAGCCAGGATCAGGATGCAGAGACATGGAAAAAGCTCTAACAGATTTCCTCATGCTTTCAAAATGTGATATTTTAATCCATAGCCCAAGTGGGTTTGGCCAGCAAGCAGCCATGTTGAAATACCCCTACAAAGATGTCTACCAAATCAACTACGCTGGTGTTATTACGAACCTTACAATTCCCATCTTTAAACTAGAGAATCTATATGAAGAGTTGGGACCTCTTGGAGGGGAGCAGCCTCCTAGTTTACCATCTAGGTACATCAAAAATCCCCAGAAATATTTCACATAGTGCTGTTCAACTCTTTGAATTATTCCAGCCCAGACATGTTGTTTTCAATAGTATGTAGATTCTAGTGTGCAGCATCCAAGCATTTATAACAGTTTTTTTGTTTGTTTGTTTGATTTTCATATTTTCTTAATTTTTTAGATGAGCCAGGAGGTGCGCTGATTTAATACATTTTTAATGGGACATTTCACTATTATAAAACTGCCTCCTAATTATACATTTATCCCCCCTTAAACTTATCATTTTCAACTGACAATTGAAAGTGAAACAAATAAGCAATCACACCTCTTGTTCATTCCATTGGAAGCAAAATTTCATAGAGGTGAAAGCAACAAACTGAAGTAGCGGAATAATGCAAATCAATTTAAGGTTCTGATATACACCAAAATTATCATCAAGTTATCACCAAAGGTGAACAAACTTCATCACTAGATGTTTTGTGTCATTCCATGGTTAGATTATTTTTCTTTTCATGTGCTTGCTGCATTACATGTGGTGGATAACTTTTCATTGTGGTTGTTGTAATATATGTGATGGATTTAATATGGTTGTTGTAATATATGTGATGGATTTAATGTGCTTGTTGTAATATATGTGATGGATTTAATATGGTTGTTGTAATATATGTGATGGATTTAATATGGTTGTTGCAATATATGTATTGGAGTTATTTATGGTGGTTGATGTACTGTATGGGACATGCATTACGTATGCAGCCAAGTTGGAATGTATATGTATGCATAAGTGAATGTATGTAGAGCGTATGTACATGTATGTACGCACTTATACATATACCTCTAACCTTAAATATACAAAACAATATTGACAAATCTGCTGAAGTGTGTTGCTAAAATAACCAAGGTTCAGAGTTTAATTTTAAAATACACTGAAAAAAATGCATTCCTTTCACTAACCTCCACCCTCTCCCAACATTCCCGTACCCCTCCCTTACAACTCCCCCACCCCACCCCCAGGTACCGTAAGAACACCCTGGATCAGGACGTGAATTAAATACTTTGTCAACACCAACTCAGGACATAAGATATAGAATTAATTTTGCAAATTGACAGATTTATATTTAATCTAACCAACAACTTAACAAATTGTATACCATCCTCTTTTACAGCTACAGAATGAAAACCCCAACAGGCCATGGTCTGAATATAGCTATAGATTCTGTACATCTGTTTTACATGTTCATGCAAGCATATAAAATAAATATATATATATATTCAGAAGCAAAAAAAAAGAGATCAATTGCGTGACATCTATGCATTTGCCATTTTAACAGGGAGAGAATACAGGATTTCACATACTTTTCCTTGTAACCTAAAAGAGTTCTTTCATGGAAATAAAACTTTGTGGGATGAAAAATTAATAGCAGCAGAACATGCAACCAAAAGAAATATCAAACTTTTTGGTTTCCTTCCATTTGGGAGATGGATTCTCCAGAGTTCTAAGAGCTCTGAAGAGTTCCGAGGTAAACAGATATCTCTTTAGAAATCACCAACCTTTGTGTAAGAAATTATTATATACTCACTCATACACACCATTATGTGGAACACAATAGAGCTGATTGCAAAGGGGGTGGCCATTTCGGCCAAGCTTAGCCACTTTTCTATTGTGTTTCTGTAATTTGCTACAACTGGTATTAAATGTTATTAGACTTTAAGCCAGGACACAGCACAGAGGCAGGGGAAGAAGTGGGTGGTGCTTCCTGGTACCTATATATATATGGTTAATGATATATGGTAAATATATGGTAAATATATATATATATATATGGTAAATGATGGTCTACATAAATTCATTGTGGATGTTGTATAATATGTGATGGGTAACTTAATTGTGGTTTATATATATATATATATATATATATATATATATATATATATATATATATATATTGTATATGATGAATAAATTTTAACTGACACAATACAATTGTTGAACTTATTTATTTGTGATTGTTGTATTATTTGTGATGAGTAACTTAACACTGTGGTTGTTGTATATTATGTGATGGGTAAGTTCTCATTATGGTTGTGTATTGTATGTGATGGGTAACTTTCTATTGTGGTTGAACTGATACAATATGTAATATGCAGCCAAGTTGGAATGTATTCAGGCATGTGTGTGTGTGTGTGTGTGTGTGCACATACATATACCACTAAAATAATGTTGATAGAACTGCTGAAGTTTGGTGCTATTAAAATCAAAGTTAAAACATTGATACAGTGGACAAATGTATTCCTTCCCCTAGCTCCCCCCCAGCTCCCCTCCCAGGCATGGTCAAGAAAGTCAACTGGGGAACATATACATAATTATATAATATTTTATAATCCCACCAACAGTATGTATAACATATTGCAATCGATCATCTTAAGTTTTCTAGCCACAGCATGAAACACCAACAATGCTCTGTTCTGAATACCACAGGAAAGTATGTGGCATATAGTTTCATGCTTGCCAAATAAATAATAGAGCAGAAAAAGGTATGGTTTAACCACAATCAGAATTTTTTTTTCGTAATAACTCTATGGATATGCTGGTACAAATATGAAACTGAAGCAGAGGATTAATTCATGAAGAAGGAAAGGCTGCAGTCCTCAGATGAATCATGTCGGAAACAGAGCAAACAGGCCGAATTCAGGGCTACAAGCAGTGCTTTCTTTTCCTTTTATTTCTGTCATGCATTGGAATTCTCGCCAGTTACGTCAGCTACTTGTGCTACTTGTCTCCGTCAACAACAAATCCATTTTCTTTCCACGCAGCATTCACAACAAGGAAACACACGGTGCTAACCAGCAGTAAAATTGACCCAACTGGAGCTACCAGTACAGGGAGTTTGAAGGTGAAAAACAATATTTCAACCCAAGGTAGCCAGGAAAAGTTGGGTGAAAGTGGCAAGGAAGAAAACAGCCTGAAAAGTAATACGAAATTGGAGATGAAAGCTAAAGATACTGGAAGTTTTAATATAAAAAAAGATACTTTAAACAAAGATAGCCTGGACAAACTGGATGAAAATGGCAGGGAAGAAAAGAGCATGAAACGCAGTGAGAAAATGCAGATGAAAAGAATGGAAACAGGAGAGGGCCATGATAATTCATCATTCGAAGCTCGCCCAGAAACTAAGAGTGCTAAAGGACATGATGGACACCAAACTACTACTGCCAAAATACAACAGACAACTGCCTTCATATCAAAACAGGAAAACAAGAGACAAGCAAACCAAACTCAAATAGGTAGAAGTGGAAGAAATTTTACACTTGATGTGAGAAGACGTGACTGCTCAAAGACAAAATGTCAATATGCCATTTGGCAGTGTCAACATCACTGCATGGGATGGGGAGATCGATTGCGTGGCATTATCTCAGTCTACGCATTTGCCATTTTAACAGGGAGAGAATACAGGATTTCACATACTTTTCCTTGTAACCTAAAAGAGTTCTTTCATGGAAATAAAACTCCATGGGACGAAAAAGTAATAACAGCAGAACATGCAACCAAAAGAAATATCAAACTTTTTGGTTTCCTTCCAACATTTGGGAGCTGGGTTCTTCAGAGTTCTAACCTCTCAGAGACTTTTCCAGAAGACATCATCACTTTCCGCACTAATGACGATATCATACCTTATTTAAGGTTTAACAAAAATTTCACAAAAACTATTGAAAAAGCCTTCAGCATGCCGATTGATGACTTCCATTATGTTACACTGTTCAGACGTCTCTTTCATGAGCTTTTTAATCCCAACAAACAATTTGAAGAGAAATTTCAAAAATATTACCAGCTTTTAAAACCCTCAAATGACTCTACCCTTGTCTGTGCTCAGATTCGTCTACAATTCATTAAAGTGTCAGGAATGAAAAACGTTTTTAAATTTCTCCAAGAGACCATCAAACGTGTTGGAAAATGTAAACTACTTGTATCCACTGATGCAGAGAATGTAAGATCAGCAGCCAAGACATTATTTCCTGACCAATTGGTGGACATAGAAGGTCCTCTTGGTCACGTTGATAAGCCAGGATCAGGATGCAGAGACATGGAAAAAGCTTTAACAGATTTCCTCATGCTTTCAAAATGTGACATTTTAATCCATAGCCCAAGTGGGTTTGGCCAGCAAGCGGCCATGTTGAAATACCCCTACAAAGATGTCTACCAAATCAACTACGCTGGTGTTATTACGAAGCTAACAATTCCCATCTTTAGACTAGAGAATCTATATGAAGAGTTGGGACCTCTTGGAGGGGAGCAGCCTCCTAGTTTACCATCTAGGTACATCAAAAATCCCCAAAAATATTTCACATAGTGCTGCTAAACTCTTTGAATTATTCCAGCCCAGACATGTTGTTTTCAATAGTATGTAGACTCTAGAGATCAGCATCCAAGCATTTATAACTGTTTGTTTTTTTGTTTTTTTTTTAGTTTTTTTTTTTCATATTTTCTTAATTTTTTAGATGAGTCAGGAGATGCGCTGATTTTATACATTTTAAATGGGACATTTCACTATTATAAAACTGCCTCCTAATTATACATTTATCCCCCCTTAAACTTATCATTTTCAACTGACAATTGAAAGTGAAACAAATAAGCAATCACCAAAATTATCATCAAATTATCACTAAAGGTGAATGGATTTCCTCATTAGATGTTTTGTGTCATTCCATGGTTAGATTATTTTTCTTTTCATGTGCTTGCTGCATTTATGTGCCAGGTTAGTTTTCATTGTGGTTGTTGTATTTCAGTGCTGGATTTAATGTGGTTGTTGTAATATATGTGATGGATTTAATGTGGTTGTTGTAATATATGTGTTGGAGCAATTTATGGTGGCTGATACTGTATATGACAAGCATTACGTATGCAGCCAAGTTGGAATGTATGTATGCATAAGTGAATGTATGTAAAGCATGTGTGTAAGTGTGCATGTCAATACTGTGAACACATACTAGTACCAAACAATATTGACAAATCTGCTGAAGTGTGTTGCTAAAACTAACCAAGGTTAAAACTTCACTTTTAAAATACACTGGAAAAAATGCATTCCTTCCTGCACCCTCCACCCTCCCCCAACCCCCACCCCTCCCGACCCCCACCCCTCCCCACCCCTCCCCACCCCCACCCCTCCCCACCCCCACCCCTCCCCACCCCAACCCCTCCCCGGCACCATAAGATCACCCTGTTTCAGGCTGGGAATTAAATACTTTTTCCACACCAACTCAAGACATCAGACATAGAATTAACTTTTCAGTTAACAGAGTACACATTTAATCTTACTAATAACTTAGCAAAGCTGTAATCCATTCCCTTTTCCAGCTACGGAATAAAAATCCCAATAGGCCATGGTATGAAAATCACAAATTACCTGTTATATTTCATGCAAGCATGTTAATTCTTTTAAAAATTATTCAGAAACAGGGAAAGATTATGCACAATCTCACATTATAGTTCTGACATATTTTATGGGAATGCTGGTAGGAGAGAAAACTGAAGCAGTCGTTGCTTTCACCAGATGAATCATGTCAGAAGTCCAGCAAAAGGGACATATTCAGAAGTACAAGCAGTGCTTTCTTTTCCTTTTATTTCTGTCTTGCATTGGGATTCTCGCCAGCTATGTCAGCTACTTGTGCGGCATGTCTCTGTCAACAAGGAATCCCTTATCTTTTCAAGCAGCACTCACAGCTAGCAAACGCACCAAGTTACTTGGCAACCAAAACAGCCTGCGTGATGCCACTGGTATGGGGAGGTTGAATGTGAAAAATGATCCTTCAACCCAAGGCAGCCAGGAAAAGTTGGGTGAAAGTGGCAAAGATAAAACAGGTAAGAAGATCATCAAGAAAATCCAGATGAAAAGAATGGATACAAAACATCGCCGTTATGATGATAACTCATCATTCAATAGTAAGCAGGGAAAACAAGGTGATAGCGAGCATGACGAACACCAAACCACCACCGCCATAATACGGCAGACGATCACCTTCCCATTAAAACAGGACAACAAGAGACATTCAAGTCAAACTCAAATAAGTAGAAGTGGAAGTAATGTTATGCTTGATGTAAAAAGACGTGACTGCTCAAAGACAAAATGTCAATATGCCATTTGGCAGTGTCACCATCACTGCATGGGATGGGGAGATCGATTGCGTGGTATCATCTCAGTCTACGCATTTGCCATTTTAACAGGGAGAGAATACAGGATTTCACATACTTTTCCTTGTAACCTAAAAAAGTTCTTTCATGGGAATAAAACTCCATGGGACAAAGAAGACATAACAGCAAAACATGCTACAACCAGAGATATCAAGCTTTTTGGTTTCAAATTAACATTTCAGAACTGGGTTCTTCAGAGTTCTAATCTCTCAGAGACTTTTCCAGAAGACATCATCACTTTCCGCACTAATGACGATATCATACCTTATTTAAGGTTTAACAAAAATTTCACAAAAACTATTGAAAAAGCCTTCAACATGCCAATCGAGGACTTCCATTATGTCACTCTGTTCAGACGTCTCTTTCATGAGCTTTTCAGTCCCAACAAACGATTCCAAAAGAAATTTCAAAAATATTACCATCTTTTAAAACCCTCAAATGACTCTACCCTTGTCTGTGCTCAGATTCGTCTGGAATTCATTAAAGTGTCAGGAATGAAAAACGTTTTTAAATTTCTCCAAGAGACCATCAAACGTGTTGGAAAAAGTAAACTATTTGTATCCACTGATGCAGAAGATGTAAGAACAGCAGCCAAGATGTTATTTCCTGACCAATTGGTGGACATAGAAGGTCCTCTGAGTCACGTCGATGAGCCAAAAGCAGGATGCAGAGACATGGAAAAAGCTTTAACAGATTTCCTCATGCTTTCAAAATGTGATATTCTAATCCATAGCCCAAGTGGGTTTAGCCAGCAAGCAGCCATGTTGAAATACCCCTACAAAGATGTCTACCAAATCAGTCGCGCTGGTATTATAAGAAAGCTTACAATCCCCATCTTCAAACTGGAGAAACAGTATGTTCAGCTGGGACCTTTGGAAGGGAAGCTACCTCTTAGTTTACCATCTAAGTACATCAAAAACCCACAGAAATATTTCACGTAATGCTTTTCAACTTTTTTAAAGTATATATACAACTGTTTGCTGTTCTTATTTATTTTTTTTATTAATCTTTTACCTGTTTTACCTCTTGAACCATAATAAAACATGATATTCATTGAAAAATAATTTCAATGAAATGTGGGTAGCTAGAAGGTTTATATGGGATATGTATAATATTTTAAACAACTAGGTCTGAGGAAATATATAACTGACTAACTGATTGAATTATAGGTTTTTATCAAGGATTTTCAACCAAACTGAATTTTTCACTGAGAAAAATACAAGATTACTGTATAACTGATTTCACAATAAAGGATTTACTTTTGGGAGTCTATGGGGTATTTCTTCTACACATCTCTTCGCAAATATAGCAATGACCAGTAGAAGACCTTTGGACACTTAAGGCCCACAACCAATCAGAAGCAAGACTTGCCAATTAATTATTATTGTGTTAACACATGGTCAGGCATCAAGATCCTGTCTCTTCCTTGCTGATGGACAGGGATGAAATTCTTAAGTGAATTTTCTTACATGTTTGACACAAGTAAAATCAGGTAAGCTTGCCAATTTTTATGCTTCTCATTATTCATCTGTAAATCGTGTCACATCCTCATTTCTGCTGCTTTTTTACTTTTCCACTTTTTTCTTTTCCACCACCCACGGTGGCACCCAGCAGCGTTTATTTTGGTGGGGCGCATTACGGTAAAGTCTTGAAAATTTCGTCGCTTAAAAATTAATTAATATTTTTAATTGTGTAAATCCGACTAATTTTTCAAAATTACCTCTCCCCGCATGACGAAATTTTCAAAAATCCGGCCTTTGGGCTTTTATCCTTAGTGACTGTTATCTTTGACCCTCCTATATGGTGGGATATTTTTTACTACTTCCTAAGTCATTTTCTGGTGGTAAATAATAATCTATTTATTAGTGCATCTCGATTAAGTTATATTTAACTTACTGTACCCGAAAACACGTTGAGAATTATTTTCTCGGTAAGAAACATACCTCCTGATAGAGGAGAAGGATCAAGATAAGCCTAATTGCAACCTTGCATCATAACCTGGACGCGACATGTTTAAAAAAATTACACACTTGGGAAGGTTTGTTGCATGCAGGGCTTTTCCCAGGATTGAGTGTCAGGCCTTCTAAAGTTATCATCTGTAACTTCCTAAAAATTTACAGGGAGTTAAAATAATGATCTCCCGTTGACGATCTTCCGCAATTTAAGTTCCTTGAACTAATATGAAAACTGCATTTTTTTATTGCTTACATCGCGAACAATCTCCCGATGAAGATGTGAAAATTGCCTTTTCGTCTAGCAATGATCGCGAACGATCTCCCGCTGACGATCTTCCGCGAACGAAGTTCCCTAAATTCCTTGGACTAATATGAAAATTGCATTTCATTCTTGCTTACATCGCGGACGATCTCCCAATGATGATATGAAAATTGCCTTTTCGTCTCGCTCGGATCGCGAACGATCTCCCTCTGATATGATCTTACGCGAACAAAGTCCTGAGGATAGTACGCAAACGATTCTCCGCCGAAGATATGCCGTGAGCGGGGGAAGGGGGGCGGATTAAAGATCAAATGAGGGGGGGGGGGTTAAATAATCTCCCGCTGACGATCTTCCGCGAACAAAGTTCCCTAAATCCCTTGAACTAATATGAAAATTGCATTTCATTCTTGCTTACATCGCGAACGATCTCCCGATGATGATATGAAAATTGCCTTTTCGTCTCGCTCGGATCGCGAACGATCTCCCTCTGACGATCTTACGCGAACAAAGTCTTGACGATATTACGCGAACGATTCTCCGCTGAAGATATGCCGCGAGCGGTGGAAGGGGGGGTTAAAGATAAAATGAGGGGGGGGGGGGGGTTAAATAATCTCCCGCTGACGATCTTCCGCGAATAAAGTTCCCTAAATCCCTTGAACTAATATGAAAATTGCATTTCATTCTTGCTTACATCGCGAACGATCTCCCGATGATGATATGAAAATTGCCTTTTCGTCTCGCTCGGATCGCGAACGATCTCCCTCTGACGATCTTACGCGAACAAAGTCTTGATGATATTACGCGAACGATTCTCCGCTGAAGATATGCCGTGAGCGGGGGAAGGGGGGGGGTTAAAGATAAAATGAAAAATATATATTATTTATAAAATTCAAAGGGGGAGGGGGGGTTAAAATAATGATCTCCTGCTGACGATCTTCCACGAACGAAGTTCCCTTGAACAAATATGAGAAGTGCATTTTATTCTCGCTTACATCGTGAACGATCTCCAGCTGAAGATATGAAGATTGCCTTTTCGTCTCTCTCGAATCGCAAACGATCTCCCGCTGATGATCTTATGCGAACGGAGTCCGCTACAAATATGAAAATTATCTTCTCGTCTCGTTTGGATTGCGAACGATCTGTTGACGATATTACGAGAACGATTCTCCGCTGAAGATATGAAAATTGCCATCTCGTCCCATTCGCATTGCGAACGATCTCCATGTACGAGTCAGGTAATCATTAAATGGTCCTAAATTGAACATGGACATGAATAGAAGTGACGGGTACATTTCCCTTCGAGATAATATCTTGATTTTTTCATTGTGTCTTCCTCATTTAGGACAGCCGCCGATAACAATAACGGCGTTACAAATGACAAAGCCGCGGCCTGTGACTTCTATTTGCCGGCTTGATAACGCACCTTAAGCCAGGTAATAGTAATGCAACTAAAGACAAAAGGCCGACGTTCCCGCAATTGAGAACGGGAATTCACATCTAAACCATCTATATGAGTAACCGCTCGCAGGGGCGCACTATTGTTCCTATCTCCCATTGAGAGTGTTATCGGCAATGATATCCTGATCGTATCATTGTCTTGAATCAACTGACGCATTACCTTCATGTTTGAGCTGGACAACGCGGCCATATTTGGTGACGAACTTTTCAAAAATTATCGAGTACCTCATTTTCAAGGTCGACGAAGTTTTCAAAGGGAAAAAAATTACGTCGGCGGAAAATCGTCTGCCGACGAAATTTTCAAGAACGACGAAATTTTCAAGACTTTACCGTAGCATTCTTACCTTTAATAATTACATCTTCATTTTCAATGAATTTTTCATTACATTATTTTAAGCTGTTAAACCTTGCTGCCTTATTCTCATTATCTTCCCCGTGTTGCGCATCCTACTGACTTCCTTCACTTAAAAGTTTCTGACTTAAATTATTACACATAGTGAAAACTGTTTATTCACTCCTAACAGTATTATAATACTGTTTATTCACTCCTAACAGTATTATAAATACAATTTTGTCCTCCTTACATTGCTCAACACATTCCTGCACTTGGATTCAAAGTTTTAAACCATTTCTCAATATTAAATAAGTAAGTTTCCAATGACTGGAAAGTCGTTTAGACTGCCACGTCTTCCTATAATAAGGACATCATGTATGATGTACTGTAAATAATTTGAGGGGTACTTGTTAAAATACTTAGCTCTGCAGGATATGCACAAGTAGATATAGAAAATGTTAGTTTAAGACATTTTCAAACACAGAGTATACATGTTCCTCTAACATTCCTCTTAAAAAAACACACTATTTGGCTAATGTGTACAGTCCTTTGCTATAACATGGACTCATTATACATATCAAATATGTCCACGGCCTTGGTGAGTCATATCATCACAAACTCAGGGGTGAGTTGAGACGGTCAGATTTTCAATTTTACACTGACGTGTGTCTAATTTTTTTGCTGCCGGAAGACGGTAAAAAAATGGAGGATGGATAAACAAAGATAATTTGGAAGACTGTCAGAAAAGATCTCTGGATCCACACCTGAATATGTCCAAGGCCCAGGTTAGTCATATCACCACACACTCACCTTTAACTAAGTAATACACCAGCAGTGCTGCCATGTGTTCAGACTGTTCTTCACTGGCGCCTGCCGTAAGACTGAGCCCAGACTGTTGGTACAGCACTTCCGCACTCACGCACCCCTAGGAATGGGAACAAACACATATGATTTTATGTCTACCGTACAGTCTGGTTCTTATACACTACAGTGTCAAGTTAACTGGGCCTTAGTGCTGTTCATAATTTTCCCAGCTTTTTTTCTTTTTTTCTTTTGTATTATTATTTATTTATTTATTTTTGGCAGATTCAAATTGTCTGTAGATGCTTCTAGCTCCAGGGAGCAGATAGCTCTGCATACATTGGAATGATGACATGCCCATACAGTACTACAACATTTATTGACTTTTACGAACTGAGGACAAAATCATCATCATCACAATGTATTAAACAATATTTTCTGATTTGTGAATCACAGTCAGAAAAACAAAAGCTTCAGAAATCAAATGAACTTAGAAGTCATTTCATTGACATGCATAAGACAACACTTTTATTATTAATTTCCCAGATTACCGCAGCACCCTGGTCTGTGTTAGGTGTGTAGGTTTTGTTGACATCTTCTAGGTAATGTTCCCACTGATGAAGGGTACTGTAATTGGTTGGAGTGGAGCCATGTGGACTGGTCAGAAACTGAAAATGTGTTATATAACATCACAACGGTGTTAAGAAACAGTCTTTCTGTGATAGACCAGTCAATCATTTCCACAAAATCTATGATTAAGTTAAATGCATAACACATACTAAATAGAAACAATATCACCTATGTTTACTTATTTTTATCTTTTACTCTTTAAAAATATTAACAAATTTCATGTTCAAATATACAAGGTTTCTATCAACACTCAACTATTTGATCTTATACTTTTACTTGAAAAGTAAGGCATTTATAACATTAATTTGTTTGGTAAATGAGTATGAATCACTACACTCCAACACAAAACTTCAGTCAATTTTATCATTTTATATTATATAAATCTCAAAAAAAAAAAAAAAGTTAATAAAATTGGTTAACTCCTTGGAAACAAGCAAAATGATTTCTTCATTAGTAACAATCAATTATACCTTCATAAACGCATCTGCAAAGAAGCTGAATGGCAATGTGGAATTCAAATTGCACACCCCACTCTCCTGACCATGGAGGAAGTAAAGTATGAGCACGCTGGCCTGGTTGTACTGCTCCTCGCTCAAACCAACGCTGATGTTTCCACCAACCACAGAGAAAACTGTAGTCAATGGCATACACTAGATAAAAAATGAAATTATTTTTGGTGAATATATTCCAATTATTTTCCGATCATCTGTATATATATATAGAGAGAGTAGGGAATACCCTCTCCCCTTAATCAACAATCACCAAGAATTAAAACAGCTCAATCACCAATCACGAAGATATATATTCAGGTCAATCACCAATCACTAAGAATTCCTGAATCACGTACGTTTCACGCAGAATATTATTGGGCTCAAATAATGCATCATGCTAAAAAAAAAGGTCAATTACGCAGAATGCTAAAGGTATTTCCTACCCTCAACAAACAGAATTTTGCATTAAGCGGCTATATGGCATTCTGAAGTCAGTTTCTTCGTTTTTTTTTTTTTTTTTTTTTTTTGGGGGGGGGGGTCAATTAACCAGGTTGATTAACCAATTAAGGTGACATCCTAGTGTGCTTCAGAAAAATGAAGACCATCTGGAACAAGAAAACCACATTTGTAATGAAAAATAAACAGACATGGTAATAACAGCTTGACTTTAAAGTTCTAAATAGAACTGTTGGCCATCAATATCTGCTTCGACACCCCCCCCCCCCCTCCACGCATGCTAACAAACTAAAGAAAAAGACACAGCTCACAAATAAAAACGTCATTAGCCCTTTTCTCTGTTCTTTCCGAGGGTATCTAGTTAAGATAGAACAATTGTTCATCATTGGTCTTGTTTAAAAAAAAAAAACAAAAATCGTCTAGAGTCAAGACGAAGAAACTCTCTCTGCAATTTTGGTTTTCTGAACTAGTTTCAGATTCTGTTACGGTTTTGTTAAAGCAACGCAACTAAGTCGTTTGTATAATCAAAAATGCTTTCATGCATTGATTTTGTAGTCCACATAAATATGTGTTACAATACCTAAGAATTTCTAATACCTGGTACTTTTGGGGATTTGCTTTTCACATAACTTTTCGTTGACTTCATCGTCATATCTATCGCGCGCCATAAAGATGCAAAACAAAAGTGCTCATAACAGCAAACGCAAGTAAAACAAGACAAAGTGAACCCAATGTTTTAAAAGTTATATACTCTTAAATAAGTGGTTGACAAGGTGACTAAAGAAATGCAGGGTTTATGTTACGTGAAAAAATAAACACTTTTTATTTAATTTATTTTATCTTACTTTTTAGTTGATCTTATTTTATCTTATTTTAATTTCATTATTTTTTATCTTATTTTTGATTTGTTTTGTTTTGATTTCATTTCATTCAAATTCGTTTTATTTTATTTTAAATTTAATTTCCTTTTATTTTAAATTTTATCATTTAGCTATTAAAGTGCATTTTGAAACACATGTAAACAGAAGAAAAAAAAAATATATATATATATATATATCTTCTTGAAAACATTAGTTACCCAAACGTAAGCCTCAGACTCGTAGGCCTACACTTGCGATAGCGTGACCATTGTGCATGCACGCGGACTGTCCATGACAACGCTTCAGAGACTGACTCCACCGAGCGTTATCGTTGACCTACTCATGCGATTATGAGCTTGGCTTTGACATGTGAATCCAACCTAAAGTAATTTATCTCCATAAAACTTATCTTGCCTGTCTAGCAAAGATGTGTAGTACATGGTCTCACCAGGTAGGAATGTCTGGGTCACTATGACCAGCTGAAGGGTCCTTTCAAAGTCCATTGAAGCATGTTAATTTACTTTTTCAGTAGTTACTGCGAGTTACCTCAACCTATTTTTTAAACACTTTTTCACAACTTTTATTTGCACCCAAGAAAATGAAGAGGAGCAGAGCTGCGGGGAAGCGGAGGGGGAAGAACCCCCTTTCTTTTCCTTTTAATAATCCAAGGTTTTGCCCCTGTCAGTGTCCGTAGGCGCATCTTCATTCTCGATATACATATCATCAGCTTGGCAAGTTCGACATGTTACAAAGAAAACGTACGTCTAGGAAAATTTAAAAAAAAACGAATCACTTCTTTTATTAAAAACTTACATCATCGTTTGAGCGATTGCAAATTTGGAATTTGGAAGTTCCCATATCCCCTCCCCCATCCACCCACCGCTTCCTTTAATTCTTTATTATCATTTTTATTTATATCAGTTCATAATAGCTTTCTTAAATCCTGAACACGCCGGTGATGTGGCAACTTATGTAGGTCGACTCTATATAATGACTGTAGCACAAACCAGAAAAAGTAAAAAGAAAAAAAAAGAGGATGCATTTTCTATTTGACCTTCTGTCTCCTTTACGTGAAACCAACGCGTGAAACTAATTATGTGAAACCAATATGTGAAACAATGCAATATGTGAAGCCCATTTCACCTCAGCGTGTCCCAGCCCCGGATTACCACGGGCCGTGTAACGTGAAAGACGGGCATGCAAACACAAACGTGTTTACATACAAGCTAAGTAAATGGATCGATATGTGAAATACGGCTGCCAAAGATAACAGAGAACAAATAGGGGCGTACATGTTTTATAACCCAGGTAAGGAGAATATGTAAGCCTATGAGTGCAATAAAATCAATAAGTCTGACAAAATATCTCCCAGGGCATAAAATGGATGCCAGAAGATAAAAAGTTATAATTAAATTCGGATTTCTTCTTGGGGGTGGGAGTAATGGGGGGAAGGTGTAAGCTTTATTTAAAGCATACGTTTCACCATAAAGGAGTAAAAAATACTTTGAAAACTATTTTAAAAAATCATCACGAGTAGGCAACGTACAGGATTCTTCAAACGGAAATATGATGTTTAAATGACAGTTTCTAAAGGTAATCGCATTGATTTCAAACCTTCGGCAAAATAAAAGACTGGGTCACACAACGAAGCCAAATTGCGAGTAATTAAATTTATCTTCATGAACGCGCTGGGCTCTGTGAATCTGACCAATTGCAAGACAGTGCTCTAGAAGTACCAACGCTGTTCATTACGCAGATTTGACATCAAAACCGACTGCTACTAGGCTGTTTTAGAAATAAATCTCAAAAATTGATAGAGAAACTGACTGCGGCCATTGCAACGCTACATCTCAGTTAGAACCCACGAAAAAAAGATTATGGGTCCTAAATCTCAGATAACTCATCACGACACAAACCGCTAGTCAAAATATCGTCGCTTTACAGATTAGATTTATCGCTCCTAAAAGAGTAAAAAAATCGATTTTTCAAATTGATTTAACAACTATAAGGTACCACGAGCTTCTCTGTGTGCGTGTTCTGTCATACGCATTCAATGACGGAATTTGTGTCTATACTGATAAGTTGGTATATGCTAAACAAAATAAAGTGCAAAAACGATTTTTCTAAAGCTCCAAGAGATGTGACTGAAGTTTGTTTTTAATAATATAATAATAAGATGTTTTCTAGAAAAAAGGTGAATTTCGACAGGGGGAGATATATCATTGAACTTAATCAACGTACATTTTAAACATTCAGTCGCAATTATGCTGTAATCAAAGACATTGGTTTTAAATCTTCAGGCTTGTCAGTGAAACGTCAATTTCAATCTATTAAAAAATGACAATTGAGAAAAATGTATTTAAGCGGCAGGTTGGTGTGGAAGTTGGAGGTTTAAAGGGGATGTATTTCGTCGCATAACAAGAACGCAGCGTGCGAATCGTACAAATTGATCAACGGTGCGCACGTCCATAAATGCGGACTATGTGTTGTAAAGCAAATTACTTACACTTATACTAATTACAGATAACAATTAAAACGGAATCAAACGAGTAAAAGGATAGGGAGTTATTGAGTGTAAGTTAAGTTTCACCAAGAGTCAACAATGTTTTTACTGTCAGAAAAAGATGAAAAAAGGTCAAAGTCAGTAACAGTTACTGTGATTGGTTAATTTCATAACATATTTTAATTTTGACAATCTATTTATCACATGATAACTGAGTTTTGGATAAGGTCCAAGTATGAGTAATCCAACTAATATTTTAGATATCTTTAATTGAAAACAAGTCTCTTAGGGATTACCTAATAAGGAAATGTTGCATGGTGACTTGCAACATGCGAATGGAAAATATTTTGTAATCACGCAAAGACAAAGGAAAAGAAAACAAGTAAATGCGTGATCAGTACGGAGAAATTAAGTATAAATATTTGTGAAGTTGTATGAAGCGAGAGTCGGTGAATAAACGTTCGAAAGCTCCAGACTGCTGTCGTCATTTCTCTCTATAACATATGTATGTCATGCATTTAAAATAAGAAAATAAATACTAAAGTGATGACAACTCGTATTTTCCCGGGGTAAAGGACAATTTTCCCATACTTTGGAATGGTTAATGTCGTTCCGACATTCAAAGTCGGTCAATTGGTTTATTTATGCGTGGTTTTTGTAATAATCTCTTACGAAATTAATACAGAGGGCAGTCATTTATGAAGGTCCACTCGTACCAGTAAGTGACAGAGTCCCCTCCCGTTACTCTGAACAGGTGAGCCTCGCCCTAGATTTTGACCCACTTGGGTCAAGCTGACCCTAGCCATTATACAATATATAACCATATAAAGGGCAGACTTTCTGTTGCACTGACCCTCAGTTTCGTGACACCGGGATCGATCTACCGCATATACTTACTGTACCACACTTCCAAGGTACTACTATTATTATACATATATATAGGTACTATATGGATTAGATGACTAAAATTCATGTATTCTAGTAAACATTTATTGAGAACGACCGCAAATGTCATTTCCACCACGCTCGACAGCACCTTCAGAACTTCATGTCAATAATAACAAACGAGGGGGAGATCTCCTTTGTACATAACACTCATATGGATACATGACTGCCATACAACAAAAGCCTTATTTTGGCAAACCCAGTGCCCAGCTTAAAATGCGATACCAATGGGAATTATTCCTGAAAGTCGAGTAGCCGCGTGGAGTGACATTAAAACTTGACTTTGTCGAAAGTGTTTAAGTTCTACTGGTTGTACCTTCTTTAGTGAGCATAAACTGAAGGAACGTTAATACTTTTTGAAAGAATCTATAATCAACTTGAACTCAAAAGACTAGTCATGGTTTTCGTTATGCAGATTTCTCCACATGTACAGGCATAGCTATTTTTTTAAAATTATCATTAATATTTCTGTAAAATTACAAGTGTTAAAGTCGGCATGTGGTGACATGTCGAAATCAACTTCCTCTTACTCAGAGATTAGTTCACATTTTACGGGAAATCCAAAGCGTCAAGTGCAACAAATAACTCCGTCTCATATAGACGGCGATATTTCTTCACGTCATTACTCTTTCCTCAAAACTATTATCAATCTAGTATCACATGAAAAAACTTAACTGAGACATATATGTCTCCTTTTAGGGTAAGTATCATGTGTGCAGAAGTTAAAGTAAAGCAGAGAAAATTTCTCGTGTGAGGTGACGTTTGATTACTTAACAAAGGGCCTAGTTATGTTAATCGCGTTTTTGTTCTTTTTTGTTCTCGCAATTTCAATTAATCGTCGACGAAAAAACATGGACAATGTGACATTACTATTCTAGACTGAAAACGAAGACGCCGGCCAATGAGTGGTAGCCTATATTTTAAATAGAGCCCACGTTATTCAGAATATGCACAATGTAAAAGTCAGAATACACAGTGATAACTGAAATCCCCCCAAAAAATCTAATTAGAGGTTTATGTCAAGAGTGTAAAACTATTGTTGGGAACATCACAAAACTTTTCTTAGTGGTTTTTTTCATCTATACTTGTTTACATTTGTATTTCAGATATGGATGCCATGTTACGTTATTTAGACATGCCCGCATACAGGCGTCAAACATTTATTCAAATGTGCACTGCATAATATTTCTCTTTTTTATTGGCGATAAAAGAAACCTGGTTCATTATCCCCCCCCCCCCACCTTCCAGGGGCGTAACCAGTGCTTTAAAATTGTACTCACAGATTTTTAAAATTCCCAGCACGTACAGCAAAATGTAGACTAACGCGACACACAGCATATGTAACACACATCACAGCTTAATTTCCATTAATAATAAATTCATCATATATATCAAAAATATTCTCGCGATTGAATAAAGTTTCAATATTCTTATTGACCCAGAACAGTATATTTATTTAAAAGGAGGCTAAGTTCGCATCCGATTTTCGATAATATTCCGTGGAAAATACACTACATCTAGATAAAATAATACCATGTTTGGCCAAAAAAAAAAAAAAAAAAAAAATTGTACGCACAGTGCATCCGTGCGTATGCCTAGTTACGCCCATGATTCTACAAGTAAAAGAGTGTATTAAACCAAGGAGTCCTTAACCTTACCTCCGAACAGTTAAACTGTTTTTGTAGGCAGCCAAATCGATTTAAAACCTCATTTAATATAGTCTGTGCAGACTGTGGAGTTA
The DNA here is from genome assembly GCF_051362555.1 of Lingula anatina. Taxonomy (NCBI): domain Eukaryota; kingdom Metazoa; phylum Brachiopoda; class Lingulata; order Lingulida; family Lingulidae; genus Lingula; species Lingula anatina. The sequence continues at coordinate 22,563,137 of NC_141773.1, read as the reverse complement.
AGTACGATTCCTCAGTTAAGACGTCCTTGGATTGTAGAAGTTTGAACACACTGCTAAAGGCGTCCACGTGGCCGTGGTCGTCATGGTGACCCTCCTCGGCGTTGCCAAGCAACGCCAGAAGCATGAGAAGAGACATTCGGAGCATGGTTTTCATTTTGCAGTGTGTAGTTGATGGTGGATGTCAACGTGGGCTGTAAAACCTTACTGCAATGTGTGATCTGGGTTGATATCCGAACGTCCCGAGTTAGCTATGTGAAAACTGAAATCCTTGTGTCGTAACTTGAAAAGTAATGTGAATCACACGTGAAAACAATGGATTTGGAAAGTCCTTTACTGTTATATGCAGCAGATCCACTTTGTTTCAACTTGAAGTAGGCGATTGAAAATTAGATGGTCTTCAAAAGAGTTCAGCGTTTTCCTTCCTCCAAGGAAGAAATAATCTAGCAATCTCTTTGTACGTGGTGTTCGGTTCGTTAATATCTCGCCACTTTACTGACGTAAGATGGGTGTTTTTGAAGCCCGGTTTCCTTCGAGACGAATGCACTATATGTATTTTGTTGGACTGAGGCCAGCTCGCGCTGAAGATTTCGCTGCAAATAACAATGAAATGTGAATAAACAAATAGTTTCATTTGCCAATAGCTATAGAAAATATACTGAAATTTACCACCAGCCATATGTCATCTAACGTTATCGTATTAAGCTCACGTTTTTACCAATTTTTACTTCTGTTAGACTCGTGACCAAAGCAAACAAAATGATTTTGTTAGATGTTTAAAGAAACGATTAAAATTTTAAAAAATCACACACAGGTGACACATCTATTTTTTTAATGAAGATGAGACTCAAATCTGATTTTTAAAATAGTCTACAAGGCAGACGAAACATCTAGACTGGAGGTCGTGCCAACTACAGAAAATAATGTCTTAATTCCAACACTGTTTACCATTAATCTGGGAGGGGTAAATACGAGTGTTAAGATAAACACAGCCACTATATAACATTTACATTGACGTTCCTGTTTTAAAGTGCGTCAGATTTCAGTGAAGAATCACTTTGTAAAAAAAAAGTTGCTTTTGGCATGCTGGTTGTTGACCTTTATCCAGAATATCGCGGAACCCTTGCGAGTCTTTTTTAATTCACGTGCCGGGTTTTTTTATCACTTTAAGTGTGCCCACGTTATATCTGTCCTACATGTAACACCGACTGATAGCGAAGATAACCCAAAGCAGTTATTAGAGGACACAAATAAGTTGGACGGTATTTGTCATAACGTCGAGGAAAAGAGAGAATTTTCATTTTAGTCAAAGTTAGTATATTGTATTTGGAACAAGCGAGAGCTATCTACAAAACAACAACTACAACAACAACAATAATAATAATAAAATGAATAAAAAAAGAACTTAAGGTCGAATGTTTATTCTTATGTGGCAATAGTGTCTCGCTCATCCAAGCTGCAAACCTGTAGTCAACAAGAAGTCACAAACATAGATATATAAACAAATTTTACGGTCCAGAGATTTTCTTTGATGTCAATCGAATGAGCATAAACGCATGTTGCAGAACACTGCTTTCTACTCGTCCCTGTTCCTAGGACCTAGGTAGTTTAGCCATAGTGCATTGCTCTCATCTCATCTCCTTGTAAGGTCATACGCGAACATGATTCGCATTTTTAAGATGAATGCTGAACTTAAAGAATGGGAAAGGAATTACGAAAAATCAAAGACTTACATCAATGAAAATTTGACTTTATTCTCACATGAAAGAATTATTTTATTCAGATTAAAAATTAAAAAAGCATTATGAGGCGCAAGCTCACGTTTTTGACTCCATTAAAATAAATTGGGTTATCTCAGCCTTTTAGGGTATTGTAACCCTTACTATCATCCAGATACCGAAAATAAGGTTTTTCCTGCATCTTATTATTCAATAAGGCATCTATCTCTGCGCTGATTTAAAACAATAAAAAACCCTAAAAAAAAAAATAAATAAATAAAATATCGGCATTTATATTTCTCGCTGCAATGTATTAGCATAGGCAACCCATATCTTTAATCGTCAATTTAACACTTTGCTATTTTGAGGTGAGATAGCATATGGGTATGGGGCGTAACGAACCCAACATTTTATCACGAAAGCTGGCAAAGTTGACCACGAGTGTATGGGCTACAATCCCGTGCCGTTATTTTGGCTGAAATGTTTTTGTTATGGAGTATGAGCCCCTAATTACAACTTTTCATTAAACAAAGGCATTATTTTGCTTTACCAACGATTAAGTCTGAACTAAGACCTTTAAGAAAAAACGCTGTCAGGGTTTTGGAGTACTAAATGGTGTCATTACATCGGCGTTGAAACGGTGATCGTGGGTGCTCAGGCAAAAGAGAAATTTGAGATACCGATTTTTCAGTTTTTACCCTTAAATCGCAATTATGACGTCACCCATAAGATGACATAGGTGCAAATGTTAATTAATTTACGGAACACTGCATATTTATCTAATACCCAAAATAATGAATATAAGGCAGTAAACAAGGAGCTTTGGGCGAATAATATAATATAATCCTTAAGATAGATAAAGTCATGGACATAAAGTAATTTATGTTAGACAAGGACTGGAAAGTTTTAACTTCTCTTTTCCCTAGTCGCTGTTACTAAAAGCAAACTTAAATATCGCTGAATGATAAAAGATAGGCGATTTCTTTTTAAATGTTTAACGAACCCTAATTTCGGGGAAATCATATTTTGGGCACCTACTAGTATTTATATCTTTCAAATGAGAAATCGCAGTGGGTATATGTTTGGTCAGCAGCCGACATTTATGTTTGAGCCTAGGAAAAGCCCTTAATGCTGCTGCTTTATGCTTGTTTAACATAATTTGTTTAAAAAACAAAAACAGAAAATTCCTGTCTACCAATCTAGTTTACAAAGAATTGCCGCTCGTTAAAAAACCCCCTTTACACTGGACGGCGTCCTTTCTGCGTCCTTTGTGCGACCGTGAAACTGACAGCGCTGTGGTCGTAGAAAGGAGGCACAGGCATCTCTATGGTTGCAAAATGAATGCTCAGCGATCGGTCAGTTGTCGGCACATTAAGTATTATTATTAATTTTTTTTTTACTCTTAACGGGACCGCACTACAGGGCGCATAAAGGACGCCGTCAAGTGTAAAGGGGAATTAACTCACATAGATCTATCAATTTTGTCTGGCCTAATCGTAAATATTACTGTATCATTATCATGACAGATCTTATCTCGCCCCACGAATTATCCCAATGGAGTATAATATAATATAATATAATATAATATAATATAATATAATATAATATAATATAATATAATATAAACTCCGCAGCAAATGAATCTATTTTGATACCTTACCTTAGTGAGGATAATACACGCAATAATTTCCTTGGCGATATTGAAATATTGATTTTGTATTACCTGACACACGCAACGATAACACAAGGACTATTGAAATGATAATTTTACATAACTTCTATCTTTATTCACAACCGTTTACTAAGCTCAGCAAGGTGTGAAAAAATACGCGAACCACAATATTTCACACCTTGCTTCCAGAGAATGCGTTTGGAAATGCATTGGAAAATTATGGAGCGTTAGTAGAATTTTTTTTCAGATCATGTATTGTTGCTTACCCACGTACTACTAATTCCCTCTGCGGTTAGTTTAATTTGATAAAAAACATTCTACAAGGCATCAAATACGACACTACTTCTCTTGTCAACACAATACAAAAATAACACAAAGGTTAGGAAAAAATCCAGTTTCCTTTGTCCAGTGAGCCCCATAGCTTAGCAAAGATCATATGCTTCAGACAAAGCCATATTTTTCGCAATTCTTATTTCCTCTGACGTATTCGTTCCATAACACTCCTCATTTCATAAGAGCGTATTCAAAACAGATGATTCACTGACTAAATATGGCCGACCCCACTTAAAACCGATGCCGCTACATCCCTGATGGTCTCCTCGCCTCCACACGCGCAGTCGCTGCAGGGGCCTAGCAATTAAACCCAGGGGCCGAGATTTAATCCGTTAAAGGCGCGTGCGATGCCGGATAAGCCACATCGCTTTTAAGTGGGTCGGCCATATTTAGTCCGCGGAGCAACTTGTTCTAAATGCGCTCTAAAACAGCATTTGTGCTAGGAAAATTACATTTATGCAACTGCAGTATCTGTTTACATGATATCCACTATTTCAATTTACTGAACATGATCAGCATTTCTATGTAACAAAAATAAGCCATGTTTACAAAACTTAAATCTACTCTTACAACTCAATCTCTTACACTATTTTTTCTTTACGCAAACATGCTTGTACGATGTAGCTTGTTTGGTTTGTCTAACATAATTCTAGCGTGAGGCAATTGTTACCTTAATCATAAACATATCAGGGTCGAAAAACATACTAGAAATCCCCACACGCCCGTCTTTAATTCTTTACAAAGCCAATAGCTAGGTCAAGTCTCCGACCACGGCGGTTTGACGTGACACGTCGGCCATTTCACAGAAAAAAAGAGCGTTGGTAAGCAATATAATGGTCTTAATGTTATCTAAATGGCAAAAAGAAGAAAAGAGACTCCATACATAAGATGCCTGCGCTTAAAAAAATCCTTCACATAACAAAGAGGTACTATAGGACAAATGATCAATTACCAGGTAAGACGTACAGGTAGGTGATGGAATACTACAGAGCTATGGAGGCACGCTGCCTTGTCACACTCTGTCACCTCGATGCAAATCAGTCAGAGCTGGCGTCCCTTTTTAATGTCATTGTTCCCCTATTTACTGTTATATCAGTTATCATTGGTAATTATCTGACACGCTGGTATCATTTTAAACCATCAACGTCAAAATGCTACACCAAAACACTCACCTGGATCCCGAGTTCCTTTACAGCGGCCGCCCTGTTACTCCCTATATAAACATGGGAAACCTGCGGCCTTCGCTATGTGAAACGACTTCACGTCGTCAACAAGCTTCTATTAACCTACCTGTTACTGCTTCACATGGTGCCTGGGAGGTCCGCGAGCGTGCTGGGGAGAGACAGAGGGAACAATAAACAAGCATGACTGCGCTTTATGTATAGGCTCTATGCATTGTGCAATGGAATTGCATAATGCAAATGAATGTGAGTGCACCGGACGAATAGGGTTTCTGTTTAAATAATCGTTTAAGAGAAGCATACAAAAGATACAACGTGCAACCTCTGGAACGGAAAGGGGGAAAAATCGAGACCCTGCAACCTTTGACGTAATTGTGCTCACAGGACCACGGTCAATTTTAGGGAGAGGCGGGAGGCAGGGCGTGATACTGCAATATTGATTACGAAGATTACGGAAATAGACAAATGTATGGTTAAGAACGGCGAATTATGAAACAATCGTCATTAAACATGTTTTCTTTAAAGTAGTGAACGTTACATCTCGTAAAAGAGGAGAAGCGGCGCAGACGTGTAAGCTATCCAACAGTTTAAAAGGTGGTGGGGGGGGGGAGGGTGTGTGTGTGCCTTCTTTATCTGAATGAGAGGACATTTTCACCCCCTTTGTTGACGCATCTTGAGAAATGAAATAGAACTACATCAAATTTTGCGTCAGAGTAGAGCAGAACTTTTTTGGTCAGAGACATTCTTTAGAACCCCCCCCCCCCCCCCAAAAAAAAAAACCGCATTTACGGGCTCGAGAGAAAGGTGAATAGTAGAGATAAAACGCTCGATGTGAACATGCCTTTTGATTGTCTGATTCAACCGTTGCGTACTAGTAGTAATAAATCAGAATAAAAACAAGTGTATAACTTAAAAAAAACTCCCATTCTGCGTTCCCACGCTGACATTATTATATTGTACTGAATTAAATCCACTTGATGGTTAGAAGTTCTATTGATCTCATCGCGCTTTTGTTCGGTGCTTTTTGTAACAGTGGGTTTCACGTGTTTTGTAATGTGAATGAAACATCGCCAGTTTGGAATGCAGTTGTAAAGACCTGTTTTGTGCTGAGTCCACCTGTCCTAGACCTATACTGAACATGTGAATTGAAAGAATGTTTGGTGGATCAATGGTTTCAACGGGGGGAGGGGGGGGGGGGCAGGGAGGGAGGCAATGATAAAAAATTGCTGAATCAAGCGAAAGAAGCGAGAAGACGGAGCTTTTTGTTTAAGTATGTAGAGCACGGGGATGAAATTAATTATGGCTTGGGTATGTCTCGTCTCGCTCGTTTTACAATTTTTTATTTATTTGGCGGAGAGGGTGGTGGTAGTGCTGGATCTGTTGTCATCAATTTGACAGAAGGACGTGCACGTTAGTCGAAAGTTGTTCTCAGCTGTAGAACAGAATTTTTTGATCCATTTCGAGCCAGGATAAATCTACATTAGTCCAATAAATAATTAGTCTCATATATTAACCGTCTTCCCCAGTAACTATTGTGCAGGATTGGTGCAATATAATATTATGACGTACTCTTCATTTTCCTTGGTTCCAGCAGGCTAGAAATATCGGTCTATAAATATCAAGACCGACTTTCGACTAAGCTTTTTCATGAATCCAATTCTAGAATTGTAGAAAATTCAACGAGCTGGAAGTCGAGGCATACCTGACTGTGAGAAATATTTTTTGACTGGGATTTAGTAAAGACGTGGCATTTATATATTAACATGGTTGAAGAAATTCTACAACGATTCTGTTACGGAAGCGCTTGAAGAATCTATCTCATCTGATTTCTCTCATTTCTTTCTTAATTGTATTGTATTTATCTGACGGAAACAACAGACACTTGTTAGCTCTTAAAAATATCAATGCGTCAAAGATAATTATTCTGAGGTTAACCTTAAAGCGTTTTGCTCTGTCGATTTCTTTTTAAAAACACCCGCAGTTGTAGACCTTTTTCTATTTAATTGACATTGCATCTCGTTGTTTAACATTACACAGTGTCAATGCCCAGGAGAATGGGAAAGCATGGTGGCACAGCATAATAAAGTGCAGTCTACTATAATTTGCTGTAATCCTTGTTGAAACAGAGTAGGGGAAACATTCTCATATCAAATGAATCAAATGTAGTATGTGACGAAACTTCAGTGACACAATCAATTTGGACACATTTTGCCATTATATAGAAAGGAACCGACGACTCATGTTCTGGGCAGTGAAACCGTTTTATATTGGGTCAAACAAATATAGAATATTCGGACTTCAAGATAAAGCCAACTTTGTGACATTGTAGACATTTTTTGCGTACATCCTCTAAAACGAAACATTTTACAACTACTCGGAGTGACAATTTTCTCTCTCTCTCCCTTTTTTTTTTTTTGGGGGGGGGAGGTGAGAATGAGGGGGGGGGGTTAATTGTTTTTAGTTTATTTTCCATTTCATTTTTTCAGCGACACAAAAGAAAACCAAAAGACTTTTAGAAAAATACAACACAAACTTTATGTTACAAAGCACAATCATATGTTTTTTGATGTCACAGAAATGGAATTCATAATGAGAATAATGGCCACATCTACAATTCTACACATTAATGTAACAGACTATTATCACTATACAAAAATAAATAAATAAATAAATAAATAAATAAATAAATATAATAATAATAAGAAACCTAATGCTTCATATATCAAATACAACAACTAAGTTTTTCTACCACAGGCAAAGAATTTCAAATTTTAAGTTCAATCTAGTTTAAAAGAAGCTATCCTGTTAGATTCAGAGAGTATCGTGTCTTTAATCTTCATAAATACTTTTTGCACAATTTCAATGGATCATACATGAGATCCGCCCTAATTAACTTTTAATTTTCACTGTTTGTCACAAGAGAACATAAAAATCAAACATATTATTATGCTTGACTGAATTATTTGTTTACTGAAACTAGACACGACATTCTCTCCTTCAACTAAATTGGAACGATGTAAAAATTGTAAAATAATAACATCTTTACATTAAATGATAATTAGATATTATTTTAGAACATAAAGCACAAAAGGCCTATCTAGTAAAGTTTGTTCATGCTTTCATCTCCATGCAGTATTTTATTCACTGCCATAATGCTACATTTATCTATATTCCACTGACATCACTTTACCTAATTCCAACTTGATCAACTTAAAATTCAATACGCGTTTTTCTTTTTTTTTTTCTTTTTGGGTGAATCATCAACTTACTTAAACCCAAATAAAGGCAAAATGAGCATAGTTTGGGTTGAACTTTATATACATTAGATACAGTACATAAAATATAACAAATGCTGTATTACTTCAATATTTGCCATGTTAATCTTCTTACGCCGGGTTTCTTTCTAATCAGGGACCAAATAGTACACAATTTATAATTATCTGCTAAGACCCGCTACATTCAAATTATAAGTATTTTTAAAATATATTTCCAACATTTATTTGACATAAGGTTATGCACAATGATATAAATAATGATGAACATAAAAACAAAATCCACCTGTGTGTATAAGGTGAGTCTTTTTATACTAAAATTTATATGCAGACTGACTGCTCTCAGACAGAAGAATGCAGGCTGCATAACAACTAAATGTTGGGTGTACAGCCTTTCAGAGAACTCTGTTAATAGATATTCAACAATTCAGATTCCTGACTACAATTCTAATAAGCAACCCAACAAAACTGAATGCACACAAGGTTACTGATGACACCTTAAATAAATAAACAATTAGGAAATCTATTTTTTCTCTTATTTGAAAAAAATTATTTCAAAAAAAAAATAAAAAAATAAAAGCCTGCTTTTAACTAGAGGTGTGTGTTAAATATTAATGTCATTTTGAGTAAAAATGTACAGATTTATCTATATGCCAATTCTATTTTAACTGTAATATGTCTGTATCTATACATATTGTCATGCCCACATTCAACTTTAGCTCCCATAATTATATAAAGTAGCATCATTATCGCTATGGTCATTATTATTCATCATTGATGTTTTGAGGAGGGTACAGACAAAACCTGATAAGCAAGACGGCATTTTTTTACCCTGCTCTCAGCAAAATCCTTTACCTGCCTTTTTTACACCGCCTCGGGTTGCTTACTTCTTACCTCCAAATAACGACAGAATGATTAGGAACAGATACACAATATCCAGATAGAGCTGCAGTGCAGCAAAGATATACTCCTCTGGGCTCAGTGAATACTTCTTGCCGCCAAACAACAACTGGGTGTCAACGATCAGGAACTGAAGGTGGAAAACACAAAAATGGTGAAGAAATAAAATAAAAATTATGATTTATAAAATTAAAATACAAATATAATGACGCTGAAGAATAAGAAAATGCTGGAGAATTGGAGATATCAAAATCACACAAACCAAAATAAATTCAAAACAGAGCTGTTATCACAACAGCCCAAAGATGAAACAAACAAACAAGCACACTAATGAGAATAAACAAATATTCAAACAAACAAATATTCACAGCTTTCACTCAACAACTGCACATACAAATCAATTAAAGGAATAATAACTCTCCGTATGAGATCTATACTTCACAATAAAAACATTGTGAATAGCTCATAGAAATATAATATATTCTGTTTTACCACAAAAACAGCAGTTATAGCTATTATTCTGATATCTGAGATTGTCTTCAGATCACGTGACCTCCATTGATGGCTATACTCTGTTATAATCTCTTAAGAGATTTTAACAAAAAACCAAACTTTTTAGAAAAAAACCAGGGACTAACTTTGAATGTAAAAATGGATTCATTAACCATTGGTAAGTATGGGAAAATTGTTGTTTACTCCAGGAAAATTCATTTTTTGGCCGAAACAAAGAGTTATTATCCCTTTAACTTATCAATAATCAAAATATAATTTGATAGTGCAAATAAATGAGGACACTCAAGAAGTGTATAGGACACTTTCATCCAAAAGGACATATTAGGTTTATATGAACACTGCTACATCTGGATTGCTAATGAAGCGTTCAGATAAACCCATTGTACTAGCTGGATCGATCCAAATCTGCAGGGATTCTCACTTAAGTGCACGCCTCCTTGACCAGCAAGGGAGCAAGTTACTATCATGTGCTCTTGGTTCTCAGAAGCTCTTTCACTCGAGCAGCTATGCCAGACAATTAAGCTGATTACACTGAATGCATTTTAGAGAGAATCCCCCATGGAATTGGACCGAATCAGCTTGTACAATGGGTTAACCTGAATACAGTCTTAAATGTCAACATTACGCAGTATGTAAAAAAGGCCTTTAAGCTCTTCATCTGCCCTAGCAACATGCAAACAAGGCGATTATGTAACAACTTGCTGTCTTATGACATCCATAAATAAGAGTAATATATACTACATCCTTATAACCATATATATTTCTTATATTATTCTTCCTTGCATTACATTTCTATCAACACAAAGTACGATATTTTCTGAAAAATCTAAAAAAAGTTTTTTAAAGTTATTTACACTCAGAGGGAGAATAATTAAGAAACATAATATTCTAACTAAACTGCATAGATGTGTTTGCTAGTTTTACTTGGACCCTCTACAATTTTAATTAGACTCCTAACAAGTGGCACAATCAGATGAACAGAATATTGCATATATTAGTGTCATATTAAAACCATACAATTGCCACAGAAATGATCTGGAACTACAAGAGATATCTAAGACTTTGAAAACATGGAACACACATAAACAGATTTCTATATTATATACTTCCAACAACCATAACTAAAATCCATATCATTGTCTTATAAGAATATTATTCAGTGCAATAATAGTAAGGTGCTTCTAGGTGTTGCTGTACATCATTTGTCCATCAAATTAACACAGTCTTAAAATCCATGCTACTGATAGATCAGCGCATGCGTGTGGGTGTGTGTAGTTGTGTGGGAGATCATCTTTATGTATAATATTTATGAAAAAACTAAGATGCACATACTTTTCGTCTAATACAGTTTGCATGTTTCTCATGTTTCGCTATTCTTTGACACTTTTTAAAGGTTACAGAAGTACACAAAATAGCTTAATTCCCCACAAGCAAGCAAGGACAAAATGTCAGTACAACAGCATAATCACATTCCAAACTAACAGTTGTCCTTTGATCTTAGGGGAAAAAATCAGCATCGGAGAATCTGGTCTATTGTCAGCAAATATAACCCTTTTTTTTTTGTGCACATTATTCAATTTTTGCTCCCCCCAAACAATGACAAAATAATCAAAAACAGGTAGACTACGTCCAAGTAAAGCTGCAAAGCTCCAAAGATGTACTCCTCTGGGCTCAGAGCGTATCTCCTCTTTTGGCCAAATATCACCTGTGTGTCTATTATCAGGAACTGAAAGGTTAAGAGATGATGGTGATGTTAGTATTGAAGGATAACAATGAACTTGGTATCAAAGGATAATTATCAAATTAGTGTCAAAGGATAATTATGAACTCACAAAGGATAATCTGAACTCATTACCAAGGGACAATCTGAACTTGACATCTAGGGATAATTGCAAATTTGGTATCAAAGGGGATTTATGAAATCTTTACCAAAGGGTGAATAGGAATTTGGTATCAAAGGGTAATAAGAAGTTTTGGTAATAAATGATAAAATAAGTATCAAGGGATAATTTTGAAAATAATATCAAAGGGTAATTACGAAATGGGTCTCAAAGGATAAATAGGGATTCGGTTTTCTTAGACTTATTAAGAATAAGGAATCAAATTTTCACTGTTATGTGAAACTGCACTGCAACAGTGAAGTCAATCTTAATCACCCAGGTATGGTGAATCTGAATATATCTTAATCTATTTTCAAAACTCATTAAAAAACCATTACTCTGTTACAGGTGAAGCACTTATGATGTGAGAGGTTTTATGGCAAAGTTTACTTTCCTCCTTAAATTGATACAAATATGCTAACATCAGAAGTAAAGCACATTGAGATAAAATTCAAAATTGAAGCATTTAAGAATGAAGACATGTTATTTGACTGAAGGAATATGATGTCCAAAAAGGTGGTGTAGAAAATGGGGACATGAAACAAGCAGTGTGTCTGCAGACATTGAAGTATTAAAAAGGTGTAAATCTATAAATTGTTGAACATGCTATGAAAAATGGAAGAAATAATGTGTGCAATACTCATGACTTTTCAACCCTGAGACAAAAAATCATGCAAAAATTCATTAAATATCAAAAAGTGCCTATAAATATGAAAATGTGACCCTGAAAACAGAAGAGAAAGGATTAAACACTATTCATGCAAAAAAAGTCAATAATTTACAGTGAAAACCAATTTCATTTGACATCTACAAACAAAGCAGATGGATATAAATGAAACACTGAAAATGTGTGAATAAACAGATATAAATGTCAAAACATTCCCCAGCTGTTTACTGAAAAAGCAATATATTACTATTAATGAAATAATATCGGCAAAATTAAGACCATTAAAGGGATAATAACTCTTTGTATGAGATCTATATTTCACAATAAAAACATTGTGAATAACTCAAAGAAATATAATATATTCTGTTTTACCACAAAAACGGCAGTTATAGCTATTATTCTGATATCTGAGCTTGTCTTCAGACTACGTGACCTCCATTGATGGCTATACTCTGTTAAAATCTCTTAAGAGATTTAAAAAACCCCAAACTTTTTACAAAAAAACCAGGGACTAACTTTGAACGTAAAAATGGATTCATTAACCATTGGTTAGTATGGGAAAATTGTTGTTTACTCCAGGAAAATTCATTTTTTGGCCGAAACGAAGAGTTCTTATCCCTTTAATAACAATAACAACACTGATGGTCTATATTGACACCCAAAGCTTGTGAGATATCCCTTCCTCAGATCTGGTCACCCAAACCTCTCAATTGCTGTAGTTGGCCACTGTGAGTTGAATCATCGTGAAATACGTTAGGAAAATCCATTTATTTTTGGGGGCCAAAATGAACAGTTGTTATACCTTTAAGTGCATAATAAAGTTTTATGGACTAGAATTAATTAATTTTGGGTGCAATTACTGAGCATTTGTTTGACACGTATTTTTGAAAAAATATTCGCTATCTAACCAACTAATTCTTTCCAAAAGACAGGCTTTTTCGTCAATTAGCTGGCCAGGTGAAGAAGAGAAATACATCAAAAGCAGGAAGTCTCTACTAGCGCTATAAAAAATACAAATTTTCCCTCATCACCTCTGCCAAGGTGTGTTTTGCATTTTTTTTTTCTTTTTTGTTAAAAGCCCAACTCACTAGGTTATGGACAGATTTTGATAACATTTTCAGGATGATAAGAGATGGACTTACAAAGGACCTATTTAATTTTGTTGGTGATCCAATAATTAACCAATTCATAATGAGGCTTGAGTTTTCTTGGCGGAGGTGTGCTTTTCTAGTTCTAATGTTTTACAAGTATATACCATGGGAAAGGCATATATCAATAAGTGCATGTAAACAGTCAGTGGTACATACACTTTTAAGCCTGTCAACAACCCTGGGGGATCAGACCTATCACTTATTTTTTAGCACCCCCTCCACAGGCAAGAAGCATCATAAATATATAGACAATGTCCAGGTACAGCTGGAGTGCACCGAAGATGTGCTCCTCGGGACTCAGGGCGTATCGCTTATTGCCGATCACCATCTGTGTGTCAAACATGAGACACTGGAAAATAGTGATATAATATCAATTTACTTAGACCTGTACTGGAAAATAGTGATATGATATCAATTTACTTAGACCTGTACTGGAAAATAGTGATATAATATCAATTTACTTAGACCTGTACTGGAAAATAGTGATATAATATCAATTCACTAAGACACGCCTCCACATGTGTCGTCCCAATGGAGCAGAAATTTAATGACTGTACCCCAGCAGGGACGACGCATGGGGAGGCGTGTGAGAGGCGGAGAGACTATTAAAAGATTAGGCGGTTTTTCTTTCATGTACGTCCGCCATATTTAGTGCCAGGATTTGTAAAGCCTGGCTCAACTTGATGTGAATGCGGTATAAGACCTGTACTGAACACTCTACAGTATCACTGTATGCTGATACTTGATGAACAGAGTGAAGCTTACGTACAATATCATATATAATACACTAAGACTTGATGAGTTTACAAAAAGATGAGTGGGAATGAAAATAAGTATGTAGAGAGTATTTTTTTGTGAAAATATATATAAGATTTTTTCGTGCTGACTCCTAATAAACTGCAATAACTTGTGAGAAGTGAACGCCATAGAACTGCTTCATGGTAGGTACTATTTTTTCCTCAATTCTCGAGCTTCGGGAATCTTTCACATACAAGCCAAAATATGAGATCTTCACTTTGCATCATTTTGGTATAATATCAGTATGTATTAAGTATCATAATAATCCTAGCAACCAGTGTATTGAGCAATACAAGTTGAACAATCATTGGCACATACACATACTCTGGCACGCCACATAGAACACAACATTATAACATTGAAGCTGGGCAATACAAACATCCGCATACAAATACCATACACACCGAACAGGGTGATAAATTACATGTATGTCAATAAATCTAGACTCAATCATTAATATGATATATGTTATTGTGTGAGGTTTCTGTACAGTACTATAACTGCTTTTACCATGTGAATAACAATGCAATGATGATCAAAATATTGAAAATGTCATTATCACTGCAATGGTATGGATATAACAATATAACCACAATACCAATGCTGTTACATCATTATAACAGTACAGTACTGCAGCAGTAACATTGACACACAGTGGCATAATCTGAGGCAATATTGTGCTTCAACTTACCAGAACGAACAGCAGGGCAGCCAGACCTCCCCAAACGCATGACAGCACCTGGTTAAACGCATCAAGTCAGGAAATCAATACTAACAAATCACTTATCTAATGTAGTTATCAATACAACAGAGAATTATTTAGGCCGCAGCTACTGCAGGGATAGTTACTGCAGGGAAGTCAATACTAATGGTTACTACAATGAGCTTAATGTGCTACAAGTAGTGCTTACGTTATTTTGCCACTTTACTATTGAGAATTACCATGAAAATTAACTGGTCTTTATTTTGAGTGTAGCCTGTTCGTTTCTGTTGTAACTTTTTAAATATGGCCACAAGACAAACAAAATGAATGACCAATCAAGAATTTTGTTATTTCATGGCCCCCATCTTTAAAACAACCAAGAGATAATCTTTTGGAACAGAGTCAATTTTTTCAATAATGTGCAAATGGGCATAAGTCAACTAAATTACTGGTCAGTTGAGTGGCTCATCTAGTAGACAAATCAAGGGGAGAGAGAGAGATAGAGAGAGGTTACTTACACCAAAATAATTTTCAATTTAGTCTGGGAAATACATATTTCCATTTTGCATGTGAGTGTAGGAGGTTGCATGTAACTTATATAACTATAAATATGTCATTAATACAATTGTTAAACTGATGGTCCATGTATCACTGGACATTTCCTGCAGGCACCCAGTACTCACCCTGGCGGCAAAGTAGTCCACAGGTGTGACAAGGTAAACAATCATCACGGACAGACCAAAGAACAACAGCACCATGAACAGACCAAATATCAGTCCGGAACAGAGGGTGAAATCAATCTGTAACAAATAAATCATGAGATCAATAGATCAATAGACAGCTTCACCAATCTATTAAAATCATTAGTTTCTAAGGAGTGTATAGTGTTATGAGCCCCTGGCTTAGTCATGTTAAAATTCTATAATAAAAACATAAAATATTTACAATAAACATATATGAATACAGAAAAAAAAAACATCTTTCACTATACAATGATTGTAGATTGTCATCTATTCCAAATTGAAGGGGAGATTTGACAACATTCCAATATATAACTTCATGACAATATCTACTGCTGCAAAAATAGGAACTTAACACAAATTTTCACTGATTAAAAATCCAGTGATATATCTGTACAAAACAAAGAGCCAACCAAATAGATAACAAAGAAAATAAGTTCACAAATTCATAAATACAAGAAGAAGACTGTTCTCCACAGGGCGCTGTACCTTGGTTTGGATGGCAAAGATTGACACGGCCAGACACACAGCGGCGGTGATCCCAGCGGCGATCATGACAGACTCCGTGGTGTAGGAGCTCGCGATGGTGCCTGTCATGTATGAGAACACCAGTGTAAACACGGCCAGGCAGATGAAGTTAGCAGGGAAGCTACGACGAGCCTCTCGCACGCACACCAGGACTATGTAGAGTATGATGAACAGGGCACTGAAAACAACAAGAAGATCATAGTTCCATAAAACCTTAGTTATCTATACAACACCTGCTAGTTCTATTTCAAGTTTCTATATCTTACTGTGTCTCATTTCTGTCAGCATAAGCTAAACACTTTTATATATTTCTGTAATTTTTCTTTAAATTTTATCACATCAAAAGAGAAAGCTGCCATGTTCACCTTATCCTCCATATTACATAACCTATTATTAAGTCTACACAGATATAAACTTTTTTCTTTCGAATAATCAGAGACAGTACTTACTAGGATATCCAATAAAGCCAAATGTTTTGTCTAACAAACAATCCCACTGGCTCTCTGTGATAAAAAAAAGTATACATATATATGTGTCTCAAAGCAGACTCTAGTCCCCAACAAAATGTAAGTCTTCAAAAACAAACATGAGTGGTATCGTTTCCAGGATTTTTGCATCAAATCTAATTTTCCCGAAAAAAACAATGGAAATCTTTTTTCACTCAAGAATCAATGCTTGACCTGCCCCTGTTTGATATTTTTGTTTAGTTCTAAATGTCTGGACAGATACTATGACTGCTGTAGTTTTCCTGACATTTTAAAATAGAAATACTGACATCAGGTAATTTTATCTGAGGGGTTTTATCGTTTTCAAGGTCTGAATTGAGAAATATAAGTGGCTCTAAGTCTTTAGTGGCTATTTAGACAGAAAATATGACTTTGGGAAAATTTTTTAATGTGAATAGTATATATTCAACTTTAGTAAATATGCTTGGAATGTAGAAGTAATGCACTTTTGCAATAACTTTTATTTCAGCACCTATACTCATACTTACACAAGTGAAAAAATGCACACGATGCCAAATGTAACAGCCAGTTGAGCTGCTAATATCAGGTATACCTGGAGATGATAATAATAATAATAATAATAATAATAATAATAATAATAATAATAATAATAATAATAATAATAATAACAACAACAACAATAATATTAGGGATATGAACAAACAAATTAAAGCTCTATTATTCACAATTTTACCACCAATACAACAGAGATTGAAAAAGTTGAAAATAAACAGTCAGGATGTACACAATTTACACCAGTAAATGAGACAATGATTTTGTTCATTTCTTTATACAATTATTTCAACTGCCACTAAATTCTCTGCAGATCAGGAGGCTCACTTAACACACTAAAATTGGGGCATCCAATAGGTCAGCACTTGGACCAAATTTCATGGACACATTTCGGACAATGTATTTAAGTTTGAGTGTACTTCTTGTTTTTATATATGAAAAAAAAAAGGACTTGCACAGACTTGCCTACCAACTCAGTGTACCTCCAGTTAGGAAGTCCACCCCTTATTCAACACTCACCTTTTTGATAAAATTCCTTCGGACAGCTTTATCTGAGAAGGACTGCCCCGCCCATTCCTCCTCCACAGTGTATGAGGTATCTTCCGGTTTGGGGGCTGCGTAGCCAGTGGGTTGAGGCTGGCTATAGCCACCAGGTGGCGGTGCAGCATATCCTGTGCCGTAGCCATAGCCAGCAGGCTGGGGTGGAGGGGGCTGACCTAGAACAATGATGTCATGTACATGATGTGATATCACTGATATTGTGATGATGTCATAAAAAAGCATGATGTCACTAACAATACACTGGTATGATGTGTGCAACCCTTTCTCAAAATATTTTTTAAACAGGTTGAACAAATTCTTGTCCTCGTTGGAGGAGTGAAGAAGAGATACAAAGGCCCCTTATTATACTGTGCGCTATGCAGGGCCATAAACACAAACATAAGTGGTCAGTGTTAAGTCCTATTGAAATATGTGAGTGGGAGGGAGGAGATAAATTAGTTCAGGACTGTTCTCATAACTATCTGACCCTGATGAGATGGGAAAGGGAACAGGTGGACAAAAATCTCTGCTCTTACAAGCTCAATCCAGATCATTTCACTAAATCAATATGTATAAAGTATACAGGATGGTGGTTCACAGATGTTTGAAACCAGGAGTTTTGTAAATCTTCTTAAAATGCTTTTGACAATATATAGTTATATTTACTACTTTGTGAACATTTTCAAGGTACATTGGATCCCAAATAACTGGGATATTTTGAGAGGGTAAATCTGAAATCTGTTCAAGGTACTTGAATTTTGTGTGTGTGTGTGTGTGTGGGGGGGGGGGGGGGGGAGAGAGAGAATTTTGCTGCACCACACAGTATGTCCACTTTTCTATTGATCTTAACTTGGCCCTAAGTACACAGAGTGTCCGCCTACAACCAATATTATTGACCAGTAGTCTGCCAGCAGTGAACCCTGAGCTTCTTGTCTGATGTGTGCCAGTTTCTTTACTTTCAATGGTCCATATGTTCAAACTTTGACATTCAACATGAAGTTTAAATGTGTTTACCCCACCAATCACACATACTTAGTCGTGCAGTTTTCATGAGTTTTGTAGAATGACATGCATTATAGTTAACACCCCTATGTAACAAGGTTAACTTGAATTAAACACAAGTGAAACTTAGATGCCACAAACAGGCAAGTGTACACATCTGAAAATGAAGGGGAGATCGCCTCTCACACGCCTTCCCACGCGTTGTCACTCGACCGGTTGAATTGAGACTAGATTTAATTACTGTGCCCCTGCAGGGAAGATGCGTGGGGAGGCGTGTGAGAGGTAGAGAGACCATTACAGGATTAAGCGGTCTTCCTTTCATCTACTATGTAGGTCCGCCACATTTAGGTCGCAGCCTTACTGGCACTCAGCTTTTCTCAGTCTCAATGGTCCCTTTAACTCCCATAGTGGACATCAGTTTAGTCGATCTCTGACTGTACACTTATTGATGGACTATTAATGGTGTTGAACAGGAACCAGTGTGGATATGGCAGGAAACAGAACTGTGGAGAACACACAGGGCTTACATCAGCTAGCACCTGGGACCTGGAGTACAGAGGCACTTAACACAGGGTGGGATATAGAACTTACAAACTGAGAATTTAACCTGGTTTGGCATTGGGTAAAGAAGTATTACGTAGTCATCTGGATGAAAACAACTTGGTGTCTTAAAGCTTAAGCCGTGTTTTGTAAAGACTAACTTGTAATATCCTCATTAGAATAGATTGTTAATTTTAGCCAACAAATTTGGCAATACTTTACTTTTTTCTTTATTTTTTTTTATTTTGCTTAACCTGTCTCTGTTTTTAATGTCTTCAATTACCCAGATATCATCCCAAGGGTGCAACAGCAATATCAGCAATAAGAAAATATATAGTCAAAATAACATACAAGTGTACTGTACACTGTTTCTATTCACTACATCAAATGCCACACCTTTTTGTCTATTACAGTGGCTGTTGCCCTAAATACCAATTCATCCCTTGTATTCCATCCTGTATTGCACATATCTCTATTAAAATGTATTGCACATATCTCTATTAAAATACAGTATTCACAGTCAGATGCAACTGACTCATATGTGACATCCATGCTAACACAGAACTGAAAATCAATATATCAGATACCAATTTTTTTCTCGACTAAGAATTTCACAGCAATAAATAAATAAATAAATAAATAATTTTAATGACAATAATGAAGTAGAATAAAAATGAATTCAGTCTCTTCTTGTTCAATAAATCATTTTCTGTCCCACCTAACAACATGGCCCTGCCAGTTAAATAACAAGGTACATTATCCAAAAACTAAACCCCTTTGATGACTATATGAAATTGCTGCTTTGGTTCTATTCCCATTGCATACAAGTAGTTCTCCTTTCCTTTAATAATCTATGCAAACCCCAGTGTTGTAATTTGTTGGTTTTAACCTTTGCATAAGTCACAACTCTACCCCTGCCATCTTTTTAGCATGTTTAACCTAAATACATCAATTCCATTATGCAACATGTATTTCACATCTGCTAGTGCCAGTAATTTCATTATGATACAATATTAAGTCTGGGGTAGCGCTAACACTCTCCAATTTAGCCAAATGCTAAAACTGACTTAAATTGGCTAAAGAAAAAGGGCTTGATTTGACATGTTTTAGCCAAATTATAACCAATTTGGTAACAAATTGACAAAAACGTGGTGATTTGGCTAAGGGAAAAAAATTGCTAGCGCTACCCCAGTAAGTATAACATTGCTGGAATGTGGAATCGATCTGGCTGAAGTTTTATGGCATACTCAATCCTTTAATATTAAAAAAAACTGCAGCTGGGATGGTGTTAATCTTAGTGCTTTACACCTATTAACATCCTGGCTGAATATCAGGATTCACAACATTTCCAGAAATAAAGTTCTTACTGTATGTAATATAGGTACCAGAGCTTGGATCAAATATAGCTCTAGTGTTCTGAAATGAGGATTCAAGTACCAAGTAGTTATCTGAAATATTCTTGGACTCAGTAATGAGAACGAAACGGCTTACGTGAATAATGTTTTAAAATATTAATATTATACAGAACTTGCTCTCATGCCATTGTGTATAGTTATATGGTTGTCATAATTATCACATGATAATGTAAATTGTTCAATGTCTTAACAACCAACATTATCATCAACAAATTCTTATAATATGTGGTGAATAACTGTTATATAGAAGAGAATTATAAAAATTACATAGATACCAAAGTATAGGGAATTATATCAAATTCAGATATGGAAAGAACTGGCCCTATTCACCAAAGAAAAGCAAAAATACTTTGAAGTAAAACATCTTATAAAGCAAAGCAAAGATGGCAAAATTTATGAACCAAAGCACTGAAAATAGAAACAAATACTCGAGTACAGATTTGGAATTATATAAGGATTGTTAAGCAAAGGACAATGCAATTCTAGAAATTATCTGATAAAAAGCAAGGGAGTGTCAAACTTAATATAAAGCTTATCTAGATATAAGAGGAATGAGCAGGGATAAGAAAATAATCAATGGTGAATCCTGTGATGGAATGGGGAATATGCTATTAAAATAAAATTCTAGATACATGATTAAATTATTCGTACCCCAATATCTTTTAAAACTTAATCAGTTAATTTGGAAAGTTTTAAAAGAGCTAATTTTTGTTTGCAAAACAAACACATTTATATCTAACATTTGTGCAATAACATGGGTCTATACTTGTACAGATTTCTTGCTAACTGGTAATAAAGACAAAATTATAGTTTCTTGATTTGATAGTAACCTGCCAATACTGAAAGTTCTACATGGTAATAATATTTTTCAGTACATAAAGGGGGAATAACATGCTCTGAATTGCAGGTTATATCAGAAGGTCATTGGTGGACTCTAAGAACTGAAAATGCTCACACATGCAGATTTCCCTCTGTACAAGGATAAGGAAACCCCTAGAATCCAGAGACTTTCATTTATAGATTTATAATTTGAAATGGACGGAGGTTTCAACAATGCAGAACAAGGCCAAAAGCATCGAATTTTAAAGGTTATAAAAATTTAAATCAGCACCTGCATTGTCCATTTCCTTTAGTGGGACAGGTGCTGAAAAATAATGAAGCAAAAATAACCAATTGTCTTTTGTCTCATTGAATTCAAAGAAAAGTAAGTATTCCTATTCCACCAATAATCAATGAAGGGTGGGGGAAGGTCCATCTTTTCAAAAAAAAAAAAAAAAAAAAAAAAAAAAAAAATAAATAAATAAATAAATAAATAAATAAATGATAATAAAATAAAATAAAATAAAATAATAAAATAAAATAAAATAAAATAAATAATAAAACATTTCTATTTGAAATTGCTTGCTACAGGACTGAAGGAGGTGACACTGCAGTCACCACAACACTGACTAGACAACCCCCCCACCCCCACCCAACCCCACCCACCCCCACCCACTCCCACCCCCACCCAACCCCAAATCTGCACCTTCCACAAGAAACTGTACAAACTTGTAAAAATACCTACCTTTCATATTCCAACAGTTCTATGTCCTTCAGGCAACTCTTACTCAATTGCAACAAATTTTCCCTCTGCCACAAACCTCCAAACTTTGCAGAATTTAACTCAGTAATCATTTCTGCCTAAGGACACACACAGATTATTAGTAAGAAGATTTTCTGTAATGGATTTCTAAAATGGGTTTTCTATACGTAAGGCATTGATTTTGGTGTGGGAGTAAGTCATATAATTGGTGGATCATTCCCTGCGAAGTAACTAGAGGATCAGAGAGGCGATACCGCCTCCGGATATTGTACCACCAGCTGGAGTAAGCGCATTTGTATGCCTCCCCCCCCCCCTCCTAAAAGGGACACCATCACCAGTCTTGTGTTTGACAAGCTCTATAAGATGCAATCAACAAGAGTTCTCAAAATATGCAAAAAAATATAACTAAAAATGGTACAATCAAGCAGATTTTCGAATTGACTTGCATTTTCCTACCCTTGATCACTACTGTATTCTCTAGACAAAAGGCCTATTGGTTTTCCTTGAAATGTGTTGTCAATGGTGCATATATGCTGACAAAAGAGAAAACCTAGGGGAAACATGGGCACATCTCTGCTAGTTTTAAAGATATGAGAGGCAAGAAAATATGCAAAGCTAAGTTCATGGTGAAAAAGTAGGTCAAAGGTCAATTTCAATATCATAGTATATGAATTTCTATTCAAGTTCCATAGCAACCATGGGCATTTCTTTGCCAATTTTGCAGATTTAAAGGCCAGAAAACATGCAAAAGTAGGTCAAAGGTCAATTTCAAGGTCACAGATTGCTAGTGTATTACTTCCTATTCAAGTTCAATAGTAACTATGGACCTATCTCTGTCAGTTTTGAAGATAAAGGTGAGCAAAAATTTGCTAAGTTCAGTTCATAGTAAAAGGAAGGTCAAAGGTTAATTTAAAGGTCACACTTAGATAGCCAGTATATGACTTCCTATTTAAGTTCAATAGTAACTATGGACCTATCTCTGCCAGTTTTGGAGATAAAAGGGAAAGAAAATCTGCAAAGTTCAATTCATGATGAAAAGTAGGTCAAAGGTCAATTTCAAGGTCACACTTAGATTGCCAGTATATAACTTCCTATTCAAGTTCAATAGTAACTATGGACCTATCTCTGCCTGTTTTGGAGATATAAGGGAACGAAAATTTGCAAAGTTCAGTTCATAGTGAAAAGTAGGTCAATGGTCAATTTTAAGGTCACAATAAATTGCCTCTAATGACTTTCTATTCAAATTCAATAGTAACTTTGGCCATATCTTTGCCAGTTTTGGAGATAAAAGAGAACAAAAATTTGCAAAGTTCAGTTCATGGTTAAAAGTAGGTCAAAGGTCAAATTTAAGGTCACAGTAAATTGTCAGTATATGACTTCCTATTCAAGTTCAATAGTGACTATGGACCTATCTCTGCCAGTTTTGGAGATAAAAGGGAAAGAAAATCTGCAAAGTTCAATTCATGATGAAAAGTAGGTCAAAGGTCAATTTCAAGGTCACACTAAGATTGCCAGTATATGACTTCCTATTCAAGTTCAATAGTAACTATGGACCTATCTCTGCCAGTTTTGGAGATATAAGGGAACAAAATTTTGTAAACTTCAATTCATGGTGAAAAGTAGGTCAAAGGTCAATTTTAAGGTCACAATAAATTGCCTCTAATGACTTTCTATTCAAATTCAATAGTAACTATGGGTGTATCTTTGCCAGTTTTGCAGATAAAAGGGAACAAAAATTTGCAAAGTTCGGTTCATGGTAAAAAGTAGGTCAAAGGTCAAATTTAAGGTCACAGTAAATTGTCAGTATATGACTTCCTATTCAAATTCAATAGTGACTATAGACCTATCTCTGCCAGTTTTGGAGATAAAAGGGAAAGAAAATTGTCAAAGTTCAATTCATGGTGAAAAGTAGGTCAAAGGTCAATTTTAAGGTCACTGTTAAATTGCCAGTATGCGACTTCCTATTCAACTTTAACAGAAACTATGGACCTATCTCTGCCAGTTTTGGAATTATAAGGGAACGAAAATTGGTAAACTTCAATTCATGATGAAAAGTAGGTCAAATGTCAATTTCAAGATCAGAGTAAATTGCCTCTAATGACTTCCTATTCAAGCTCAATTGTAACTATGGACCTATCTCTGCCAGTTTTGGAGATTAAACGGAACCAAAATTTGCAATGTTAAGTTCATGGTAAAAAGTAGGTCAAAGGTCAATTTCAAGGTCAACTTAGATAGCCAGTATATGACTTCCTATTCAACTTTAATAGTAACTATTGACCTATCTCTGCCAGTTTTGGAGATAAAAGGGAACAAAAATTTGCAAAGTTCAGTTCATGGTGAAAAGTAGGTCAAAGGTCAATTTCAAGGTCACATCTAGATTGCAAGTAAATGACTTCCTATTCAACTTAAATAATAACTATTGACCTATCTCTGCCAGTTTTGGAGATATAAGGGACTAAATGTTACAATTCTGAGTTACATATTTTATGGCCGCTACTCCCGTGAAAATGCACTGATTGACCCCAAATTCATGGAGATGAAAGATGACCCAAAGGGTAACACTTTCCAATATAATTATTGGTTAAGTCTGTGTAGTGTCTGAATAAAAGTGCAAATAATATTTTTTTTCGTAAAAAATTTCATTTTTTTGAAAATTTTGGCCCATTTGACCTTGAAATAAAGGTCAAAGATCTAATCCAAGGGCATATTTGAAATCTACACATATGACTTTTGGAAAGCCGTCTGTAGAAAATTTTCCCATAATTCCTTCCGTAGGGTAGATAATTGGCATTGAATTTTCAAAAATTTTGACAAGGGTGCATTTCAACTAGCGTCACGCCCAGGTCAATGCACCGACTGAGACAAAAAAACCTGGGGGTTCAAGTTGAGGTTATATGTGACCTAAATCCAAGAGATGGGGACAGGGATCATTGCGGTCTAGGAGGAGAAGCGGTAACGGTGACTTGTATC
This sequence comes from Lingula anatina, assembly GCF_051362555.1. NCBI lineage: Eukaryota > Metazoa > Brachiopoda > Lingulata > Lingulida > Lingulidae > Lingula > Lingula anatina. The sequence continues at coordinate 22,538,016 of NC_141773.1, read as the reverse complement.
CGGCGCCAGTACGCGGAGCCGGCGGAGCTTACGGAGCCGGCGGAGCCAACGGAGCCGGCGGAGCCGGACGAGACGGGTCGGGACTAAAACCATGAGTACCGCCAGCGTACACGCTGGTGGTACTAATAATAATGAAAACAGGAGATTGGGCCTATTTCCAAGATGGATAATATGAAATATATATTTCCCTTGGGTATTATATTTTAAAGAAAGCCACAATTCAATTAAAACGATGCTCAATATATTATTTTATATTGTCTGTATCTGACCAATACTAAAACCCATCTTTCTGACCGAATGAACTTGAGAGTGTTGACAGACCATAGGATGAATAAATAAACAAAACAAACAAATTTAACATACTAACAAACATCCTGTTGGGAGTTTCTTGGACCATTTATTTACTCACCATATCCCGCGTTGGGAGCATTAGGATCACTGTAGCCATAGCCTGGATTTGTGGCATCGTTATAACTAGGGGGTGGTGGAGCAGTAGCCATGGTGACCTATGACAGCTGAAACATATAACATACATTGTAAGTGTTATTTTGGAGGCAAGTACTTGGAACTATCACCAGTGACACTTTGAAAATGGAAATGAAAACGAAAGTGAAACTGTCAATAATATGACATAAACTGTTTATCAGGCTGTCAGTGAAACTATGGGTCGCAGTTGTCTGCATCTGTTATTATCATATATCTTCTCAGTAAAAATGCTAATAAATAGGGAAATGAAAGAATACCACACCTTTGTTGTGAACTGTCCAAAATGATTACACAAATATGGGATTGGTGCAGGATTCCACACCTTCAGGTGTAAGGTTTAACTTTCCCCAGATAATGTGTTTAAAAGCATAACTGTATATCCAACCCTATGACCTCATTAAGGTCAAATGATATAGATAAGTCCACACACTTCTGATCACTGTGGCATTGCTATGGTGTGTAACAGGATGTTTCAATGTCTCATCATTTTGGTGTACCAATGAGTACCACTTCCCTTCACAAACATTCATAGTTCTATACACTACCTTTTGTGGAAATTTATCATATCCTCATTCCAAGAAGAAGAAATAATCCTAACTTTGTGAAACAAAAAGACATAAAAAAACTAGTGTAATTTTAATAACCATATTAGAGGTTTAAGGGTCATCATTATTATTATTAAATATCCACTTATTATTTTTTTTAACCTTATTTTCATTCATTCATTTATCCATTTATTTAATTTTGGTGGAGAAGCAAAAAGAGCTCAAACACACACAGACCCCCCCCCCCCCCCCCCCACCCACCCACCCATGGAAGCGGCAAAAATGATCTGACTTCCGCCTTTTCAAACCAAGTCTGGCATAATCAATAAAATACAGTTGTTACCGTAACTTTACATCGTCACAGCTTGGCTACATAAATAAATGAAGAATGTTTCATATGTGGTACCACAATATATGGGAGATTAATATATAACGTAAATGAAACTACGACAGCACGTGTAAATGTTTCAATCACATATTGTAGAACAAGGATTTTGTCTTTCGTCGCCGGTGCCTTGGGATGGGATGAATTATGCAATAAATTGTCTTCTGTGTGAACTACTGCTGGAAATACATTTTTATAGACAATTCTCATTATATATACGGTAAGAAATATATTCTAGTGTACTTAATGTCGCTATCAGACTTACCTCTATCTCATAAATTATGGGAAAATACGCAGATTCTGTAGCAAGGTTGCGCTAGGTTGACTTTCCACAAATTTTTGTTGATATCTGACGTCACGGTAATTTCGGACATCACGCTATTTGTCAAAATGAAGATGCAAGGATATTTAGGATCACTAAAAATAAGAATTGGAACATAAATATGCTTGGGGCAGTGCAATTTGCGGTTTGAAGCACAAAACGTGGTAACTTTTATTAACATTTCAAGAAAATGGCTACCCAGCATGCAACAGGTAAGATGGCGGCGCCCATGGAACAGGTGCGTTGAAATCGGTAGTCTGTTTTTATTGTTGTTTTATCTTTTTATCTCTCATAAATATGTTAAATAATCTTTCAATTATTTTCAGAAAACAGGAAAAAGCAGTAGGATTGAAAAGAGGCGGAAATGGTGGGGAAAACACAAGAATATGCAAAACGGTATGTTGTAATGTCCTAAACTTATATAATTTTGTACGCTTAATTCAAGCGTGGGCTCGAAATACGACATTTCGTTTTAGACTTACTTAGTGGATAACGCAATCCAAAGATTCCACGGTTCGTGTCAGATTTATGTGAGGTCGCGCAAAGAAAACCCAAGTCCACAGAGTGACCAGTTTAATGGTTTATTGGTTGACGCTCTCTAACTACATCATCTACGTGAAGTCTCCCATGGCTCTGTCGAGTGGTCACCTTCGAGTCTTCTTCAGTCTGAACTCCCGATATTAATTCTGAACGTCTTTTATACAATATTTCTTATCAGTGGTGGATTCTGTGCTGCATTATTTGGCGGTACATACTAATTTTAATTATTCAAATTGCACACTTCCACTTACATTATATAACTACAGGTAAGGCCATAAAACGAGTCGAGTGCACAAGCAATCGACTCCAATCAAATTAATTAACATGTCTGGAGATAATATTTGTGAACTGAACATGCCTTCCTTTTTTTCAGTTCACAAATATTATCTCCAGACATGTTAATTAATTTGATTGGAGATAATATTTGTGAACTGAACAATGTGCTAACTGCAAGGACTCGAAGGAGTACCAGTAGTAGAAGTTATAGTTACTGACGTCTGAACTTCTTGGTAGCAAAATAAATGTTGAGTTCACTTCAGTTGGAGGCAAAAACCAGAACCGCCTGGAGAAACTGAAGAAGAAAAATCTTAGACTTGCTAAATACAAGATGAGATATGCATTAGATACTAGTAGTTAATTTCATCCCATCTGCACTCCACAGTTACTGAAGATATGACAGAATTTGGACAATTCTGGGTATTCCAAACTAATAAAAATAAGAAACTCCACATAGCAACTAGTAGGACCTACACATGATTAATTTTGTAATATTATATATTTTATATTTGTATGTTATCCTACTAGTAGTCCTACATGCTAGATACTTCAAATTTAAGAAACTGATAGCTACATATCTGTGTATGAAGAGTCATTTTAAAATTTTGATCTCTCACATTTAGATCAGAATTAATATATTCAAGTTTTAGTGACACCATGTTTATCTTTTTTTTTCAGATTCCACTTTTATAAATGGGTCACAAGTTGCCCCACTCGTTTTTTCCCAGTTAAATAATGCTGCACATACTTAAAATTTGCCACATAACATGCATGAACAAAAATTAAATTTTGGTTCTAGGTTTTTCTAAAGCAGAGTGATGTGTTTGTGAAACAGACAAGCTGATTTTAGTGATGTAGAGATGAGCACACATAATGAAAACAAGTATAAGATGTGCCTTGTCAGAAAAATTTAACAGTGTTAATTTTGTATACAACACAGGTGATGTTAACACAGTCAAGCCAGCTACAAACAAGACCAAGAGTGCAAAGAAACAGAAACTGTTGACAAGGGAAGATTTTACACAGAACAAACAGGGCTTCAAAAAGACATTCAGGACTTCTCATGCTATGTCCTTGGATAAACAAACAAAAAGAGAACATTCAGATTCATCAGATGGAGAATCTGTCCAAAAAGTAAAAGGAGAAAAAGAACACTCCGATTCCTCTGAAGCAGAATGTGCTCCAAAGTTGAATTCTGATCAGACCGAAATTTGCCAAGAGACAAAAACTGGCAGCCTACTAGTATCTCCATCAAAGAAGGGGCATAAGAAAAATAAGAAACAACCTGAACTGAAGACCCAAAAGGGCAAAAAAAGTACAGTTGAAAGGAAAAGGAAATATGTTCTCTTTGTTGGGCATTTACCTGAGGTTATTAGTAAGGAAGATATTCAAGAGCACTTTAAATCTTCAGGTACGTAAACATACCCTTGAGGTAATAATAACATGAATAAATAAAATATGCAGATTCAGCCATGCTCTGCATTGAACTCTCTCGAAAATATTGTTCATTTTGTCAAGCATAAAAAATGCATGCATGTTTAAAATGTTTTATATTCATGATTGCATGGATTTATTTTCCCTGGTGTCATCTTCCAGGGAAAGTTCTGACCATTAGACTTCCAACCCACAAGGAAACTGGGAAGCAGAAAGGATTTGCATTTGTTGAATTTGGGGATGAACCATCCCTCAGGGTAAATAATTTTCTTTGCTTTAGGGTATAGCATTTTAACATTTAAATACCTGTATGCATTACTTTTTTATTGTTATTTTAAATGATTAAATCAAACATTTTGACTGCTTAAAGTTGGAAAAGAATGGATTTTTTATCACAAGTATTTTTTGAGTGTTAAGAAGACATGAAAAGTGTGATTTTCTTTAGCTTGCAAGTTCACTTTATGAGTGGAGATTAGAAAAGTAATATACAAACAATGATTACTTGATTATTCACATGGAAACTGTAGAGTAAAGGATCAACCCCAATTTTATTTAAAAAAAATTTGTTATACTTCAAATTACAGTGCCTTTCTTGTTTTATTATATATTTTGCCTGATTATCTACTGGTTAATTATATTTAATAAAAATATTTTCTATTGTTAGTGATAGGCACTATTTGAAAGAGGGATTTTAAAAGTATTGAAGGATTTATTGTTAATATTTTTAAAAAATATTTGTTTTCAGAGAGGATTGCAACTTCATCGGTCTGAACTTCTTGGTAGCAAAATAAATGTTGAGTTCACTTCAGTTGGAGGCAAAAACCAGAACCGCCTGGAGAAACTGAAGAAGAAAAATCTAAGACTTGCTAAATACAAGATGAGATATGCATTAGATACTTAATTTCATCTCATCTGCACTCCACAGTTACTGAAGATATGACAGAATTTGGACAATTCTGGGTATTCCAAACTAATAAAAATATGAAACTTCACATAGCTTGTCACCTACTAACTAGCATAATTGCCAACATTGTGGCCTGAACTCTGTGGTTATCAACATAATGAAAATATTTTATTATGTACAATATTAAAGAGAGGACAGACATGAAGTTTTTTCAGCCCCAGGCATTGGCATACAACAGGAAAAAGGGAAAAGCCATGATCCCATTCTATGGAATTGAGAGAGAGAGAGAAGGAGAGAGTGAGAGATTGACAGATGTAAAACACATTTCACACACAAAGTAATATGACATATGGATGCAGCAGTAATGTGTGTAGTTAAACACTAGTGATACTTGGTCTGTAGTGATACAGAGAGATACATTAACACAGCTGTAGTAAATGAACCATGATGTTTACAGGGTGTCCTGAAAGTTATACATTTTTTGGGAAGATCAGAACATTGTTCATTACTTGTCCCATATGAAAATATGCATAGTTTGTGCATGAATTTGTGTCTTCTGATTTTATGAAAGATGTTTTTTGGGTCAAGGATAGAAGTGTTCCATGATGTTCAGCTGAGAGAGGATTTTTTTTCATGGTTTTGTAGATTTCTTCTGGAATATTACTGATAATAATTAAAGGTAAAATTGCCATATGCCAATGATGGTGTATACACTATTTGTAATATAGTCTTAATTTAAACTCAATCTTTGTAAATGGTATTTTTTAATCAAAAGAATATATTACTGGCTCAAATAAAGCCTTAAATCTTTTATTTACCCAAATTGTTGTCCGTTAAGTTTTTTTGCACTGAATGATGTTACGCAAAAGTTAAGAAATCTTTATTGAATTAATGAATTTTTGAATATTTCTTAAGTTGTGCATCCTGATTATCTATTACAGTTACGGATGAAATAGAAAGAATGACAGTCTATATCTTGGTAGTTAAATGCATGGAAGTAATGTTAAATGTAGAGCATGGAACCAAACCATGGCTTTGAGAACAGTCTCGGATTTCGTTTGCCCTTGTAATGGGAGTCTGTGGCCGCTACGTGATTGGTAAGCCTGAAAACAGTAAATATGTTTGTAAGAACAAATAGAATGTTCCACGCGAGGCAACAATTCCAAAGCTAACTCTGTTTATTTTTTGTCTGAAAATAACATTCATGCTCACAAGTACACGTCGTTGGTCACCCCAAAATCAAATTTTTAAAACGATAAATTAACGCTGAATTGAGGCTAGTATCACTCGCCTTGTGGTACGATCTTACCATTCTTTAACGTAGCTAATCATGTCCTGTTTGTCAGGCGCCGTCCAGTGGTGTAGGTTTTCTAGGAATTTCTTGCATTGAATCCTGTGTTGTGGGTTTTCAGGGCAACCTGCCAGTCTAAACATCATCTAGGAAGAAGTATTTAACCCTTTTTAATGTCATCGGAAAATGGAATTAAAATATGCTATTTTACGAATAGTGCAATTTGAATGCAGAAAGTATGAAGAAAGAAACGTGCTTTTCCAATCATATAAGATAAACAAAAGTATGATAAAAAGGCAAAAGGGGACACTAATAAATGTAGCTATAACGAGGTGTATGCATATTTGTAATAAGAAATAACCATACTTTTTTTTGCATATTTATCGTACATTTTCGCATATGGACCCATGTAATTTAATACCTCTTCGTGCATGAAATGTGCATTCAACAGACGGCAAAAGTCCAGAACCGCTTTCTTTTTGTCCTGTGTCTTTTCCAGGTCCAGCATAGCAGAAAACAACATCTTGTGTTCGTCCTCTATGTTCTCGTACTAAAGACAAAACAAAAACTCATCTATATGAATTGAATTGAATCATTCTCCGGACAATTTTGTCATATTTTGTTAGCCTAGAACGAAACTCATATAATTCACCATTGTTCTATTAAACCTTGGTGTAGGAATCCCGAATTTGGATTTTTTAAAATTTATTTATTTATGGTGGATAAATCACATGTAAGTCATGAAATGATAAACGGTTTGTTTTCACACACACACACACACACACACACACACACACACACACACACACACACAACTGCGCTTTATATGCGATAACACATTTACCATAAGTTTAACGTACATGTAATTGACAGGCCAGGTAATTTGGTAATTTCACAATCATTAGATCAACTTACCGAAAATCTTTTGGACCACAATGGAACATACGGTTGATCAAGCCGCCACTGGAAGAACCGAGTAGTATTGTTAGAATGTGATCATGACGAAAAATTAAAGAAACGTATAATAATCATCAGAACTGGTCGATACATGCACAAAGGAAGACTCCCCCATTCCCCATGTCAACTTCGTTAAAGTGAAAAGAAAAAATTGTTACAAGCATTTCTTACATTTAAAAATTATATGCATATAAGTACAAGGCATGACAAGAAATGAAAAATAAGTCATTTTGCCAACGGAGTGATACACTATTAAAATATAAGCAAACCAAGTTATGGTTCCTCACCCCAAGACTAAAATTTTCATCCCATACGGACGACTCTGGGACATGCGTCTTATCCGTCTCCGTAAAAGTAGCATAGCTCTGCTGCCTATGGCTGACTACTGTCTTGTTGCCGGACCTTATCTCAATCCTGGACACACGGCTACATAGCCTGGCAACTTGGGGTTGGTCTGGAGAATGATCGCCGTTTTCCTGCCACATCGTCGTCTGCTTTATGGGAACGACTCTAAACACCGCCTTGCTTTGTAAGGCAAATTAAAGAGAAAAGGGATAAAACACTTTGTACAGTCTATTATCACAAATACGTACATGACGGAGAGCGTTGATCATTAATCTAAAAAAATAAAACTCACCAAAAATAGTCTTTTACTGTATATTTTTGCATTTGCCAACACGCAACATTTTTTCTCTTTGACTTTTAAACAGTTTCTTGTAAAAAAAAAAAAAAAAAAAAAAAAAAAAAAAAAAAAAAAAAAAACTAATGAAATTATTTGTTTAGCTGCAAGAGAGAGAATATTGTTTGTCTTACCAAATTAAAAAAATGAAAGACAAAAAAAAAAAAAAAAGAAAAAAAAAGAAAAAAAAAGGTATTACCGGACACAGAAAGCCCTGAATTCCTATGTGATTCGCTCCGTGATAGGTCTGTGTCGACTATTCCGCGGTGGGAAAGTGACCGAATTACACACAGATGGTACATATAAATATGACGATCCTACAGCACACAACTAGAGCAATTTTTCCCGTAATTGAATTTCCCTGACGCAGGGTACGTGTGTGTTGGGGGGGGGGGGGGGGGGAGGGGGGGGCTCTACCCCATAACGCCATTTAATTATGATTTCTCTTGTTAACTAGCTTCCTCTAAAATTAAACAAACTTGTGTGGGTAAATGTTTTTTTTTTAATCAGTCACATTTCAACTCGACAACAGAATGAAATTCAATTTCTGACGGTTGACGAAAAAAGATGACAATCATAACATAAATATACAGTTGTAAAAACCTTTTGGCTTTTGCTTAGAAGTTTCATGCCAACACCCTATATACAATGCCCTTTAATATCAAAGGTCAATAGCTCAATATTGAAGTAAAGGTTAAAGGAAAATAACATGTGAAAAAACACTTCTACAAATCGATATTGTATCTACTTGATAACAAACAAATCCATGTGGTTTCGCAATTCAGCACGTCCTGGCCTCCGAGGGTTAAAATGGGGGGTACTCTGCCAAAATATTTTACTGTATCGACTTTTAATTAAAATAAAATATTAAAGATGCGTCCTATTCTTTACGGCCTGAGTAATTTATTCTCTCTCTCTCTCTTCACACATATAACGTGTGATACACCTTCCAAGAGCTTTCGTTCCGTCTACCTCTCAGCAGGATTTTTGCCAGATCCATCCATGCGGTTGTCATTAAAGTCGTGAACTCTTTCCAGGTAACGTCTCTATCAGTGATCACCCAACTGTAGTTCTCACTTTTCCATGCGCCCGCTTGGGCATATTATATGTGGAGTTAAACTTAGTCCAGGATTTACCGACCACCCAAAATTGTCCGCTTCGTCTATCTAAACCTAGACAGTGATATTTTTGATTACACTTTTCTGGACAACATATCACCATGCCTCTGTCGTGGATTTTTAGACGCCATCAAAGGCTGAAGGAAGAGATGAAAGAGGAACACGAAGAGATTCCTAAGCCGTTTGTATGGGACGAGAGCTTCAGAGTCTACGTAAGTACGGCATGCTGTTATAAAAAGAAACCAAAAGTCACTATTGTCACCACTATTAATGAATATATCTTTTCGGTGGGCTACGTACATATTGCAGCTGATATCTACGTTAATACGGCTTGATCGTAAGAATATTTAACAAATAAATAAATATAAACGACACTATCATCGCCACTTCGTGAATGCATTTACTTGGTGGACGACATATTGTAGAAGTATAATATGTAAAATAAGTGCATATTATAGAACTTATTTTTTTGTTTTTTATTTTTATTTGCTGCATTTTATTTATTTATTTATCTATTTATTTATTTATTTACTAATTTATTATTATTATATTTTTATAGTATGACAATCTGGACGAAGACCACAGAAAACTTTTCCAAGGGATATTTAACTGTGCCAAGAATCCGGGCAGTGCTCAAGTCCTCCTAGACACCATACATGTGTACAGAGACCATTTCGTCAGTGAGGAGGTAATGGGAATCACTGCGCTATTTTTGTTAATATTATTTTATCGTATTTCAAATTGTGTAATATATGATAGATATGTCTATCTGATGATTGTTAGTTGTTGAAGGGATAATTCAGGAGTTAAATAAAGTTAAAAATACTTAATTTAACAGCTAAGATATATAGATACATGTAAACCCTCTGTGACAGAAATAGGTAGAAATCTTCGCCATTCATGTAAAATCTCACTGCGTTTTTTCTTACAGAGAATGATGAAGGAAGCAGGGTTCAGTGGCCACGACTCCCACAAGAGTCTCCACACCAAGTTTCTCGCCGAGATGATCTCCTTCCAACTCCCGCTGGATGCGGAGACGCTGGAGTACTGTAAAGACTGGTAAGTCTTCAAGAGATCTATTGATCTGTTCATTAATATAATTATCTGGTTATTTCTGGTGAACCTTTACATAGATACGAGTTAAGAAGCGCATTAAATAAATTTTTTGAAAATATTTTGTGAAGTCTACTTCGGGGTAAGATTCTTTGTCAAAGTCATTTCTATAAAGTATTTTTCATTTGTTTTTAAAGTCAAATTAACCACAAGTTTGTGTACACACATATGAATAAATCTTCAAATCACCAGTTAAACGGACAGAAATAACAAACCATACCCTTACGTGTTTTCAAAAATGATTCTCAAATGATAAAGCATGGGTTCAGTCAGAGTAACCCCCCCCTTCCCCCCCCACACAAATCTGTAAAGCCCCTGAATGATATCTTTTCCGAGTTGTCGAGCTTGCAACTATTCTCGCATGACCTGTCAGTCAACTTAAACTACGCCCTTTCCAAGTCACAGGTCAGTGGAACACACAGGCATAATGATATAATACAGAGAGCAGCTTTCAGAGACCTCAGTAACTCAGGTCTGATATTGACCAACTTCTAAGTCTCACAAACTGCATAAAAATCATCATTCATCAATCATCATTTATATAAAAGACCTGCTGCAACTGGTTTATATCTGTTATTTTTTCGGTTTCTTTTTTATTCCAGGCTGGTTCACCATATCAAGAGTGTGGACTTCAATTATAAAGGAAAACTTCAAAGGAAGTCAGAAAAATAGCCAACTAGGATTCATGTTTAATATAATAAAATCTGATATATTTTTAAGACGCCAACAAGTTTTGATTACATTTAAACAAAACATGTACTGAGATAAATTTCAATGTACCCTCTACCATCCAGAGTTTTGAATATAACTGTGCTAAAATTTCAAACAGAGCAACAGATCTTTAAATTCAAGGAAAATACAAGAAGATAAATAAACGTTTAAGACATTGATTTATCGTTACACAGCATTAATTTATTGATAATGAACCAAAAACAAAGTCGGTTGATTCTTGCTCGAAAGGGCACAAGCTGACTATTTAAAACCATAATTACAATTTGCTGTTTCTGGATTTTAGAATTTCAATTTGACAAGTAAAATCTTTTACATCATTTACAGAGCTTTGCCTTGTTGTTCTGAAGGTAGTTGAAGGCTGTGGAAAACCCTTACTGAGATAAGAAAAACCGATAACACTATATTATCAACTAAGATAAGAAATACTGACAACATTAAATAATCAACCGATAAAAAACTGACAACATGAAATCAACTGAGATGACAATATAATGGGCATGAGGTTCTGTTATTATGACGATATGATTGGCATGAAGTACTGTTGTCATGACAATGACTGGCATGAATTACTGTTGCCATGATGAAAAGGCTAGCATGAAGTAGTGTTGCCATGATGATACGACTGCCATGAAGTACTGTTGTCACAACAATATGAACAGCATGAAGTAGTGTTGCCATGACAATGTCTGGCATGACATACTGTTGTCATGACGATATGACAGGCATGAAGTACGGTTGTCACAACAAAATGACCAGCATGGAGTAGTGTTGTCATGACGATGTCTGTTGTCATGACGATATGACAGGCATGAAGTACTGCAGGGACACGTCATCATGCAGGAGGAAGAAATGTACCACCCTGTTGTCCAGTATATCTGGAAAAAAAAAAAAAAGTAAATACTTCATTAGTTTCCCTAAACTTTTATCAAGGAAGCCTGCATATATCAATTCAGAAACAGAAACAAACCAAGAGCAATTTCCAGTGACAACAGTGTTTCTAAAGTTTTTAAACTGAACACATGAAAAATACATGCAAATGACAGAAATTGCAACAGAAACTATGTGAGAGAAACAACCATGTTGCCCTAGAGAGTAAAATTAAACTTACTGCATATCACCCTTTCTGGGTTCACTTGCTGCCCTGATAAAAACTGGGAAAACTTCCTGATGTCTATCCTGGCCTCTGCAAACTTCTCAGGGTCTCTGTCCTTTGGCTGGCTGTTGGCTGCAGCTGGTGCATTTTCTTTGGCTAAAATCAGATGAATGATAAAACTTTAATAATTGTTTAAACATCTCAGTGCTATTGCTGAGAGTGCTGACATTACATTACTCAAACTTATCACAATTTTTGCACCAAAATTGCATATTTTAAAGTACTGATAAAAATTGTGCATACAACAGAAATCTTACTTTTAAATTTCATCTCTTATCATCTTGCACATGTTAAAGTTAAAACACAGTCAAAATTACAAATGTTAGTTTTTGGCAATCAATGCTTATAGCTTAAGTTTTTTTTTAAATAACAATGACTCACTCCCTATATTCCAACAAACACTATATCAAAAAGTTGAAATAAATCAATGATGTACTTGGTGAAAAATAGGTTTAACTTTATTCCAGGCCTAATCAGAATATGCTCAGTGCTTGACTCAAGTTTAAAAAAGTGTCAGCTCAACATCAGCAAAACAACTTTTAGACGGTTGTTTGTAACATCCATCATCATTGCTGATGGAATGGCAGCAGAAGAACAGTCATGTTCAGATTAAAGTAATTTTCTCTCTCTCATCAGGTCTAGTATCAAAATAGGTTTAGTTATTCCAAACTTACACCACTGTGGGTTAGACAAGTCCCCAAAATGTGTAGAAACAGACGCCATGTCTGTCTCAACTTTCAGCACCATTTCTCCACTTCCATTGGCAGCTATTGTCTATAATACAATACATTAAGTGAAATATAACAATACAAATGAGGAGGGAGTAATCTGTATAGTATAATCTTTTTTTTATTTTTCATAAGAGGATGAAATTGAAATTGCGAACAAATATATTATTTACAGTTTCAAAATTACAGCTTTTTGAAGGTCAAAAAGGCATTAATCCACTAATAAAATGATCATTTTACCTAGAACTTCGGGTACTGCTATAAAATGTATTAACTGTATGATTTATAATAAATAAAACACTTAATAATACAAATAAATGTTATAATTCAGTAAGAATGATCATAAAGCAGTGCGCTAAAACTCACCACATAGTTATTCAAATTTTTCATTTTGTCTGTCACATTTCTCAGCACCTTTAGGGACGGCATGTAAATACTGACCTGGAATGATATATCAGAAATGTGATATAGCATACACAGGATAAAATCAATAATAATGACAAAATAAGGTATAAAAGGATAATGTGCTGGGGTAGTGCTAGCATTTTTCCCTTCAGCCAAATCACTATTTTTTCATCACATTTTTCTCCAAATGGTTTAAATTTGAATATGTCACATTAACTCTATTTCGTTTAGCCAATTTGAACCAGTTTCAGCATTTGGCTTAATTGATGAGTGTTAGTACTACCCCCAGATATCTATCATTAACTTCTAAAGTATTGGATATTTGAATAAGATCTAGTGTTATACACCGCAGACTGTTAGCCAGCTTTATCTCCATTAAACATGCTCCAGATCTAAATTCCCCCAACAATATATCACATGCTCAAGATCTCTATATCCCAAAGAGGCCTGAAGGAATTTCCTTTCTATTCAGATAAATATTTTCTATGCTGTCTATAACTATGTAACACAGAGACACCGACTTACAAGGACTAAATGAGAGAGGTCCCTTAACAGTATATACTACATAAGCTGATGGGAATTTTTTCATTAGTAACCAGATCATGTACTTCACTTCTCCCCTATAACTGCTCACATCAAAGTCTGGCATCTCTGGTTCTTCAAACTCGTCCCAAAGTCTCCTTGGTATTACATTAACTGGGACGTCATGAGTGACCACACGGGAATGACCAGTCAGTGAGGGCTGTGAAACGATGATCAGAGGAATTAAAAATTTCAGTATCTTATTTAGCACTGACGTCTAAGCCAAGGGGCATTCAGAATGAGTAAGATCACAAGTAACTGCAAACAAAAATCCAGGAGGACTCCTGCTGAATGCAATCAGATTAACAGACTAACACGCCTCCTCCTGGCATTGAGCAGAATACAGAGAAGCTAATGATTATACTAATTAATGCGTTGGTTGGCAATAACAGGAACTGGAAACAGCAGGAGGCATGAGAGTCAGCAAGTCCCTGTGGAGCTAGTGCCCACTAGCCATTGCAACCTACAAATTCTGAAGTCTCAATGACAGAATTAATCCAAGTGTAGACATCATATATAGTTATGTGTACTGATTAGGTGTTAAGTTTTTTCATAGGAATATAGATGGGAAACATTGTGTGTCAGTGAGATTCACTTACAAGTTCCACTTCAAAAGTCAAACAAGGGCTGTGTTTCTTTGTCAGTTTGATCTTGACTGACTTTGCTGTCTGAGCAGTCTTCAGGCACTTCACCATATTGTCTGGGACGACCTCGAGGAAGATCTCGTTATACTCCTCTGACAGCCCATCCATAGCATACTCACTGAAGAAATTAGTCTGGAAATAGAAAACAGATTCCAAGGTAATGTTATTTGATTTGCTTCACATATCATGTCCCAAAATAAAATGGCAAAGCATTTTATCTCTTGGTTTTCTACTGAATACTAAAATAACTTACTGATAGTCCAATAATCTTTGATGTGGTATACATGTAAAGCTGTTAAGTGTTTGAGGCTATTATTTCATTACATGCAAAGCTGTTTTTCATAGTGTACATAGTGCACATCCCCTTTCAAGAAGATAACAGTTCTTATATAAGACAAAACAATAAATAAAAACAACAAGTGAAAACAGTAATACAAGGTTTATATTGATTAAAATAAGTTATGTGATTATTTTTACCTTGCGTTTCAGAAAACATAATTTCCAGAGAGAAGATATAATTCTCAGAGAGATACTTTCTGATGGCCTCTCTATCTCACCTGTGACAGCTCACACCATATGTTGACCCCTCCGTTAACCAACCTCTCAGATAAAATAAAGTAGATCTTGGAGGCGGTTATTCTTACAGTACAGTTCTTGGCAAGTTTGGCTACCATGCTGATCACTCCTGATAAGACGGATTTTGAGATGATAAAAATTATAACACAAATATACTGAAGTACTGACTGGATGTAATATTTTAAAATCTGAACGCTAAATAACAGTTTGTAAAAGTAACAAAAATACTATATCGCGAATAAAATTTGGCACTTTTGGAGTATTCCCCCTCCCACCATATAAGTAATGTACATCATTTCTTTTGCACGTTATTACTCGATGTTACTATTATTATTATTATCATTACCTGAGTGACTTAGGGTGTATTTCCAGAGATTTAGATCGATCCAAGGATTAAAATTTAGATTGACCTAACTCCCTGGGGGTTCACGCTAAATTGCAGTCAGCCGAGCGGGCACCATAGTTAATTACCCCCTTACAGCTTTTAGTAGGCGGGACAGACGCTTAAGCTGGCCAAGCTGACAGTAATCTAGTGGGACTCCCCACAGGGATAGATCGATCTAAAAATCTATGGAAATGGTGTTACACAGGGGAACTGGTGTGTGGTTTTATTACAGTGAATTACTTACGTGTGAAGTGCTGGATGCATCCAACATCTACAATCTTTCCTCTGAAGCGCATTTTCTAAGTTTTATTGGACCGCAAGAATTAACTTTTGAAATAAAACCAGAATGAAACGCATTCATGTGTTGTACGCTTTCCGCTTGCCTCACTTCACGAAACTCCCGCCATATTGTACAAGTTCTCGTGAGATTTTGAAATATAAATTGGACCGTGTTGGGATGTTAATTGCCTGAACTGGGAGTCAGTTGCCTCATCTCATGTTCCAAAAGTTTTAATACTTTTAACAGGTTTTAATTTGACAAACAAAACAAGCACATTAAACCTAAAAACTCATGTTAAGCGTGACCTATATTTGTAATTTTGCCTCAAGAAACTGTACGAAAATTTGACCCACTTCTTGGCTGTACGTCCCCGTGGCCTAATGGATAAGGCATCGGCCTCCGGAGCCGGGGATTGTGGGTTCGAGTCCCACCGGGGACGGAATAAATTTTTCATTCATAAATGTGTCCAGAATTGCAATTAAATTGAATTTGTTCCTTTATTAAATGTATTTATTTATCCTGCGCCCCCACGCTGTGCGCCCCGGTACTTTTCTACAAAAGACATCCCTAAAATGCCCTATCCTATTATTCCTACCTTAAACCCTTGTTAGAAAGATTTTTAAACTAATAATTGGAGAAAGTAGTAAGGTCACATATGAGAAGTTGGGAGTAATTAGACCTCAATTATGAATGAGAACAATGAATCTGAACAAGATCACTTTGAATAATAACATTTTATCTCTTGAAACATTTATTAAGAGATAAATCTCCTTTATTTGATGTTCTAACAAATGATATTAATGTCACTCTATGACAATATCTCTTCCGAGCTCAGAAAGTTTGGGAAGCTATAAATACGTGGTTATAGAGACCTATAAGTATTTGCACCCTCATCTCATAAATATTCACATATTGGCTAACAAAGGAATGTTAGTAACTCATCAATCACTCAAAAACTACTTGCTGGGTAATAATCCACCAGCATCTCGAGTTTTTCTTCTAAACTTAACCATATCTCCTACCAGTTTTCACACACACAGCATTATAGTATAAAATTTAATACAGATCCATTAAATGTAAAAATATTTCTTCTAAAGTTTACATGGGGGAAAAGTAGCTTAACTGTTCCAAGAGGGAGACTGTAAAAGCAATAAATGGTAATCTTTCCATAAAATTCACCAGGACTACAGACATTATTTGCAGCCAAGTTTGATAAAACATCAAAATTTCCTCATCTCATGCTGTTAAAATGCTTTGCACAACTAAATTTGTTATTTTTTTTTCAAATTTCTTTGCCTTTTCATCAATAGCAAATACTTTGTAACTTTAAGTTTAACTTCTGTTTTCTTCTTAACCAAACAGTCACACTGCAAATAGTTTGAATTCCACCCATTGCCATACATCCAGTAAATATCTTCTTCTGTGCAGCATTATAAGTGTAAACAATTCACAAACCAAGGTCGTACACAGTATTCCCAATTTGCTGTAAGCTGACAAGCTTGGTTTGCTGCTCGTCTAAACAGGATTCTGTAGGATAACCATTTTGACAGTAGACTGGAGGAGATATTCTTTTAGGTTATGCTTAAGAGGATGAGGTTAAGCGCATTGTCATTTTATTTTTCTTAAGATCAGTTTGTGAACTATTGTACTAGAGTCTCTTCTAGCCAGCCATTACCATTTTCACAAATTCTGAAAGTAAAAGATAAAACTATGAGGTTTATGTGTAATCCCAGAAAGAAATGTAATGTCATTAAGGTATGGTAATGAAAATCCATTATTTTGAAATTCAACAGATTTTGTTGCATGTAGTACTACATAGATTGGACTGATCTTAAATAAAACTGAACTCCAAAATTGATATTTCAATGATTAATTACTAAGAAAGTAATTAATAACTTAGTCTGCTGGTCAGGATATAGATTCTGAATGTTTCACTCATGTAACTGCATTGCAAAACAAGTTAAAGAATTCTGACAACACACATACCTTCATAGTTAACATTTCCTTGTGAGTCCTCCATGTTCTGCAGCAGTTGCTCCACTTCCTCGTCACTTAATTTCTCACCTGAAAATCAATAGCGACCAATAAATACCACCAATGATTCATGATGCACGATGTGTAACAACAGCTTGATGAGCAAAAAAAAAAAAAAAAAAAAAAAAAAAAAAAAAAAAAAAAAAAAAAAAAAAAACTGATTTTTTTATATTTGTCATGATTGTAATAACAACTCCACTTGAACTCCATATCAGGTGACAAGAATTTTCCATATACATATATATTTTTTTTATACTGACTACAAGGAAGTGTTCTTTTATCATATTTCTTCAGACTTTTAACTTAGTGCCTTGTGGTTGTGCTTGCTGTGACAATAGTTAAACAGTGGTAACAATATCCCATTTAGACGTCAGCTACATTTATAGTGGGACAATTGTTAAACATTTTTAGAACAATATTGCAAAGTCAATTTCAAGAAGTAAGCTGTCAGATTCAAAAGGTCTAAGAAACCTCTCCAGAAATTAAATTTTTGTAAAACAGACCCCTGTTGTGCCTTAAAATCTCTCTTCATTTGACACAAGACATGCATAAAAACTTCTTAACAAGCACACATACCTAGTGAAGACAAAAGATGCCTCAGTTCAGCTGATCCAATAAAGCCGTTCTGGTCCTTGTCAAATACTTTGAACCCCTCTATGAAGTCCTCTGCTGTGGTTGTGTCCTGGTTTTTCATGACAGTCTGTAGAATGGGGATGAACTGCTCAAAACTGACCCTCTGGTCTGGAATATGTAAAGTATTTATATTTTCATGAACTCATGACTTTAAAGGGATAATAACTCTTCGTTTCGGCCCAAAAAATGAATTTTCCTGGATTAAACAACAATTTTCCCATACTTACCAATGGTTAATGAATCCATTTTTACATTCAAAGTTAGTCCCTGTTTTTTTTCTAAAATGTTTGGTTTTTTGTTAAAATCTCTTAAGAGATTTTAACAGAGTATAGCCATCAATGGGAGTCACGTGGTCTAAAGATAAGCTCAAAAATCAGAATAATAGCCATAACTGCCGTTTTTGTGGTAAAACAGAATATATTATATTTCTATGAGTTATTCACAATGTTTTTATTGTGGAATATAGATCTCATACAAAGAGTTATTATCCCTTTAACTGATTTTCATGACAGTTTATAGAATCAGGATAGTCTGGTCTGCAACAGGCAATGTGAAAACATTTCATTATTTGTTGCACATTTTCAAAAGTTAAGTGGTCCAATCATTCTACTTTGGAGTGGCCAAAACTACTAGTAAGTGGTCATTTTATTCTAGTTATAATACGTAATTTGACAACTTAAAATTTTGGAAATAAGCTTTCTGGACACTAAAAATAGGTCATTTGTTTAAGTGCCTTAATAGCCATTACCTCCAAGATATCTATTACTCAGTTAAATTTTTAGTTATCGGAGGGGTAAATAATGGGGTCACTTAGACTTGAATATGAAATCAAACCTTTAAACAAGTGTCAATTTTTCACCCAAAAAAGGGGAAAAAATCAACTAATCTTTAATTTCCCTTTTAATTCGTATTCAGCATTTTGCCAAAATGGTTTACAATGAGGGGAGCCAAAGGTTATTAAAGAAACTGATTATCAAAATGACTTCCAACCTGGATCCTCTTGGAAGACGCACTTCTTGACGTCGGCCTCAGTTGGGTTCTGTCCCATGGCACGGAGGACATTGCCGATTTCTCCAGCATAGATCTTCCCATCTCCCCTGTTGTCAAACAGGTTGAACGTCTCCTGCAGATCTGAAAGATGAAATACTAAAATTATACGAAGTCTGACTATGTTGGACAACAGACATCATCCAGGAAATGCATGTTGCTTTAAAAAAAAATAAACTGCTGTGTTTGAAAACAAAAAAGTGATACCCTTTCCAGGTACACTTAATCATGAAATTTCCTGTAGTCAAAGAGCAAGGTATATTAACCTAATGATGATACCTGTTTGTACCTTCTTAATGTGTGTGAGAGGTATGACACAAACAACCCCAAGATTGTGCTTATTCTAAACAACACATATGGACCACTTTTTCTTCTAAAATCTTTTATCTCCACAAAGTCCATATGCAGGTTTAAACCATGATTGCTATGGAGAGGATTATCATCTTTGAGTAAATCATATCATATATTCTAATACTCTAGAGTGGACTGTGGTACTGCAAATATACCAGAAAGCATGGGAGTCGTGTAACATAAACAAGGTGCCATTACAGCAAGTCAAAAGGTCAAGAACACAAATACCAGCCCATAAAATTCTGAATGCAATCAAAATTTCTAAAGGGGGTCACTTGAATATGAGCTGAAGAGAAAGGTATGGGTGTATGAAGCTTGTTTTAACAACCTAGTAATGACTACAATGAGGTCTTTGGAAATGGTACATAAAATTATCATCCGGCAACCACTTATGTAGTAATTCCACTATAAAAATTCTACACAGGTTAGTGAAAGGCTCCTCTCTCTTTTGCCATATTCTTTAGACCAAGGTAAATTGTGGAAGGTATTTACAGAAAATCTTGTAAACAAGTGTAAGCCTGTTGTATGTTTGTAAATGCTGATAAATCGAAATCAGCCATGGATATGAAATTAAAAAGAACAGATGTACGCAAAATGTAAATTTCCATATAAATATGGTATTGTATGTGGGCCCTTGTATGTTAGCTTGGCACCATCAGCATTAATTTCTTCTGTCAGTCTTCCATATTGACTTTATAAAGTACAAACCAGAATGAGAGTGGTTTTCACTAAGCCCTAAAAGCTCAAGCCTGTTTTAAATGGACTCCATACTTCAGCTAAGCAGCACAAGGTGCACTCAAATTTCTTCAATTTCCATAAGTCAATAGCCCTCAAGATCCAAAACAGTTAACTTGTTTGTAATCACATAATTAATACTTAGGGTTAAAACAGGTCTTTTTTCTTCTCCTGCACAAACTTGTGATTCATGTCTCAACAATGCCTGGTCTTAGTATTGTGGTGTACACATTTATATTTATAGCACAAGCTGTTACATGAATCATGCCATAACTGTGGTTTTAATGACTGCACTGCTCAGTGGTGAGGTATTAAGATAAGAATTGGTATGCTGCTCTACCCATGCCTTTGTATACAAGTATAAGTTATAAGTGCTATCATGAAGCAGGTGGTTTGGGAGATTTGGGGGGGGGGGGGGGGGAGGATGTAAATAAATTCTTCATGGGTATACGTATGAACTGGTTGCTGTCATTTTTTCCCTGTTTTTTTAAAATAAATCTAAGTTATCTTTTAATTAAATACATGCTATCATCAAAATTATTCTTCTTATCAATGGCCTAATTAGTCATAATTGGCACACCTAATCCTTGCCTGTATAAAAACAAATCAAAGTCACAGACATGCAAATTAATTCCTATTCAATATCAGATTTATCTTTAAAATAAAAGTGATTGGGTTTACAAGTTATAGAACAGTATCACTGCCACTGATAGTAACACCACTGATGATGATTCAGTAATAGTAAGAATAATATCCCCAGTAATGACACTGCAGTATACACAAAGCCTTTTCACAAAGGCAAAGACTAATTTATTAACATTAAATTCAATTTTCATTATATTAAGCTGAGAGTGAATGACAGCAGAAACCAACCCATTTGTATGGTCTCCACATTTTTGAAAAAGTTGTCACAACCATAACACTCTGCCAGTGGCAGTGCAGTGGAAGCAATGACTCATTTTCCACATTTTACTTCAGTTTGTACCGCTCCAAGTCACAACTTTTCGACTTAACAGAAAACCATGCATAAAACTGATGCACCGAGGGTTTCAGGTGTTTAATAAGACCACAGAGATCCGCGCTCAAATAACACTGGGTACAATAAACACCCCATTTTCATTCAAATAGGTGTGGCTAAATGAACGCGCCGAGCCAGACTAAGTGACCTACTTAAGAAGGTAGAAAAGTGACATTTAACTTACCAAATATCTGATCGTCAGTAAGCTTTGTCTGAAAATAGAGAAAAATAAAGTATAGCGTCACTCATATAAGAACAAAAGACGCTGAACATTTCTAAAATCTCAATAAATTCCAATACAATGAAGGACCTACCGTTTTAGCCATCTTAACGGAAGTGTATGCTGATCAACTCACAGCTTATTCATGTGCGACAGAAAATAGTGCGAAGTCATACTCTTTAAAATCACTACGCTTAATTCAATGAACAAGACCTTGACATTTACGTGTCACGGCGTTTACTTTGACAAAGTGCGCATATTTTTACTTTGAAAAAGAAAGTAAATTATCAGAATAAAGCCGTTTGTTTCAAAGAGTTTTTGTTTTTCTGTTATTGAAGCACTCTGACTTTTCTTTCGTTCCTCAGTGTTGTCAACATCCGGTTTCACCCGGAAGCAAGTTGTGAATGAATGAATGATGACTGCTGGCGCAGTGTAAGAAAGTAATTTTTGTGTAGAATTTGGGGGCAACCATGGATACTACCAGGGTAAGGTTAGGTGAACTTTAAAGTATAGTCTTGTCATATTTTGAACAAAAATTGTAAGTGATTTTGCACTGTTACAGCTGTATGCTAGTTTGAGATACTGCCAGACAGATGTTTGCAGCATTTAAAAATGAAATGTGGCGTTTCAACTTTTGTTACCTGTAAGTGTAATTTCGCTTTCCTCAGGTTTTGGTCTTATACAGTATGAAGTTAGTAACTTGAATGTTAGGCCAAAAAACTGAAGCAAGAATGAGGGATGACGGAAACCACAAGATATATAAATAAATAAATAAATAAATAAATAAATAAATAAATTTTCTTGCTCAGCATTTCTCAGAGTCATTGTTTATACTAGTACCTGGTAAATTATTGTATCTTATTCCAGCAAATTATGGTCATGTGTCCTAAAGTGCTCTCGGGCTGCTCATCTTGATCTCAAATTCAGTCAAATATATTGTGCCATCACTTTCAGGGACAGACACAGACTCTTTTTGTTCAATTTCTCGCTGATAAAGGGTATAATAGTCTTAATATACATTTGTATTGGAACATATGTAAAAAGGATTAGTGAAAATATGGCATTTAATGTTTCAGAATTTTACCAAGGTGACGGTGAGGAATCCAGTGACACATGATCAAGAAGAGACAGGAAAATACACATCATATGAGATACTTCTTGAGGTTGGTAAATTATTGAATACATTTTTTTAGTCTCTCTTCTTCCTTTCCTTGCAACACATGGTCTGATATCCATATTGGCATTGTTAAATGTATGTGTTTATTATTTCCTGCAGTTGTTTGTCCATCTGCATCACAACCACTATTACGTTAAGTTAAAAAAAAAATTGATCTGTTAAGGCTGCTGCCCCTTTCCCACTGTCATCCCGTAAATTTTAGTGAATAAGGTATATATATGTGTATTTGTAAGTTTGTATGAATGTGTGAGTGAATGTGTTTGTGTTTACATATTCATGTATTATTTTGAAACATATTTTTCATTTTAGACTTCCAGTATTGCATTCTCCCACCCATCATCAGTAGTAAGAAGGAGATACAGAGAGTTTGACTGGCTGAAAAAACAGCTCAAAATGAATCATCCTTTCCAGTAAGTTGTCCTAGAACTATGCTGCATGAGAAAAATTTATTTGTATTGGATTTATTATGTAATGTGTATGTAACTAGAACTTCAGAAAAAAAAGTCAGGAGATTGAATTGGTTACAAATGCCCTAAAGCAACACAGATTTTAGTTTAGGTGATTGGAGAAATAAGTGATTTTTTATTTTGTTCCTTTTTTAACCACACGTGAAAATGAGCTTGCATATGTCCAGTTGTACCTACTATTAGTATGCATATGCACCAGCAAATACAAATTAACCAAGGTAAAAAGTAATTGATTTGTTTAATATCTTATAATTGTTTGCAGCTCCCCACCGAGTCTTCCTCCTAAGAAATGGGACAAATTTGAACCCCACTGCATAGTTGATAGATGCAGAGGATTAGAACAGTTCCTCAAAGAGTGAGTTATACCATTTACTTGGATTAAAAATGTAGTTTTAGTTTAGAAGATAAGTAATTTAAATGTCCTGGCTTCCAAAACCGTTTTTCCAAACATTTCTTGTGCAAGGTTGACTCAGTACAGAAAAGCTAAAAAAAGAAAATTAAATTAAATAAAAAGATAAATAAATTATGAGTGACTGGTGAGATGTCATTAAACAAGATTTAGAAATTTAATCAAATCATTTCCTTACCTTATCCATCCTCAATTGCTCCTGTTGGAACAGGTGGGTCACAGATCTCCACAACAACACTGCCCTATACGAATCATTACTAAAACCATTACCATAGCAAGTATACTAGCTATGTATATTCTATGCCCTCATTGTTTTAAAATGAGCATGATCTTTGAGTAGCTGTTTTTTCCCTTTCCAGGTGTTGTTCCCAGACAGTTTACCTGTCGGACAGTTTATTCCACCTGTTCCTGCAGTCGTCACTGTCCACCAATGAGATGATGCATGTGGTGTACGGGAAAGGCAATGACAGGAGCGTCCTGGACGAGATTCTACACTCTGGATGTGCCTTTGACAACTCCCAGTGAGTTTCTTATTTCTCTTATTTGAAGAATGAGATGTCCGTTAATTGTTTGATTTGATATATGTCTTATATAGTCTTGACTAAAGTTGCTAAGCAGCAGTGAAAACATAAGACAATAAATAATTCTAATTAGATTTTCTGGTAGTATAAGATACTAGAAAATGTCTTATTTTGTCATTTCTCATTTATATCCTATTTATACAAGTGAAATATGCTGCATGCATGTTCATGTGGTAAAGTATGATAATGTAGTGCAGAACCACCTATATGTTGGGTGTCACCATATAGGTGCTGTATATTTGGCCACCGGCCAGTCATATCAGTAAACTTGATGTCTGGAGACTGCACATTCAGTATTCAATTTGTGATCACCACAACAGGTGGTATTCTAAAATAGGGATTTTCCTTGCCCTCTCAAGATGATTATATAATTATTTATTCATAGTGTGTTATTTTCCTATGAAATTGCTATTCTTTATATCCCAGTTCTGGCAACCCAGGAACATCCAGCTCAATAAACACAGAGTGCGAGGTCATTGTACACAGAGAAGAGGACGCTACGTAATCATGTGACCAGATCACATGATAGTCATGTGATCAGTATCAATGTGCCATTTACGGTTACAAGGGACCAGTATAAGATATAAAGCCTAGATAGGATGAGGCAAACAAGGCACTTGCTTCTTCTGAAAAAATTCTCCACATTTTGTTTGCTGATACTGGTCTGTGAAGCATGGTCAACTGATGATGGTCATTTGTGATCCATCCCCCCTGGGTCAATTTAACATTCCAAAGTGTATATTGGTCACAAATGCTAAAATTCTTGCAATAACTTGTTTTTGGAATGAAAGCCAATTTAACATTGTATGATTAATATTAATTCATTGTGCAAAAATATGAATTTCTTCCAAATTTCTTAACTGAACAAATGTTACCTAGTACACTCTTAAATTTTATTATTCTTTTTTTGTCTGTTGCTGATTTTTAAAACTTAATATATTATTGAATTTATTCTTTATTTGTTGAATTCATACGTTCAACTAGTCAAATTAGCAATTCCCATCTTTATCTTAAGGTGACTTGTATAAGGTGTCACATTTTACACATATTTTGATTGAGCATCTGCTTTTATCTTTCTTAATTTTACTCATACTGTTTTAATGTGCAATTTTCTCATGTTGCAATAATACGTTTTATCCATTTATCATAAAATCAAAATAACTTGTTGTGTCGTCTGTGAATTTTTGTGTTTTGGTTATTTTAGTGATTAGTTATTGTATGTAGAGCAAATGTATACACTTGTAAATAAGATGTATAACAATAAAACTATGAAAATCTTTCAAGTAATATTGTTTTGTTTTCATTATTATTTGAAAATAAAAAAGAATATTTAGATGGATAGCATAGGAGACGAGGAAATGAAGCATATACAATGTATTTTTCCGCGGACACGAACTATTTTTAAAAGGCCATAGATAGGTCATAAGCAAAGGGTTGCATTCCCAGAACGTCTTACAGAACATGGAAGATATATATATGCGGAATCGTTGATCTTTGCAAACCAAAGGTACAAAGATTGGACAATCTCTTCCTAATGAAGTAGAGGAATAGAATGGGCTGTTGGAGTATGTTATGTTAAATAGTGTGTAAGATAAGACGAGCGATAAGTACGTTCCGCATCATTTATTCGAGGTAAAATATAATTTCAAGTATAAGGGGACGAGTTATACAGAGATTAATGTATGTTAAAAAATGGATTTGTTTTTATTGCCAATTTTATTTTCCAGTTGTGTTGGTGGGAATTTTGCCGTGTGTTTCTAAGACACCAAGAGCAGAAGGGGGCGGATTGCGTTACCCCAAAGAGGGTACACATTTCTTTCCCTTCACCAGGGCTACAGATTGACGTTTCACAAAATATTCACAGATATATCTCTGACTAATTCTTACCATATTTTCATACTGTCCAGAGAGAATTTTTGCATGGAATTAATGTCATCACTGAGCTGGCCCCTAGTATAAATAGAGCAATGTTTATAATGACTTGCGTTATCCTCACTAACACTGCGTAAACTATAGTGTTTGCCGTTCAGATTGGGTGGCGGTGGCTATATATATATACAGTGACGGCACGGATAGAGGTGTCTGTAAACTCTCGCCAACGTATAGGCCCCTACCATTGAATGCGGAGATAACCCGTAATACCTGATCACAGTTAGGAACAAAAGAAACAAGAATAGAAACTGAGGTATGCTGCTATCTGAAACGTTCTCTCTCTCTCTCTCTCTCTCTCTCTCTCTCTTTGAAGTAATCTGGAACTGCAGACTTCTGATGTACTGTAACACCATATAAAGATCTCCATTTTGTATCAGAAATCCCTTGATGGGAAAGGATGGGAGCTCCCCAACCCCACTCCCTGCAGCCTGTAGCCACTAACTGTGACTACTTTACTATTTTCAGATGAAGCTGTTTGTTCTCGGCGCCACTGGTGGATGCGGCAAGGAGCTGGTCAAGCAGGCCCTGGAAGCTGGACATCAAGTGACCGCAGTGGTCAGAAACCCGGACAAGGTCAAAATGCGGGACGACAACTTAACGGTAAAAGACAGTCTGTTCTTGTTCTAAGATTGCAATGAAATACAGTGGAATAGATAAGTAAATTTCGTGTTAAAAATCAGTATTTAACAGGTTGGACTTTTCTTTGACTAGGATCCCCTACTAAGACTGCATTCCCACAGATTTAGATCGATCCATCTGGATAGACCTAACTCCCTGGGGGTTCACGCTAAATTGCTGTCAGCCGAGCGCGCACGAAAGTTAATTACCCCTTTATTAATATTATGATATTTTTATGATGGTGACAGGTGCCTAATGATAGTGATTTCTACAACAACAAACTAATATCAGTAATAATATGGATGTTGATCAAACTATAATAGTAAAAACGACGATATTAACTGACTTCTAAAGAAAACTAAATCATGCTTTCAGATAATCAAGGGGGACGTCTCAAGCGAGGCCTCACTGGCTGACGGGATGAAGGACCAAGACGCCGTGATTTCGTGCCTCGGCGCCATGCCTACTGAGGACACCAAGGCCAAGTTTACCTTCTTCTCGGACTCCATACGGGTCATCGTAGGCGCCATGAGAGCGGCTGGGGTGGACAGACTCGTGTGCATTACTGCCTGGTGTACTGTACGTAAGTCTCCAAAGTTTCAGATATTACTGGTCACTTTATTGTCGGAGATAAGTCAGCCATAGCAAACGTGTAAAAGGTGTATGCAGGTACGGTTTGGGGTGATGTGTTCAAAATAACCGATTTTTAGGTAGGAAAAGTCCGCTTTGAATCCAAGGTTGAGTTGGGTTAATTTCATGTCATTTCTCAAGTTTGGCCAGTTAACGGGGTAAAAAGTCGTTTTTTGTCAGAAAAAACTTTGTATGTGCTAGCTAGAGGCCCAATACAACTCTACGTACTCTGCGTGCCCCAAGTCAAAGCCTAGTCTGCATCTATTTTTTTTTTACTTATTTGAATAAAACAAAGGTGCATGGTTTTTAAAATTAACAACAAAACTGAATCACTGATAAACCAATAATATGGTGTCTTTTTATGTCAATCATGCAACTGGTGTACCTTTTCACCGTAGTTTTATTTGGTTATCCAGGAGTTCCAGAGGCCCCCGAGAGAATCAAGTCTTTCTGGTACCCGTCCTACGTGGGCGTTGTCACGGAGGACCAGGGAAGGATGGAGAATTATCTGGCCGAGGAGGCCAAGGATATCCGCTACACGTGCGTGAGACCCCCAGAACTGAACGAGGAGCCTCTCTCTGGTGAGTGGCTGGACATGAGGGTGTTTTCTTTTTAAATTTCATTTATTTTGTTTAGATGCCAAGACGAAATTGTCTTTTGTGCCTGGATTTCTTTTTTTTTGTGAAATCACTGTTATTTATAAACTTTTTGACAAAATGTGAGGACATTTCTTAAAGCTGCAATCCTCGTTTTACTGCAATCGCTTCGCAAAGTAGACTACATGTTTACTGAAACGAAAAGAGCGCTAGTGTAAATACTCCACGTATGATAATTTTTCAGATAATGTCACAATAGCCTTTCATATCAAATAAAAATGTTGTTTCACTCTTTACAAATTTTACAAAATGACTAATCTTCATTATGACAGGCAAGCCGATCATAGCAAAGGAGGCGTACTGTATAGATCTGAACGAAGGCTTGATTGGGATTCCTAGGGCCAATGTCGCCTGTTTTATGCTGTCCATGTTAACTACGACCGTGTGGGACTGGAAGGGTGTGGCCATAGCACTGCAAAAGTGAACCCCGCCCGAGCTTAAGTTTCTGACACTAGCATCCGAGAAAAACAGAGGGTCTGTTGCCCAAAACGACTAACAAAACAAAGAAGTAAACCATCGGCCCTAACAAAGACCGCTAAGACTTATAAACGACTGTTATATTCATTCATTAAACTCTTCCTATTTAATAAAGCCATTAGATCAAATCTGATACAATGATATTTACTTTCAGTGAGCCAAGAAACGTGTGCCAAAAACAATTCTTGTCTGGCGCTCGATCGTTGAAAAAAAGAAAACGCACCAAAACCGATATTGGTTAGTCTTATCTTTATTTTCGGGTCTCCAAGTCATTAAGCAGACATCAAAAAAGAAAAATAAGTATAACAAAATAAATAAAGACACAAAGTACACAGTAGGCCTAATAAGAAACGCAGTAGGACTCCTACCGACCTCTTCGTGATAAAACAAGTCAACACTAATAATCCGACCATTATTCCATCTTTTATTTACTCTTTCAAAGTGTTTTCTAACACATTAGCCATTATAATCCAAACTCTGATATATTATTTTTACTTAAAATGCTATACCATCACCGGGCATTGTGCAAAATCACATTTTCCCTAAAAGTAACCTTCTGCCGGTATTCTGCTGAATTTCACACTGCCAGAACACATTCACTTCCTACCAGTAAGACAAACATATCGAAATAACCTAGAGTTATTGTTGGGCTTGAGCCTCGGTTTTTAAATTATTATTTATTTATACTTTTCATTATTATTTGAAATATAAACGGTACGAACATTATATTGACACATAGCTACACTTTATCTCTTAAGCTTTCTAATGATACTTTTGCTTCATTGCTTCATTTCTACAAAAAAAAAAAAAAAAAAAAAAAAAAAAAAAAAAAAAAAAAAAGGTTATGGCCAGAAATATGAAGGACCACAGTAAATCATAATTATTACACATTGTTTTCGGTACAATTCTATTTTCTATAAGTCAAGCACATCTCGTTTTGTCGATACTTTGCTTTAAACGAGAATATTTTGAATATTGGCCTAACAAACTTAAAATGCAATTTTCAGATATTCCTCCGATCCATCTGAAATTAAGGTAGTGTCCTCGGCATACTGGCAAATCTTAACCTGTAATCTGTCCCCGCAAATTTTCTCAATTTTTTCTAACTATTAACCCCAGTATCTCTGCACATATTATGAATATACCCGGTGATATGAGTCAGCTTGCCAACACCCCCAACCTATTTGAAACGGTGTCGAGTTATCATGTGGAATAACACCTAGTTCAAAGTTCAAACTTTTTGTTCAAACAAATATTTTGATTATTTTTTCCAAATCAATCTTATTTTATTCAAACTCAATCAGCATTTAAGTCTTCGTCATGTTCTTCCATATAGTTCCTGACATCATACGGCCGTCTTATATTATTATCTACGGATTTTACACTGATGAATCCCTTCTGATCCCCATTTTCTATGTCTGGTTATATTGTTTTTAATTTAATAGTTCAATATTATGACATAATTTAATAAGAGGTATTCAATAATAATATTTTTAAATTCCCTCGGTTTGTCCCGTTGCAGCAATATTAATTTTTTGACTGATCTGAAGAATAATATCCCAAAATCCGGCCAAGAAAATTAAAAATTCTAAAGTATATCATGCGGGCGTGGTCTTTTCCTATCTTTCAATTGCCTAGCAGACCTTTAATTAAATATTACTTCTTCATGAGTGATGTTCTCAAGAATATTATTCCCCATGTCCCTTAATTTCTTATGTTATAGGTTTCGAGTAAAGGCATCATATTTGCATCTTTTAGATATTCTACTGTTTAACACATTTTGATAGATTTCACTTCCTTTAGAATTATATTTTGTTTGTTTATCTTGTTACCATAACATAATTGCCGAAAAAATATTCTGATTTGTTTAATTTATTTTTTTCTAATGAACGAATCTTACCGCTCTTACTTTCTTGAAATGGGACATTTCTGAGTTTTTACTTTAAGGAGGCACCTCGCAGGTAAACTCAAACACACTTGATTGGCCCCCGAAGCCGAAAATGGTCAATATATTGGCCCATAATAGGACACTGGGTGTGCAGGCAAAGGTCGTAGGGCGACGTTTTGGCCTCTTTTTGACCTCACCGACGGATAAGACCTCCTGTTTAACATCACTTTCGGTTTCACTTCTCGTTATCCTGGATAGAGACTCCGTTATTCGGGCACCGTGATCTTCTTCAACTGCCTCCGGTGGTTCGTTGACTGCAAGATAAATTGCAACAAACTGATGGTTAGCATAGTGATGTATTGTGAATCCTGCATGGTTAGGAAAATACGGGGAAAACGATTTACTATCAACAGGACGTGAAAATAATTTGCCCCCCCCCCCCCCGCACTAACGCTTTCCCATTATGGCGGTACGAACTTGCTGCATGCGGTCTCAGTGTGAGTGCTTTCATTCATTTTTTAGAGAACCACAAATCCGCTATTTCGTTTAGATTTGCTTATAGATCATGTTTTTGATAATAAAACAACAAACGTGATTTGGATTTCGCAATACTATATTAAATGCCGGAAGCACAAATACGCAGAGATAACAAAAAGGAATTCTCATTATAAGAATAGGAGGTCTTGTAAAGCCCAGAGTAACAGATCAGTAGTTTGGGTATCAGTTCGCTGGTGTGTCACTCTTACCTTCCCGTTTTCGTCTTCCTACCGTAGTAAAAGTCGACGGCGTTGCAAGCCCAATAAAATCACACTGGTTAGAAGGCGTACACGTCCACACAGGGATTTGGTAGTTATATTCAACCGTTATCCGACATAGTGCCAACACGAATGACTGAAAGTAAAACGCAGTGGTGGGAGTTGATAATCAAAAGGGTAAAGGTAAAGTAGCTTCATTACATGTCTTATGAAAAAATATGTAAAATAAATAGAGTACGGATTGAAAATAAAGTTCCTAGCTGTAATGTTGCAGCACGAGAAGAGATTTTGTAAATGTATGTGTTTCTCTTTGCTAAACGACTTTTAACTGTTCATTAAACAATGAACTCTTTGCCCAATAGAGGGTACCGGAGGAGACAGGATTGTGCCGGAAGTGACGTGTAGTGGTGTAAGACGTAGGCGTAGTGGTGTACCTGAGTGGTCATTTTTAGCTGGAGGTGAACGGGAGTGAAGACATGGGCTCAGAGAAAGAAGCAGTTTTCCCAACAACATACTGAGATAACACGTTTTTTGGTATTTTGGGCAGAAAATACTTGTAGAAATAATATGTATATGATATGAAAACGTGTTACGATACTTGAAGGTGCAAAATCTTGCTTAATTTGCAGTCAATTTGTTTTGAAATATATGCTGCATAATTATTTTTGGGTGCCTTATGGTTTGTGCTGTAATTTCAATTTACAATTGGCCAGCAAAAAAAATTGCGTTTTATTTTCATGCTTAAAATTGCTTACACTGTGCATATGATGCTCAGCCGACCTCTTAAAAACACGCCCAACACTTTAGTCAAACAGTTTTGCCCCTTAAACATCATATGTTACACATCATATATAAAAGATTGTCTACCAAGATTATCGAGGTTTGAACAACAGTGACAGAAATTGTAACTGATAAAGACTAATTCAACCAGCTTATCAGTTTTGTCTAGACTAAAGTCACTAACTCTAATCCAGTACATTAGAAAGAGATTAAAATCTGGGTTTTTACATTTATAAATATGTGATTTGTTTCATGTTCACCGTAAGAAGCACTTAATGCTAAGCTTAATATGTTTTAATTTTACAAGGAGCAAACTGCTTATGAATTGCCTGTGCGTGTGCATGTTTGTGCACACACACACATACACGTACAGTGCACACACATACACACGCACACAATACGCACACACATACTGCATGTTTTAACTGAACAAGCCCCAAACTGCTCAACAGTGCATGTGTGCATGTATGTGTGTGCATGTGTATGTGTAGGCGTGTGTTTGTGCGTGCACGTGTGTGTGTGACACTGATTGCATTGTATTGGTGATCCAGCAAACATACCGCCACGAATTGGGTCAAAGCCGCGTCCAGTCCCCAACCGGTCACCCCAATGCAGTCAATGGACTTGACTTCGCAGTCTTCCGCAACTTGGCAAGGTGTTCCTGTTACTACAATGAAATACAAGCCTGTAAAACTCCGTGAAGTTTTTCAAATGTGCAAAGAATGAACGTTAATCCCACCATGTTTATCACAAGCTGTATAACTACTCACATTTAAAACGAGAGAGACCGTATAAGCACGAAGAGAGAAAATATGGAATATAGAAAAGACGGTGCAGTTAATAACTCACATTCAGCTTAAATCCATTTTAATCAAAAGAGAAGGGTACATGTTTTAATATGCTTAAACGCTTCACTTTGACGAACGTCGGCTGCGCGCGGTGTTTTCCACATTAGTCTATTCTTTTTTTCTTGGGAGTAAAGATCACTTGGTCTTTTTTTCCACCACGGTAGGTTACATTTCTCTTTCATTGCATGTACATATTACATATATATTAAACAAAGGTTACAAATCATGAAAACTGAAAATTTTCAAAATAACAAATAATAGCAAATTTTACTCTAAACTGTTTCAATAGAATCGAGAAGATTACTTACTGGTCTGGCACGTTCCATTAGGCGATGGGTATGACGTCAGAGGGCAAAGACAGGCCTGTGTGGAGCGGGTTATTACCGAAAACAGCGGGTTTGTGACACATCTTGTGTTATCTCCGCAAGAAAGTGGTAAAGTTCCAACCGGTGCTGTACTCACACAAGCACTGAAAAGGCTCGTACTGTTATCGTTTGTATAGCCTGGAAGAAAAATTATACAGTTCCGTGTGCAGTGAATTCTATGGTTATATGCATAGTAAGTACAATCAGGAAATTTGTTGTTTGCATTTGCAATACCAAAAATATTCATTAAATATACCACGTTATAGGACACCAGAAACTACGAGCTATTTGTATTCTCTTTTCTGGACTTTGAATTTTCTGTTGTCATTCTTAACCTCTGCAACTTGGTACATGTGACATTGTAAGAGACGTCTTATGGGAAAAATGAAAAAAAAAAAAATAATGAAAAAGTGATTGATATATTAATTTTTGTAGAAACAAAACTTTTCGTTACAATCTTACCTGTTTGGGACACAATATGGTTGTCGAAATTTTACACTTCTCAACATCGAGATATCCATGACTAATAGAAGAAAATAGGTGAATAGCGTATGGCTATTCCACTGAACTTACCGACAAAGGCTGGTATATCCATAACGGAAAATGCTGATCTGAAACAAACAAAGGAATCAAAAAGTAATTTCCGTCGCATAAAAACCATAAAAACGTCCACCAACAAAGCGGAAAGATGGCAATTCTAATGTAATCTTCTTTTTTTTTTTGAAAATTCAGATGTCTTTGTGCAGTGCCTGTTATCCGATGAATTGTCAGAATCGTGTTGTATTTAACGAGTACCTCTGCAATTTTGTAAACGGATGGTGTCCCTTCCAACTTCTTCACGTATCAGTCGTCTTGACAAAGTGGCTCTCGCTAAAATAGAAGGTCGCTTATCTCTTGGCTGTCTTAACCGGTAAGCTTCGCTGGATGCGTCGCGTGCTTTAAAAGTTTATCAGTAGTAAACTGGGCGGTTTTGTTTATGCTAATTGCCGTCTTTAATGAATATGCTCTGAATTAATTACGATTCAATCTGCATATAGATATGAAGAAAATTCTTATCGTTTTACATAATGACCATTGGCAATGATAATGTAAGTAATGGACCACTTGATATCTGCCTGGCCAACTCGTAACTAGCAATCTTTTGCCTTCAGAATTTCAATCAAAGCGTAACATCTCTCTACTATCAAAAGGAACCATCGTCCAAATCTCAAATAATTCCTGTGTCAAGAAATTTAAAAAAAAGGTGATCATCAACCCCTTTAATCCCTGTCACTATTCTCTTTTTTATTTCCTCCCCGCCCCATTCCCTCTGTCACCTGTACTGGGTTTATCCTTCTTGTCGCACGGTATAGAGCATCCCAAGGAGTGCCTTTGACTGTTCCTCTGGAAACCCTGATTTGCATGCGTTTTTGCCATTTTCCATTCTCATAGGATGCTGACAATATCCTATTTTGACGACACGTCTGACAGACTAAGGTTGTAGATTGTGGATTGGGGAGGACGTCAAGGGGCATATATTTAGATTCAGAATTAAATCTTATTTCACACTAAAAGTACTGATTTCCCATATTCAAACGGGAAAATAATTCATTTAACAAGCGTTTAAATTGGACTAGCTCTTTATTGCAAAAACAGAGCGTCTTATATGAAAACGTGTTACGACACTTGAAGGTGCAAAATAGTGCTTAATTTGCAGTCAATTTGTTTTGAAGTATATGCAGCATCGACCGATAGCGCGTCAAAGAGCGTCAAGGGAAAAGAATTCCTGCTGAGGTGATTGTTGTCATGTGGAGTTTTTGCAAATATGTAATCTGATATGCCCATATCTATTTATTTTTGGGTGTTTATGGTATGTGCTGCAATTAAAGCGATCTTTGAGAGTCCTTGAAGAACCTTGTGAAAACTAGGAAGTAGTTCGCAACTGACAACTGAATCGTATATGGATTAAAAAAAAAGCTGAATATCACATTGAGGTCAAAGTCTACTAGTTCAAATGATTTTCTCTATTTTTAGGTATGTTATGAGCTTTACAAGATAAATTATGATTTTACGTCGAGAATTACCCAATGTAAGAAACAAGCGTAGAAGGATATATGCACCCGAAATCGTATTGCAAAAGTCGAGTTGAGGAGTTGAACAGTTGAGAAGAAGTTGAAGAACGAATGAGAACATAATAATATTATAAACAATCAATAAAAGCTTCAAGTTCCGCATGGTGCTCCAGAGTAGAAGAAATAGCATTTGTCTTAATATATATATATATATATATATATATATATATATATATATATATATATATATATATATATATAAAATGTAAATGTACTATTGAGTATATAATTAAAGTAGTCCTCCTAAATCATTGTTCAACGATTGTCTTACATACTCGGTGTAGCTCGTAGCCCCTCACGATGTCAAAATAATAATAATAATAGATAAATAAATAAATACAATTTTAAAAAACGCACGGACAATCGTATACGATTTCATCGCACGGCGCCCGTGGCAAATGTAAGCTATAAGCTAGGCTTTATCTATTACACGATTGTATCTGTCGCATTCACTTTGTGATACAGGTACACTTGATAATTATATTCCTCCTTGCCTTAATTTCATGTTTTTCATTAATGTACCAACTTTGGTGATTCGTAGACCCATATATTCACGTTTAATACTACAATATACTACTATATTTGCGACTGATTGTAAAGGTCTTTCCATCTATTTCTCAATCAGGACCGTCTAATCTTGGTCTCTTGATTGTGTTATTTGAACTACAGTTCATTTTCTGTATATGCCTAACTAAAACGACTGGCTATTTCGCATAAACCCAATATATATATGTATAATGTATACCTCTAAAGGATGTTTGTGCTTACTGTATGCTTCTTTCCCATTATCAGTCATAATAGTTTATTATAAATGCAGATTCCTTTAGAGAAAAGAAAACTCCCGGTAATGTTTTACTTAAAATTTTTTACCTGAAAATTATTTGCTAAAATCAATACCACGATGGCTTCCTGCATTGAAATTACTTGACACACGACAAAGTGGGAATCAAAGTTATATGAAATCTGTGATCAAATACATTTTAATGCTTTGAGGGTATTATACACCAATAAAGATAACAGTGAGGTGATGGGCACTGATTGCAATGGCAAGTGTCCGCTTTGGCCCTGGCCACTTAAAAAATACCCTGTCGACGCAAGTAACAATGGTGATATTTACTGGCTGATGTGTCCTGTCCCTTTTTTCAAGGCTATTGTGTTACTGTTGTGATGATTTTACGGTATTAATATATGGTTGTCCATTGTTTGTCCGCCCCCTTCAATTCAAAGAATACGGATAAGAATATCTTAGACGTTTTCAAGCGGAAACCAGCGGAAACTTAAATATTCCCCGACTGTTATATCTAAAACAATAATGTTTACATTTCCATAGCATGGAGGTACTACAGTCCTCCAATCGGCATGGCAATATCAAATATTCAAGGCTTTGATTGACATCATCAGGCGTTCCAGTGGGTGTGGTAAGATCTATCTTCAAGGCTTTGATTGACACCATCAGGCGTTCCTGTGGGTGTGGTAAGATCTATCTTCAAGGCTTTGATTGACACCATCAGGCGTTCCTGTGGGTGTGGTAAGATCTATCTTCAAGGCTTTGATTGACATCATCAGGCGTTCCTGTGGGTGTGGTAAGATCTATCTTCAAGGCTTTGATTGACATCATCAGGCGTTCCTGTGGGTGTGGTAAGATCTATCTTCAAGGCTTTGATTGACATTATCATGGTACTTTGCACAGGGACAATAGCAACAGTACCAAAGCTTGGGCCAGTGGGCGTGGCCCACAGTTTGACTAACAGCACCATGGATGCCCCAGCTGATAGAACATTATTTTAGCTGTGTACTGTCGAAGATGTCATGGTAACCTTTGTTCATCACCATGGTAATCTATATTCATCACCATAGTGACGGTCAACATCACCATGGTTTCCTGGGCTTAAAGTGGCTGGTCCCTCTGGTCCCCATGTACGCCGCCCAGCCTTGTTTGTGAAATGGAAGAATGCTCCCACACTCTTTACCCCCTGTCAAACCTGCATCCGGGCATGTGCATTTTAGACGAAGCCTGCAACGAAAAATGAATTCTTTACACAAGTTTGTGATATTTGAAAAAAGACTGTCCACTGATTTAAGATAACACCCGTGATGAAATATTACAAACTTAAGACGTACAAAGTGACATACCCTCAGATATCAAAGGGGCCGCTAGTATAGACCAATATAGTAGGCTATACAAAACTGAAGGAGCCGATTCAATAATTTTGCAACAGACCACTAGTGACATCTGTGGTCAGAGAGTAAGACTTACAGGTCTTACTGAGGTCCTTAACGGAAGCCTTAGTTAATAGTTGGAGGTAAATTTCAAATAGTGACACTGATGTAGCCAGCTATTTGAGTACTCTCTGACCAAAGGGTGCGCTATTAACCTGTTACAAACGTGTCGAAAACCTGCAGTGTGATTTTGTATAGTATTTTAGTGGGGGCTGTTATCAGAGGATAATATCTTAGTGGGTCGTTTCAGCAGCCGTTGTTTTGACCATTAAGTTGTAAAGAGAGCAAATTTTAGCTTTGAAGGTGGATTTGTGAAATTGTTTTCATACATTCTTGATTTCAAACTAATTTTTGTATAACAAATCGTCTCTTAATCAAATGGCTGTGTATCACACATGATTTGAAATTTATTTCCCAAAATGGTTGCGTCAAGACTGGCACTTCTCTCTCTACACCTTTTTGTAATCCCGCCATGGTTTGTCTGTGAGATTATTAGAGACTTCACGAGGGTTGCTCCCAATTGGCTGAAACAACCTACATGAGTAGTCTTTTGAATATGTATTAGGCACAAGCTCTCCACAAGCTGGGTAATTATTAGGGTTAAGCTGCTAGGAGAATGGGATGAATAGAAAACCCTTGTTTTTACTCCTTATTTACAACTTCTTGTTTTGACTCACTATTATCTCAAAATAAAACGAAATCTATACATTACAGTACATATATTATTAGAAAGAAAGGCAGAACATCGCAAGTCTGGTAATTAAAAACGAGATAATTTTACCTGTATACTGTGAGCTGCCCCATTTTCAGGTCGTAAGGGTTGTATTCCTTAGCGTCTTGGAAAGTGCCGCCCTCTGCAGGATGTCGCCCACCTCGTGCCAGGCATTCATCTGTGACAGCATGGCGGAAGGCATGGTCGTCCAGGCCATAGTATTTACCTACAAGACAGGAAACTCTGAAATAGGTGTCTGTATCATTTTCAATCAATGCCTGTCAAGTATGATAACACACTGGTGGCATGATGAGAAACCACATAGTTCCGAATGAACTGCTTGTCATTTGAAGATGGGTATGACCATCAGGCTCATACAGTTTTTTATGAGACAGATACCGCTTTTTATATAAAAATAAATAAACAAAATAAATAAAAAAAATAATAAGTGATGATGACCACTTTCTCTTATGTAAATATTCTAACCTTATGAATTGTAAAATACAGCACAAATGAAGGCTAGAGAAGGCGTATAAATGCATATTATATAAAAACTCTACAATAGTGTTGCGTCTTAAATGAAAAAGAAGAATATGACAGGAATTGACAGCTTTTATGAAGATATCTAAAGCAGGATTGAAAAAAGGCATTTTTAGGGAGTGTTTTGCACCTCTAACGCATCAGCATGTAATTACAGTATACACGGTGTGCGGTTTGTGTGGCAAAAAGTTAAGCTGTATCTTTGAAAAGAGCATCCGTAGTACATGTAGAAGTGTTAAAACAGCATGCAATTAACGGCAACATTACCACTAAAATAATCCCAATGCATTAACCCGTAAACCAATGCGTTTTTTCTTTGCCAAGGAATATTCCCTTTATACGCCTGGTCCCGCTCAATAAGTACTCGGAGAATACCAGCTGAACGTAGGAGTTGACCACGGCGATGGGATACGTACAATAATTGGAAATACACAGTTCACAGGGGTAAACATACCGTATCGATCGATCCTCATAGAGGTATTCATCATCAACTGGCGGACGCAGGCTTGGTCTTCCGGCAGCAATGCCTCTGTCTTTGCCGGGAAGATCCAGTAAGTTGCGAACACCAGGTCTATACTATTGTTGTATGCTGGGTCAGACGGGTTCAACAGCGGCGGAGCGAGAGTTCCTGAAAAAATATTGATATGTTCGATTAAACTCGTGCATATTGACAATATGTATGATAACTAAAATGTATCAACATTCATGCATACATCTATTCTTTATTTTATATCTTAAATTGTAAAACCCTTTGATGTATGTATTTTGAGATAGTTCAAAGGAAAAAAGTATGTCACAGCTCTCTGACAAAATGAAATAATTTGAAGTACCCGCCCTTTGTGATTATTGTAACAATAACAGTGCATGTCTACCCTGTTACACATTGTCACAGTTCTGCATACCTGTGGATAAAAGTCTTTGTATCCCATTGTCGTCGTGAGGACTCATGTGCCTTTTCTCTCTACGTGTCACAGCTTGTCTCCCGATTCTTTGACCTAAAATTTTTCTGCCCAAAAGTCTTTCACGCTGTGATGGCACAGAGTAGCCTGCTTTAGGACTGTGATCTTTCGATCCAGAGTATGTATTTCTTTCTTTTTTTGGAAACCGGTCCGTATTTTGACTCCCACCCACTGGTAAATAGTTTTGATACCACTTGTTTCTTTGTTTTTCAGAATCGTACTGAGCACCATTTCTATTCGTATAATCACGGAATAAATTTTCAAAGTCACCATAATTTTTCTTGTCCAAATTATACTGCTGGTAATCGCGATTTTGACTTGGACTGGTGTTAAATGATCCAAAACCATTTCTATCTGAACTCTTTTCTGTATATCGCCCGTTATTTTTTATATTTGAGTAGTGCCAACCATATGAACGGCCATTTTGATTTTGTCTGCCATTTTGCTTGGGGTAACTTGGAGCGCTGTGGCGAATGTCTGAGTTATATCCTTTGGTATGGGCGTAAGCTGGCCGAGATGCTAGATTGTGATGAACAGTTTTTCGTCCCGCGTTCTGAAATTAATAACCAGGTCATGTATAAGTACAAAATTTAACCGACATGACTAATGAGCAATTTTATATATGGCTAATGAAAAGTGGATTTAAAAAAAGTCTGGTCTATATCTTATAGGCTCAGTAGATATTTTGGTGGTTGTTTGTGATCATTTTCCTTATGTGTGTAGATTACATTTTGCGCTTAGTCCGCTAGTAGTTTATTTTACTAAAGACTCGTTTTCCAAGGGCTACTACATGTAGTCCGACTGACCTAAAACGTTTTAGGCACAGGGTGATTATGGCAACTTTTGAAAACAGAGCTTCTATAGTTGTTAGTTTTCTCCTTTATAAAAATACCATTGTACGAAAAAAATAGACCCAAATTTCTTGAATTTAAGTAAACTATACATTACCTTCGGACGTTGGTGAGCCCCCCGATGTGACTGATGGTCCAGGTAGTCCTCCAAATACTGCTGATGCTTCTTCACAAACTCGATTGCCTCCATCGTCGTATTTACCCATGCGCTGTGCTCCACCTTTTGTCTTTGCCCTGTGACATAACGCCAGCTTTCATTATATATGTACTTCATATCTATCTCTATATTTTCAATTATCAAAACTAAACACAAGGAAATAATAAATTAATGCCCTCCAACACATACATACAAACTTTAATGTGCGTTTACAAGTAGAAAAAAATATTTTGAACTTAAAGACAGTCTCAGCGCGTTAAACCCTTAAAATAGCACGAAAATGAATTTTCCTGGAAATCTCACCAATTTCCCCATAATGACCAAGGTATATCCTATCCAAAACCGTTGAGAAAATGAACCTACCTAATACCGTTTTTAAGTTCCATTAAATAATAAAAGACGACTCGTCTTAAATACTCAGCTACCACCTCACAGTACGGCTTCAGAACGCGCAATTTCTCGCTAAGTCTCGCGGTTTACTATGAATGAAGTACTACGGCTGAGACCCGGATGTTACTATTTGGCGCCAAAACAGCAAACATGGCTCAGACGCGCGTCAAGTCTGAAGAGGAGAGCGACAAAAGGGGACGAAAGAAAATAGCCACTCCAGTTCGAAAGATACGAAAGAAAATTAGAGACAGACGAAGAAGCACTCAGACTGTGTATGTTGGGAGGGAGGTGGGGCGGTGGAGGACACTTAAAGCTGAGTTAGGACTCACATACGAGGCAATGGCGAAACTACTCCTCGACACGTGAGTATGCGCTTCACAGGTCTCAAGTGTGTCTGATTATCATATTATCCTGTTCACAATAAATGACAATATTTGTGCTCATACAAAGTTGGTTACGTGTATAAGAGCGTTTTGGGCTTTACGTTGTCTATTTTTGATCGGTACATGTACCGAAAAGATGGACAGGCGGCACTTACATGTCTGACAAGTTTCGCTGTGTAGTCGTGACGTCTATCTCATTCTGACTGAAGCCTGCTGTGATTGGTCGTAAGCGTGGGAAAATCGAGGTCGTGACCTTGAGCCGGAAGTACTTCTGGCTGTGCTCCGAAATCATGATAAATAGTTTTCGTTTTCTAATTCTTTATTCTAGTTGTCTTAACAGGACTTTTGTGACCCAGACTTATTAATATAATAATAAACAATCTCACAAAACACAAATCTGATCAAAGCTTTACATAGAACCTGCTTCTATACATTAATCTAACCCACTGAGACTGTCTTTAAATATCGGTGACGGTCAATCAGGAAGAAACTGAAAACCAGAACCTACTGGAGTCATAGACGGTGATACCCGGATGTGGAGTATGTCTACTTGAGACAATCAACTTTGTAAAGCCACGTGTGTTGAAACGCAGACGACACACATCCGACCGGCTTTGTTGGTGGACATTGGTGTCTAATAAATAAATAAATAAATAAATTTGCTTTTGTAAGTCTTGCTTCATAAAAAAATATTTACTTTCACTAGTCTTCAATTCACTTTAATTCACTTTTTTACAATTAAAACTGCTTAAAGAAAATGTGAAAATGTGAATAATTCCAGTAACATTCTCCCATTGCCTCTCATTGCAAATCAACATACCTTCAGCAAATGTGAAGACCCCTCCTTGTCCCTCGTGGTCCTCGCAATCCGCCACCCAGTACAGGAACAAATCATTGCCGAAACCCTCCACGCTTACCGCCAGAGGGGACGACTGGACGCCTATCGAATCTCTTACTGGGTTATCAAGCAGCATTTTGCCTGTTTTCCCGTCCAGTATCGTTGTCTAAAAGGTAGTGGGGAACAATGTTTTATATACATGTATATAATTGGCTGTTAATGTTTCCGTTGCAGGATTATATGAATTGTAAACTATATGTGCACACGCTTTCTGCTTTTTTACTTGCACTGTTTGTATCCACTTTTATCTTGAATCATGCAAAAAACATATTGTATATATTCAACAATTCACTTAACTTATCGGCCCCATTCAGAAGAGGGGACTAACTAGTCCAAAGGTCAAATATGGCGATTCACTAAAATCAGCTAACAGACACTGAATAGATATCCCGTGGGAAAGTATTCAAGTGGCTCGGCCATATTTGACCCTCGGACTAGTTAGCCCCCTATTCTGTATGGAGTCATTTGACGTTTGATGCTTTATGTGCACGCTATACAGCAGCTTTAACTCACCACGGAGTCGTAGTACACTGGGAAGCCGGGACCGTGTGCATATCTGACCATGAAATCCGGCACGTCATCGTTATTGTAGTAGCCAACAGCTGGGGTACTGAAAATATACATGAATACAATCTGAAAGATTCATTATAATGAGAAATAAAAGGTCATAGGTGTGGGGTCAAATGTCAAAAATTTAAAGTAATCAAAAGTTTGTATTGAATATTAACATAACTGCAGTCAGAAAATATGTTAAAGTTTAGAGGTTAGAGGTTACAAATGAGGTCAGAGGCGAGAGGTTATTGGGGAGGTCAGAGGGCAAAGGTCAAAGGTGTTCTGCCAACATATTCTCAAGTTGCCCCTCGTTCTGTACTGCCCCATTGCGGTTATTATTGAATAAATTTATGTAATTTTATTGCCTTAACATAAAATTCAAAATTTGCCGATTTTCATTCTCGTTGATCACCGGGTATATATTTTTGGCAGA
The DNA here is from genome assembly GCF_051362555.1 of Lingula anatina. Classification (NCBI taxonomy): domain Eukaryota; kingdom Metazoa; phylum Brachiopoda; class Lingulata; order Lingulida; family Lingulidae; genus Lingula; species Lingula anatina. The sequence continues at coordinate 22,494,654 of NC_141773.1, read as the reverse complement.
CGTACACATTTTGGCAGGGCATACCGTAACCAAAGGTTAAAAAAAAAAACACTTTTAGGGAATCAGCCTTCAGATGTATCATTTTGCGCTCTTACTTATACGACTCTGATCCCGTGAAAGTGGTTTTCCATAGTTGCTGCAGTGTATCCCCGTCTATGGCGACAACTGTGCTGTTGAATGCAGGGATGACAATGTCTTCTACGCCATCTTGATTTATGTCGGCCAGGGCTGGGGGCGTCATGATGCCTTTGAATGGGTCGGAATACAGTTTCTTGGCCTAAATGAGAGATATATCACTGTTAGTCTACTCCCTATGACAGCTAAACTACGCTTTAAGATGAATAAATAATCGATATCGCTCCTGCCACTCCCCCTCAAAAATCTAGGTTCCATTGACTGGGAATTGGCTGTGAGGATCTAATCTAAAATCAAACAAAACATACTTGTTTAATTTCATAAAACTATGTTAGCAGACGGTACAGTGTTGATAAGTATTTAGTAACCTGCGACATTAAAGTGCCTCGTCTCGTGTAATCTGCTGACAGTTTTACTCAAAAGTTGGAAACCTACTCAGTGTAGTTTGGGTTTAACCAAGATGAATACAACTTCTTGGTTTAACATGGCATAGAATGAGGTCAATGTAAGGATGACGAGGGCATGCATGTTCTGTAGGTCTTAGGTTTTTATCTACCCTAAATATCAGTAAGCAACTGAAATGCTGCTGATTAGACTAACTTCACAGAATATTTGTTTCTGCTTCACATCACCTTTGACATGTGGCCCCTCAGCAAGTCCTCCAAGTCAATCCACCAGAGAGCGCCACCGTGCGTCTCCCCACCAGTGCCAAACAGCACAGCCAAGGTGTCGGTGGACTGGCGGTACAGTTGTGGCGAGAAGTACGTCTCCATGTGGTCGGGAACCTTGACCCATCTTAGAACACCGCCATACTTCCCGCTCAGGATCACCAGCTCTCCGCTCAAGGTGACCGGCTCGCCTTTAAAATAAATAAATAAATAAATAAATAAATAAATAACGGTTTAAAATCAAAACAGAATCATAAATCACTGAACTTTTCTCAATGATTAGTGTTATTTTACTGGAAAAAAAGTGACTCTTTACTATGATTTTCTTTATTACCGTACCCACAACATAACTAAAAGCCATCCCACCAACCTGATTCCCGCATCGGGTCTCCACCATGCGCCAACAGTACATCCGGGACTCCGTCCCCATTAACATCCCGGATGTACTGCGGGGTGTACACATTCATTTCGTCATTGAAGGCCTCGTCGTTAGCAAATCTCCACAGTAATTCTCCGTCTCGTCCATTAATGGCACGAAATACCTGAAATTCCGTCCGTTATGTTGGTAAGAGCATTCGTATTTAAAACTTATTGTGTCACTTTAAAATAACAGTTGAAATTATACAACCATATACCGAAAATATTGCCGGAATAAATAATTGTATAGTAAGCTAAAGAATAGTAGACACTAAATGTATTTGGTTTTTCTTTGCGATTCTTACCCCTCCTCGACCGCCTGCCAGACACTCATTCACCCCGTCACCGTTGATATCCCTGTTACAGTTCAAGGCAAAGACTTCGTGCTCCGTGTAATGTCTCCACAACTCTCTGCCAGTCGCGCCATCTATCGACAAGACACCGCCAAAACACGGTCGCGTGCCATTGAAGTATATGTCGCAAACCAGCTCTGGAACATTGTGGCCGTCTGCCCCTAAAATTGAAACATGAGGCACATATGTTATTTTTTGTAAAATACAACATGTACAACACGCACACCTGCATTCATATTGAGAAATTAAATATAAGCAGAACGCAAAGGCATCGATCCATTTCATTTCTTTAGAATCTTAAAATAACACGCATAACCAATATATAGTAGATACAAGCAGGAAAAATTGTTTCCTTTCCAAGGTTTTCTAATTTTTGCTTGCAAGCATATACTGTCTGAAATTGCGTCTCATTTTATCTGTTATATTTATTACGTCGACCCTTAAACAGTGATCAAGTTTCATATCAAAGCGTACAACACTGGCTCTACAAAAACAAGTGTGTGGCGAAACAGGCTGTACAAAATAGTAAAAACGTTGTGAAACAGATAAATATCCTACACGATGTGAAAAGCACCTGTCACAAACCTACCTGTGCCAAACCCAAATAGAACGTCTAGCGTCCCATCGCCATTAACATCCACGAGACGAAAGGCAGATTCCGTGATAAGTTTCGGGAATCCAGCAATCCACACGTCCTCAACTTGTATATCAGAACAACCCAAAACTTCAGGAGTGTGAGCTGAGGTCGGTTCCTGTCCTGCACTGCCGTAATACAGACTGCCACCCAGTACGTTAATACCGCTCTTCTGCATTGCAAATAAAACAACAGCCAAAATTAAGAGGCAGCTAGAGACTGCAGTCAAAACGCAGCATAGGAGTTTCAGACAGCGTCTTAGTCTGTAGTATTTCCTTTTGATTTTAAAACTAGGCGACCGAGCCCTGTTTTTAGGTTGGAGTAAAGGCTTAGAGCTCGTTTTGTCCGAGTTTCTGGGCTCGTCCACAAAGACTTCGTCCTCACATGACTCAGAGACATCCGAGTAGTTGGCGTCAATATCAAAACTGATCTGACGATACCGCCGTCCCGGATGGACAAACTTTGGCCGTCGAAATTTGGAATCTTGAAATCTAATTTCATCATCCATTTTGTCTTTCCGTGGTGACTTGACAAATCGCTGCGGTTGTTGTGTGCATCAAAAAAACTTACTGTCACCTGCGAATACCATATCTTTATATCTATGGCAACCACAGCGTTAGTGTTGGTAACGTGGAAAGTTGTCAGTAACTGATGTCCTAGTTGCTTACCAATTTAAAGCTAACAACAGTCACTGGTATATGGTTTTATTAGCAATTGGTCAATTGCACTGCACTAGATATTATCTTTTGAGACCAAAAATGTGCGGATATAAATCGGTAAATGGCAAGCTGGAGTAGCATATGTCCTTGTAGTAGCATTCCTAAACTGACGTTTGGCTATCACATCCACTGAAAGCTGTTTTATTGGGTCGTCTCCGTTAACCTTTGTTAGAAAATTAAGTGAAGTTTCCATCAGACTCACTGTTTCATCCATCACTCAGCTCCTGTAAGTAAATCAAAAAGTATTTATTACACGCACGATTGGCAACAGCCGGGTTCAGTCAAACTAATTACATTTTCAGAGTGAACATGACAGGTCTATTGTGCCTTTGCTTGGCAACTGTTCTTGTGTTGCTGCATCGATTAGCACGTTTGTGCCATATTGCTTCTCGGAATCGCTTATCTTATTTACTATACCTAAATAAATCACTGATAACTTAGGGAATGCAAAGAGGTTTGTGGTGATATTTCTAGTTTTCCAAAATGATGTTTTTGACACTCAGAACATATTACCATCCATGGAACGTGTTTCAGATTTTTACCTTTCTGATTTTGTATTATACCACACCTGGCTACGTATTTTAACGTTCAAATACTCTGTGACAATCAATGAACCTGCCTGTCTGTGAAGCAGTATTTCAGATGACAGGTGGTCTTGAATGAAATGGGAAACAACGGGTTTTTTATATACGTGGTTATTAGCTAACTACTAGTAAACCCAAAAGACGAGGTATGGCCTTTTTGTGTTTGAAATGTGCCGTTGCTTTAGTCATTAGGATCTAGATAGGAACACGTTGACTGCTCAATTTCAGCGCACTTTGACACTTTTGGCTCGCTAGCGTCACAGATGTGGAGAATGCGGTTGTTCATATAAATGCTGAATGCAGAAGTCACTGTGAACTCTTGTCTTGTCTAGATATATAGTCCTTATCACGAAATTACCTTCATAGCATTCATCGACACGAGAATAAATTTCTCGGAGACCTAGCACTATCCGTAACAATCTAGCCAGAAATTAAAACCAGCCTCTACATGTACATACTCTTAAAGGGATAATAACTCTTCGTATGAGATCTATATTTCTCAATAAAAGAAATAACCGGACACGGAATCAGAGTGTCAATTTTTACTAAAAAAATTGAAACAACTGCATGAATGTCAGGACAATCACTTCTCTTCAATATATCATTAAGACCCTAATCATGTCCTGTGTGTATCAGGAAGTCGGTATAGCTGTGCTAGCCTTCACTGTTGTTGGCTGTTGCTAAAGTCACTCTGCACTGCATTGAACACGGCGATCGATAAGTTGGCAAACAAGTCTTTTTTTGTAATTCCGGTACGACGTAAATTGGCGAACGAGGTTCGGTCAATCAGTGACGGTGACTTCCTATTCAGGGTATCGTTATACACACAGTGAAAACAAAGGAGTCATGTATTATTCTTTCACTTAAAATACTCTTTGAAGATTTTGTGTGTTGTTCATGTACTAGCCACAAAATGAATAGTAGAAACTACCTGATCAACAGTATGAAACAAGAATAAGGATCAATAAGCAAACATTTTATAGATCCTTGATATTAATAAATTCACGGCGACTAATTAATTTAAAATCCTGTAAAGGGAAGTAAAATGGGGACCTACAGGGTATTAAAAGACAAACACTTATGGTGAAAGTCTCATATTCTAAAATGAAAACTCGCCCAAAAAGTGTGGCGGTGATCATGACCCCGAAATCAAAAAGGATCTTTATACCTCACCTAAAATCCTCTGATAACTGTAAATGCCCACAATGATGTGAAGTCAATCTTAAGACAGTTTTCCAAAATAAAAGCGCCTGACAATACAACAAACATCTGAACAAGTGTTTCTAGAACCGTACATAGAGATATATGGCCTGGATGTTAGCAATATGATCTGGCATTAAAAAATCGATGCTATACTTCGTGAAAGCCCTGTGGGTATAATTATGTGACGGGTACGTGTAACTGCTTGAATACACTCTACTATCTGCTCACTGGTCTTGACACCGATAGACAACTAAAATGCTAAAATTAATTTCGCTACAGCTATCTTTAAGGCACTATGTTGTCAACTGCAGTGTAAAAATAACAGCCCTATTCACTGAGGCTGTTAATGTTGTTATACTACCAGAGTTAAAGGAAATTTTGCAAGGTCATTGTCATTGTAAACTGCACACAAATCAAAAATATAAATAAAAGTTAATAAATGAAATAGTTTGAAATATCACGGTGTGTACGTTGCTACACGTACGCACGTCAAATCACACCAAAGGTAATTTCAATTGTGAACCATAATGAACGGAACACAGTGTATTACTATCTTCATAATTAAACTCCGTATAAAAAAGAAATCGTTTAAGTAGCTTAGAAAAAGTCGTTATACAAGGAATGCCCTGGTTGAAAACGTGAGGGATGGATAACGAGATCATAGAAATGGCAGTCAAGTGGCTGTACATGTATGGTTTTAATACGACTCCTCTCGTGTTGCTGGGATCCACATGCAAAATAATCAGAGATCAATGGTCACCAGGGAACGCAAGTTGATAACACGCCATATGGTGAAATATTGTGACTAATGGAGGTAGCTAGGGAAATTATGTCGTCCTCCATGATATTCTACTCCTCAAAGCGTCATTTATATGAAATCGGCACGAATCATGCCCTCGTCGTTATGCTAGGTTGTAATGCGGCCAATGGTATCGTCTTGAACACCGTGAATAGACTAATTGACGTCAAATGACGGATCGCAAAGGGTGGGGGACAGGGTATATTCATTTTAGTCTAGACGTGTCGATAAATCTTATTTTGGTTCAAGCCATTCCCTTTATCCGGTCGTCAATCTGCTCATGCAGGTAATACTAAAGCAAGGCATGGTGCCGCAATTTAACTGCGCCGTGCAGCTACAGGGGATTATATTTACAAGATTGGTGAACGCGTAACCGGTATTTATTGCATCTCACTAATAATAATAACCAGTTATCTTACAAATCACGACGCAAATATACCACAGCGGTCAAACGAACAGCGTCTTGGTCAAACACACGTGGTTGTTTTATACTAATTTGTCGGGATCACTTAATTGCTAGATACTGTTGAAGATAATTAAATGCCGTTAAGATAAATATAATTGCTTGCCAATGAATGTAAGCGAGAATCATGGGCCAATTCCCCTATCTTTATGTACATAGCGTCGCACATAGAGACTCTTGACAAATTCGAATTGGTTTGAATAACTTCATTGAAACTGTGCTAGCCTTGTAAAATATGCATACCCGCCACGATTCTGCCATTTGTGTTGTGTTTACATAACATATTGTATGTTTTAAACTTTGTTTTGTGAAGCAGATTGAATATATTTGACTGCATGCACCTTCACGATAGAAGAGTCCAATTATCCTGACAAACATCCCATTGCTTCTGAACGCGTTATTCACCAGTTGAAAGCAACGTTAACCAAATTGATAGGATGCCATATTGTATTGTAACGACTATAACGAAACTGCGTCGTTAGCATGACCAAGCATAACAGCATGTACCTACCTATATTTCAAAGTCACAACAAAGCACAGATTATTCCTGTATCATCCCACAGACCGACACGTTTCCAGCATGTCCCTAAAAAGCCACTTACCGTCCTTAGTCAAGATTCTGCAGTGCTCATGTCGAACTCCTCTCCATACCTTGATTTAAAAGCCCATTGCCAACATCATCGTGCATAAAAGCTGCTGGCAACGCCTCCCCCTGTGCACTGCAGCCATGCATTGATATCGATCCGGTAGCTAAAATGGCGCTGTCGCGGAAAACAGTGCTTTATCACAATGGGTTTGGGATCAATTTAACCTAAGGAAGCGTTGACGTCTAAGATAGAATAAAACCGAGTGCAGATGCCGTAATGTGATGTGTCTTGTTAAGGTGCTGATCGTTTTTAATGTGAATATCGGTGGGAAATGTTTTGTCGGAGCGATCTTTCCAGGCCGTTAAAACACACGTAAATACACACATATAAACACACACATACACGCATACACACACACACACACACACACACACACACGCACACACACACACACACAAAGACACACACACAGAGCGAGAGAGAGCGAGAGAGAGCGAGAGGGGGCTGTGCATTTGTATTGTAATAATAACAATGATTATAATTCATTCAAAACTTAGACAAAATGTTAAATTTTTTATTACTGTATGTTGAATAAACATGTTAATATAAATGTAAAAAAAAATAAACAATTACGATAATTGTGTGCGAGGTTATTATATTACAGAGACAGATTTATGATCTGACCGCACCTACAGTATATTCCCACACACTGATAAGCCCATTATCAAATGCATTTATTGATTTAGTAAGGTGTCCAAGTGTTAAGCTTTCCATGTTACTTCATCAGTCCAATTCTTTCTAGGATCCTTTTCAAGACACATTGTACTAGGGGTGTATAAACACTGTAGGTGCTAAAGATGTTTTGTGGAAATCGACTTTTAATTAAAACAGCCATAAAGGAAAAAGAAACGTCCTTTATTGATTTCCTTTATAATTGAACTGACTGCATACATTAAACTGTTTTCTTTACACATTTAGCTGTTTGAGTCTTTTAACACATGAAGGTGTTATAAGAATAGTTAACTTCAGACAATACGTGTGTTTATTGGTTTCTACAAAATACACAGTATCATGTCCCGTGATTGTGCTTATTCGACTTCCTGATTGTCCTGAGTAGATTTTGTAATGCACCCACTGTGACCAATAAAAAAGCTAAAAGTCTTCTCTATAATGCGTAGACCAAGTCCCAGTAAAGTTATTTTTAAATTTTGGCATTATTCAAAAAGCTTAAAACAAAAGTTTAGGATTTATACATACCTATGTTTCGTTAAAGGACGCCGGTATATGTTGCTCCCAGTCGTTGTGACAGGAATGGTAGTCCTAAGAATGGAACTCTTGGGTCCCACATAACAGGTACAGGTTAAGTTTAATCGAAAGCATCGGCGTCAGTAGATGGGACGAATGGCACCTATACAAAGTTATGGGAAGGGAAGACAGTTCCTTACAGAACGCCATCTCGGTCACATGGGGCCTTAGATGCATTAGGAAGAAAATGACCATTGACTGCAATCGTTTCATCATCATATCTCAACTACCACATTTTGCAGATTCTGGAGCATTCTTGGAACTTCGTGACATGACTTCTTGTGAATGTTTTAAAACGAGGGTTTATTGTTCTTCTAATTTTTTTTTTGTTTCTCGGTATCATTTCTTTTTGCTTGTTCTATCAATAAAACACACTTTGTAAGCATTAGAAAGTTTTGAGAAAAAGGTTTACACATATCAAAAATGGCTTGGGTTTCAAGAACAACAACAAGACATGGACGTCGTTGGACATCTTGTGAAGGATCCAAGGGCAGTGCAAACTTATTATTATCATTTCTTTTCCTTTTCAGAAAAAGCAGAACATATGTGACAAATTTCCCAATATGATGTAGAAAATTGAGGGGAAAAGGCTATTTTGTGTCCCCAAGTAGTCACACCACGATCAGCCAAGGGTCATAGACGATGACCGGTAAATGCGTTAGTTGAGACAGTCAATAAATCAGACGGGTTCAGCTCCAGAATGCGACAGGTGTGACCTGTATTTTCAAACTGCACACGATTCTTTCTTCTTTGGCCGCATTCAGAGCAGTGGACTAACTAGTCCGAGGGCCAAATATGGCTGACCCACTTGACTACTTCCCCACGGGGTATCTTTTCAGTGTCAATTAGCGGATTAGACCCGCGAACTAGTGAGTCGACTGTTCTGAATTCGACCTTTGCCTAGTTTTACTTTAACACATATATTAGTTTTGTATTTTAAAGAAAAAGTAAAAACCAGTGCCGCGCTCCAGCTCCCCCTCTACCAGGCCAGGATAACAGAGCTTAGTTTACACCAAATATTCGTAGACATTTCTCTGGTAAATTCTGTGCTGGAGTTTTGGATAAAAATGACGTCACTCACAAGCTGATCTCTGCTGAAACCCACACGTGTGTGCGCACCCACACACATTTTATTCTGTTGACATGAACGATATTTAAGGGTAGACTTTTGAGACTGTAAACACAGAATCTCCATTTAATGGCCTTTTTTCATTTTAGCTATTGTCGTTTTATTGTAATACGTTTGAGTCCGACAATTTGGAGCTAAAAATATTCCACTTCGAATTAACTTTCCGTGTTACTATTGATCGGGTAATAATTGGAACTTAATTGTATGTACAGACATTACAAAATACGTATTACAGAATGCAAGGGTATGTTTTTGGACAACCTATGGCCTTTACAGTATATGTGTGAGACATTTTTTAAAATGCATTTGAAATGAAATGATTTAATTGCAGTTTTCTTTTATTAGATATGGTGGCTATCGCCATACGTTTTTATCAGCGGACACTAGCTGTAAAGATTATACATGCATATACCTGTACATTTACCTATTCATTTTCTTAATGGTACATTTTACCATGAACATATGGCCTTATAAGTTCTATCAACATACAGCAAGAATAATACAAGGTTACCAAGCCTAGCCAACCTTACAACCTGAACTTGGATATATATAATACTACAGAACCGTATTCCAGCCAAGTTTATGCAATGGAAGACACTGGATAATGCGAACCCCTATCGCTCTGGAACCCCTCCCCCCGTCCCCAAATAATATTGGTCTTACAAAAGGCATGAATTTTAGCAAAACCTTGAATGAGCGTTACGTCACCATCACTTAATTCACTGCTACTTCTTTATTTCCTCTAAGTGAGATTCTGTGAAAACTGAAACTCCCAAAAGGCTTTCGAGGCTCTGGATCTCATCACATAAAATGTCAAATCACTCTCATGCATTGCAGAGTAATGACACCACATTTTTTCTTCGAAGGACAAGAAGCTTACACAGCATTATTTTCATGAAAAATGACTCTACGTGTATGTGATCATTTAGTAATGATAATGGAACAATATGTAAATTAAACTTGAACTTACCGTAATTAATCCAAAAATTTGTTTATATGTGAGTTTTCATGCGTCTTAAAGTGCCAACATGCAGTTCACCTGTGAATTTTCATTTCGAGCAACAGGACGAGCAACAGCAGTTTTATGAAGATATCATGTAAATGCATACTACCTTGGATAAAGGATATATCAAAAGAAAATATTTGTGCTCAGCACATTTTACATTTCTTCATTTCAATCTTTCTCTCTTTTTGTGAGCATGGAGAGCTTAGTCGTATGTCCCTTGTGTCTGCCTATGGGCAGTGACACGGTGGTGCCAAGTCATTGTTGCTGTATATCTTGAAGTCAAAGTTCCCAATTGCTCGTTAATGAAATATATCGTTCCTAGAGAAGATCGATATCTGCAAACATATGAATATAAAAAAAAACGCAGTTCGGTTCATTTATTGCGGACAAGTTTGTGAAATAAACTGAGTGCATTGTGAATATTAAGGTCCGCGTCTTCTAGATGACATTACATGACAAATTCTACGTCAATCCTCACGTTAATCGATATAGCAGACAGGAAGTGGGAATTGCGCACTCACGGTGACACATGCCAGATCGTGTTTTTTCATTCTAAGAACAATGGTATCCACTTACTACGGAACACATTATTAATTTCTATTTTGGTAAAAGTGCACATTTACAATGACAATTACCTAACGGTATATTCCATAACTGCAGTTCTAAAATATAGAGATATTCTTATCTGGTCGAGGGTGCACTTAGCATGTGCAGTAGGGGTACAGCACAAGTCTTAAGGTGGCGTCTACATGTACATGTATCTGACTGTGCATATACACATACACTGCATATGATACAAAGGCGTAAAGGCTACAAAGGCGGACGCAGGGAGTGCGCAGCTGGGATTTATCCCTGTCTCAGCTTAAAAAGTCACTCTTTCTTCTTTCGTCCCCCTCCCACAATAGAAGATACAACAATAAAAATGAGCTAGAGCCAGGCATTATTTCGATCTGTGTGCCGTGAATATTATGTAAAAATCCCGTCTACTTATTTTCTATTTGACAAACGGAAAGAAGCATTATTTCTTCGTCTTCTCCTCTGATCTACAAGAGGTATACACATATACTATTAAGATCATCTTAATATACAAGATGTTTGAATATTATCCCTATACTTATTTTGTGCGCCCTTCATTAATCGAACCTTTAATACGCTATGACGTAATGCGTATACGTAATGCGTCGACACTGGTGAAATGATAATTATTAGAAGACCCCAAGTGCATTCGATTTTCTAAAAAAACTGTCCTTTACGTTTTGCTTTTACATTAAACGAAATCTGATAAAAAAGGTAATATCTTTAAGGGTGTCGTGTATTTTCCTATTAATCCCATGATCACATTTGCCATCTTTCAGGGTAATGGGGTTCAGATGTTCGGAGATGATCGATGGGCTATAGATTCTTATCCTTCTCGCCAGAGCTTCAGGTCGCGATGTTTGTCGCCCAATGTACTTTTTCAGCGTGGTGTCGCATATATATTTTGCTTCACTGAACTCACAAATATAAGATCCCTGCATCTGTTAATAATGTTCTGTTAATAATGATCGTTAACAATGCAGTAATATTCGCAACTGGTATAACTGTAATAAGAGTTAGTACATGAAGACTACACTGTAGTTCTTTAGCTTAACACAGGTATGGCGCCGTCTGTTTGAATGTGGTTAGAGCGTCTCTTTTCTTCCAAAAGGTCATTTTTCTTGTTGACGTTCAATAAAGGTAAAGTACTTTCAACCCATATTTTCTTTAATTGCATGCACTAGGCTAATTGCTCAGGTGACATTTTACTACATAAATTGTAAACCGTGCTCGCTTACTTAAAACGGGACAGAGGAAGCTGTACAATAAAAGAAGTATGTGGACGAACTAAAACACGATTTTGTTGGATTTGAATTTCCATTTTGTCTCACAGTCAAAGCGTGGCATACTTTTTATACCACCGATTAATCTTAAGTGCAAATCCTTTTTTCAAAAAAAAAAAAAAAAAAAAAGTCATTCGCGGACGCTAAAATCTTCCAAGCCATGCTTTCAATCTAGCAGGTTCACTGCACATTTCTGGAAGTAGTCTACATCTCCACGGGAAGGATGTTACACATAAATACTTTCTGGTGAAATTGAGGAGAGAATCTCGACATGACTCTCGACTACTGAGACTTAGTCGATGCAAGTGTTTGTAACAATCTGTAGGTGTTCGCCGTGAAATCTACATCACATTAAGGTGATGAAGGGGTCTTCACACCATGCATGGTGGTACAACATTGTGGCGTTCTGATGAAACTGTGATGATAATTCTTCCGGGAAAGAGACGTTTTTCAAAGTATTGTTTTTGAAATATGTTTGCGAAATGAAGTTGTTATGGACGACACACTATTTACATACACAACAAAGTATCTAGCTTTTTTTTTCCTTGACACACACATGTACCCCAAATGAATTCAAAGTTTAGAATGTAAACTACGGGCATTTTAATTTTTTACTAAAGGGACCAAAATTTTAAACATTTTGGACCCTACGAAGAGGTAATATCTATGATGTTAATGTCCTTTGCGTATCATGTTTAGATGCGTGCGCCTCTGCGAATCTTACACAATATGAATAGATAAATAAAGGTGATATAGGAAATTCCGAGTTTTAGTATTATACATGAATATGGTAAACACTGAATTTACATTAAACTTTCATCAAATATCAACATGATTGCATTAGAAAAGGTCAGTTAAAATTTACCAGTATAATGAGTCTCTATTTTGAAGGAACTTAAGGTTGGTTGACTTCTCACACTCTGAAGTTGTTAAAAAGCGCGTGTACTATTAAGAAGTGAAATATTCACAACTAGGAGGTGAGTTTTGCAAGCGGCAATAACCGCTAAAACACATCACGGAAAAACTCACCTTTTAAATTGGTGATATGTTTCTAAATATTTACACCTCCACGCGTGATTTTGTTGCCCCTGGGTGCGTTTGTTTTTAATTTGTTATGGTTTGAACAACAAAGATAAACAAAGGCTTAACCAGTCACATAAAGGCACTTTCTCAAGAAAAAAAATCACTTCACATCTTTAGATAAAGCTGCATTCATAAGCAGGTAATATCTCAAGTTCCATTTTTAAACTAAAAAGCAGGCATTATGAACGCGTTAATCGGGGCCTATTAAAGTATTCTCAGCACCCGCACTATACGGTTTTGCTGCATGTACGACTGATCTTTGTACATAACACCAGTCACAGTGACGTGAAGGTGAGTAAATATAACTGAAGCAAACCACATATCTACTTTGCTGCATATTTTTATTTTGCTAGGATATGTTTTTTTTTAGAAATTGCCACTTTACAATGTAGGACTTTTGACAACCAGCGGCAGAAATGGATTTCTCTTCTTCTCATCTTTGAGCTCTACTCGCACTCAAAATGACAGAAGGGTGTGTTAACGTTGCAGGAGTGACCATGTTTATAACATTATTTCTTTACTATACAGTCGTACAGGTTGTATGTATTCTAAGATTACGGAAGGTTTTTAGATTTTGAGAAATACGTATAAATGTGATGCTGGAACTTATATTTAACAACAGATTGACGCTGCAGTCTCAACCCGAGACTTTCACTAGGTAATGACATGGATGGACTGGTTGCCTGATTTGTTGACATCACTATTGTCAGATTGATACATACTTCTCATTTATATTCTATTGAACGACTAAAACACCCAGTCATTCGTTTTCAGATATTGCTATCAAAGAGTACAATTACTACTTATGAATATCAATGTGAGGCACGTGTGCCACACACCTTCACCATGCCAAACTTGGTGTCAGTGAGTTTCTTTTTTAAAAAGAAAGCTTAAAAAGTTACAACCATTAAGCTTAGTTAATGCAACGGAGCGGTCAATGGGATATCCGTTTTTGTTAGCTTTCCGTCAGAACACATCGACCAGTTTTTATATTTTGGTAAAGGTTTTCGCTATATCGTGTCGGTGATTAGTCCATAATTATAACTCCGGTTCTTGCACGATTATGTTTTGTTGGCATTTTAAGACTTGACCAAGAATACTTAAGAAAAAATAAGTCAACTCTTCATTACACTTGGCTTAGTGAAATCATTAGAAATGGCTAGTTATTTATGGATCAACTTGCTGTCTAGAATTATCCTACTTAACATCAGACAGGATGTAAGACAGGCAGCTTCTCTCTAATGAGGCGTGATTATTGAATGTTATTTGGATTATTTCTATTTTTAAACGATTACAATATTTATACAAAATGTCTAAAGTATATGTAGCTGCATATGTACCAATGGGTTTCTTAACATTTAATTCAATATATATAATATATATTTAAATGGAATATGCAAATATATATATATATATATAAATGGAATATGCAAATCCCTGGAGATGAAATAATAGTTTTCCTGGGCCAAAACGTCATCAGAACGGACTTGGAACATCCTGCAATTAAAAACAAATTAGTGGACACCTGCTTGGAGTGATTTGTGCATCTTGGGCACAGTGGAGCGACGGAACTATCGGCATTCAGGGGTACTGGGGCAGTCATCAATTGTAATTGGTTTCTGTTATTGATGTGCTTTCGCCCGCTCGTCCCCTCGCCCCCGTGATTAGCTCGTGCTCACCCAGGGGGATCACCCCGCTGTAAATGATCTACACTTATGGCTGAGAACAAAGAGCAGTAATCAAGCATCAAGGAAAAGGTTAATGAAAAGTAACTCATCATGCTTTTACTAACGAGGAAGTAAACTGGTTTTGAGGAGAGCGATTCCTGCGCTTTATGCCATGCTGAGCACGACTGCAGCACGGCGTTTTTCCATTTCGACCGACAAATGAGACCAAACGGAGATTGTAGGCCAATGGCATTGGAAACAGGTGACGAACATTTCGAAGCCATTGAAGGACAAAGTGTATGAGGGGCAAATTAAGGTCTGGAAGCACCTGCTGATGGTGTAACGGTTCTGTAGATACTCACTGGGTTGAGGCGTTCAAACCATCTCGTGAGACGTATCCAGATGTTTGATTGTTCCGGTTTCAAGCGCGGATGCCTTCTTTGAACGCTGTCCACCTGCATAGGCAGACCAACCTGGGCATGTATCCAATGGCATGTCACACGACAGTACGGCAACCAAAGCGTATGGCAAAAGATATATAAAAAGTCGTTGGGGGCAAGCTCGATGATCGCAGTGATTGAAACCCATTCAGTTTTGGAATCCAACTAAACGGCTAATGATCTGAGATATTCCAAGAAGCTCGAGGTCCTTTCCGGGTATCATAAACGTCCCCCTCGAGTCTAAAAACAGGCATGCTTCCAGGAAGCTGCTATCTTAACAGAAGCGGCACGCCACTGGGACACGGACGCCTGGACTCGAGGGAGAGATTTTATGGAAAGCATCAGAAACAATTCACTGATTGACTCCGGATTCCTGTAAGAATACGGAATCTTTACCGCGAAGCGCTGTGTATGTGTATATATCCCCTGAGAAGAGCCAAATGCTCACATCACACTGAATCCTCGTAGCCAAAGGAAGTCGTCAGGAATAAGAAGATATTTTGACAAGTATTTTTTCCTATGACACCTAGATGAGGCATCGGTGATAAAGTAAGTGCGTCTTTCTCTCTAACATATTCATTTACATGGGGGATTACCTGTCTTAGAGACAAAGCATTCATATATATATATATATATATATATATATATATATATATATATATATTCGACAATATGTTTTTTGTAGTCATGTGTACTGTTAAGTGTATGCTATCTTGCACTTTGTTTGTCCATGTATTTCAGGATATGTGTATGTCATTTTATAGCATTTTGGTTTTGCATGATGTACCTTGGCAGCATATCAGTAAATTAAGCTGTCAACAATATAATGTCAAAATTGCCAAACATCATTAAAATTTTAAAAAATCACATCGAACTTAGTTCTAGAGGGCATGATTTATAAGTTAAATTTACAGTGGAATAATATGCAACGAGAAAATGTTTTATGACAAATAAACAATTACGCTAGTCCCTATTTCACTGAATCTTAACATATCTGTTACAGTTGAAATTAATAGGGCAAATAAGGGCTAATAATTATATAAAGGCTTTTGTTGAAAGACTTCTAAGGTTTATTTGCACTTGCATCTGATAGCTGCGTATTGCCAATAGGGCTTTCGATTGTTTCGATATTTCAATTTTTAAATCTCTCCAGGAAACGCCTTTTTTGCTGCCCCTTCACGAGGCTGCTTTACTTCGGTTATAGCTCACACTGTACATGTTAGCTTATATCATGAGATCGTTAAACATTACCCGAGGGATGGATATAAACCCGATATAAGGTCAAAAGGAGGGCAATGTTTGGATTTGGTGGTTTACGGAGGTTTATTTCTTGTAGACACGTTTCGTCATGGTTGTCAGTGAAGATGATGGGTCATTATTTTCGGATATAAGTTATAACGTAAACGAAGCAGCAGGTGCTTTGGAATGACGGATATGCAAAAGGAATACATGTATATTTCCACGAAATTTAGAACACCAAGATTTATAGCTTTTTCCCGTTTTCCAAGAGACACTGCGTCGGGAATAGAGGTTAACTTCGCGTCCAATCATTCATTTTTTAGCTGGGCATGGTTTTCATTTAGAGACATGTAAATATAGAAATTGATGATGAGGATGCGTTCTTTTGTTCCGTGTCCAATTTTTCTCTTTTATTTTGATGTGTCATTCATTTTGAATTATGAGTTTTTCATTAGGCTACGAAGCCGACCTGTTAGGATAATAACACCATAATCTTTATAGTTATTGATTAGCAAATTAGGGGCTCAAAGCCATGCGGGTCGGAATTTCTGCCTTGAGGTCGGTATTGGTAGTGATGGCGTACACACTGTATGCAAGGCAATGAAAATATTGAAAATATTCCATAGCTGACACATAGAAGACTGGCAAAGATTTTTTGAGAATATTTTGAACCGTGGTTGGACTTATTGAACTAAAGATAAAATATGTCTTTTTCACTTTTGCTTAACACACGGGGTGACGTTGTTTTCGAAAACGGGTACATATAATTGTTTCTCTTGCCTTCGTTAGCCAATCGCCACCACCCTTTGATAGAACGTATAAATGCATTGTGATTTACCTTTATCATAGATTGTCCATAGCTAGAGTCGAAAGGTGACAAGCACCCCTCTCATGCCTGAATGACACCCCTGGGTCAGGACGTATCATCCCTGAGAGACACCCCTGGGTCGGAAAGTATCACAGAGATTAATTTAAGGATAATCTGTAAATGGAACTTTCCCGCCTCAATGCGAATGTCACCTCGCCGTTACTTGAGCCTCCAGCGCACGTGTACCGTCTCCCACGCCCTTATAGTAAACTGTACCGTTCTTTTTGTTTGACTTGCCTTGGAAACACGCTCGTCTTCTATGGTATTTAAAGTTTTAAGCGCTTCTCTTATAACGGGTCGTGGTATCGACACACATGGTTTTATGTATTGTTCAAACACTATACACGCTACCAACTTGAGGTACAGGTGTTGGGATACCAACATTTTTAAACTTCTAGGTCTACTCTTTACAAAAATATTGTAATTAAGACAAACCCTGGACCCATGCTGGGAATTCCAGCATCGTAGTGACTCAGTAATGTGCGTCAGTGAACATTCTGGTAAACTGTTGTCATCGATCTATTACGAGAAGTAGATTTGTATCTAGAAATATGATTACAGTATTGATACTTCTATAAAAGTGCTACACACTATGTCGATGCTGCAGACCGCAACGCACCTGATCTTTCGTATTGCCACTGATATGACAATATATCCACTTGCAGCGGAAGAACTGCAGCCGGCTCAGCCACAGCAATGAAATATACAAAAAACATCATTCTATACATTACAATAGTTGCATGTTCGTTATTCTTATTCAACAACCTAGGTAGAGGTGATTCGTATTTACTTTGCACGCAGAAAGTAAAGAGGAGATTGATTTTTTCCCGTGTAAAGTGTACGATAGGTGTACACACAGTTGTCACATTCACAGCCAATAAGACTACTTTATAATGAAATTTAAAGCACACTGAATAGCCTTTTCTTGTCTATCGAGCGGTTCAGAGTAGTTGTCTACAGCCAATCCGATATTTCCCTTTTTTCGGAGAATTGGATTATGTTTGAGAAGCACGTAAATGCGTTTTCAAAAACGATGACAATTCAAACGCGCTGTGTACCTATGAATCGGATTCCGTCTCAAAAGCAGCTAAATTCGTTTGGAATTAGTCATAAAAACATGGTGTCCTTCACAAAAGGAGATTAACCCCCTGGTTCGCTGTCGCGTTGAGCATGCAAATAACAAGTGCATTAGTAGAAAGTGCTTCTTTGGAAGGAATCCCTCTGCGTTCGAGAGCATCTCAACATGAGACTGAAATAATCTCTGTTGTTTGTGAAGCGAGGTGAGTAATTGCAGGCCTAGATCTGTATTGAAGTCTTGTAAACTGACAAAATAGGGATATTTACGTGTGATTACCATTTCAGTAAAATGCGATCGATATGAACGGCTGAAGATAAAGCCAAAATGTGAAAAAATGACAAATTTCCTTATAAATACTGGACGACGTTTAATGGTAGCGTAATCCGGTTTATGGTGTTCGATATATTTATTTGTCTATTAGGCTTGCCCAGGTTCAATGTTCACTTTGTAGTGACAATTATGCTGGGGTCAAGCGTGTGGTGATGATTTTTTGTGATCTGTTTTTTTTTTGTTGCAAGAATCGATTTTAATGTTAACGTCAAATCAGGTGCGTGCATTTTTGCGCGCGCGCGCGTTTGCGTGTGTGTCGTTACGTGCCTTATTGTTCAAGGTGTCTACAGAGTACAAAGTCAGATGGCAGGCCTACATTACTAACTTGCAAACAATGTCATGGCCCACGCCCTTTCATCGTAATGAACGGATTGGCACCCGCTTTCCACTGTCCTCGACGCACAGCTTCAAATGGCAAGGGATCAACACTTAAGCAATCAAATGTCTCTGTTTGTGGACTACTTAGCCGTTGATATTCAACTCCAATGACCTCTTGAAGCGTAATTGTATTAGAAACCAAAAGGCAATCGAAAAACCACTCAATTGTCTCTGAGTATGATTGCCAAATGGGTATTCCCCAAGGGAACATCGCTGTTTGTTTTGTTATTTTGGGAGCGTTTTGATTTCGGAAGCAATTTAAACTTGGCTTTGGTGTAAGGTAACAGATAACGGCGGAGTGTTTTGACTTGTTTACTAGTACTCGGTGCCAAATGGATGCGTGATCGTTTTTTTATGGCACATAATACTTTGGTAAAAGCAGTCCTACAGGTATATTGACTGTTTGGCCTAAATGACAATTTCTTTTTGCATTGCCGCGGTGAAAAGACATTGTCCGCGAAAACCTCTGTCACGAAAGTTTAAAATCATCCGCAGACAAAGAAGGAAATGAACGGTTAGGAAAGGGCAAAGGTCACATCTGGTTTATTCATCACTCTTTGATAATACATTATCAAAACAAACCTCTTTTTATTTGTTTCCTTTTTTTGTGAGCAGTCGCTTCATTTCGTGCCTGACTTCGAACGTCATTCTATTGTTCACCCATGGGCCTCTGCAAAATGGAATGCTCTTATTTCATCATTAATTGGAAATCTTTCTCTTGTACTTCTTACGGCAGCATTCATTTCTTTTATTAGTTTGCTCTGTTTTGTGACCACGGACAAAACAATTCCATTTATCTGTTATGTGTCGTCAAATACGGCTATTTTTCCTTTCATTTTATGGTATTTTTCATTATCTAAAATAAATCTTCTTTGAATTTATGTAAATTTCCCCTATAGGATTGGCTGGTTACTTAATGTCCAAATTAGACTACAATAATATATCACGGTTTGCGAAGTGTAGAAAACTTGCTCGAACACATATCTTTGATGGCGAAAGTCTGAAATGTCTTAGCAGTGACCTGGAAAACGTATTTTTTGCGAATATTTTCACATTTTGATCATATATTTTTAGTAGGAAAACACAAAGACTTTGACATACGCTTGGTGGAAGTCGTTTATTATCTAACGTGACTGAAAATGAAAAGGTAAAAGGTCTTTAAACATTTCATGCGTAAGAAAGATCAAAATCTTCGTTTTAAAGATCTTCGGCTGTTGTCTCCAACCCTTTATTATGAAATGCACTTCAAGCTCGACAAACCATTTCTGTTTTCTTTCAAATATGTTCAAATAACCGAAAATCTATAAACGCATGGTCGGGCAAATTGTTGAATTAACCTCACCATCAGGAAATAAGTAACGTGCTACCTAGTGCAGGTAGATAGAAATGTAAGCAATTACATTCAGAATTTGCTTGATACAAACGACAACTGTAAGTATCTGTAAATACCACTGCTTTTTGTGCGGCGTTGGAGTCGCAACTCACGTAGATAAAAAACAATTTTTTGATCAATGATGCTTTTTCAATTCGACTTTGCGAAGTGCAGCACGTACGTGTGTAGATAGCCTCTAATGTCGCTGAAACCTTAATTGGAATCAGTTAGCTTTTTTGCTTCTTTCTCCCGCACATAGTGAATTAGACGTAAATCGCACCTATCGGGTCGATATGCAGCCATCAACGCGGGACAGAGGGACCCGTTTATAACAATTATCGACGTGTATCTCTGTTCACAAAGCTTTAATCCACCTGCACAGATAAAGCAGGTGGCATCATCATGGTCATTATCTGTCTGTGCGTTGTCTCCGAGGTAGAAAGGCGGAGGCATTAGCGACCGACATTCCGGTTGCTTCAAGAAATGTGGATTTTAGCAAGGTAATTTTTAGATATTGCTTGAGAGAGAGAAAGAGAAAGAGAGAGAGAGAAGAAAACCGCAATGTTGATACTGATTGTGGACTGAATAACGGGGGCGGGGTTAGGGTGGAGTTAGAGTGGGGAGGGGTGGGCAAAAAGAGGTATTTCCGTGCCCGTCAAAGCGTGAAGGTCAGGGCTCTAAAGAAGAAAATACCAGACGGGAATAGAAAGGCGATTACCAGAACGATAGCAATGGGTGATTACAATCAGGATAAGGAGAAAAAGATACAAAGATAAGGATGCCTTGGGGTAGAGATGTCGATAAAAATGAATACCCAGTTTATGAATGTGCTTACAAAAACCTCGTGTTTCAAAGCAAATGAAAAACCCAAAAGAGTTCTATTGATATACGTAATAACCTTTAGTAGACCGAGTCATTCGGCGTTTAAATTCAATCTCGTGCAGCGAATTGATAAACAATTGGATACAGACTTTTATTTACGGAAAGAGCGCTGTTGGAGGTGCGGTTTATGGAGCCTATTCGAATATCTAATACTCTCCAGTCTCACGATCAGTTTATTGAATGTTGCTCACAGACAAGAATAGGTTTATAACTTGTACTTTGCACGACATGTATCATGTCATATGTTGTTGATCTTGGATATATTTAAACGTCTGTGAACCTTGACCGGTGGCAAACGATTGCGGTCATGTGTTCTGTGTTAATGAAGATACTGTTGTTTCAGTTGATTACTTACTGTGGATTGGCATGTCTGAATAATTTTTAGAACATAAACGTTCTAAATGACGAAAACTGAAGATTCCCCGAAAATTATTTTTTCTAAGAGAGAGAGAGAGAGAGAGAGAGAGAGAGAGAGAGAAATTTAAATGCGTCGTTATCTACTCAGATCTACATAAAGATATAATCTACAACCTATGTGAAATAAGCACTGCAGTTATATAAGCCGTATATCAATCTCACCGTTTGAGAATATCAAGTCAAATAGTTACACACAAATGAATCATATCGTTGCAAAGTCGTTTTTTCGCTCAATATTACTCGGAAGTTATACCGACAAATTGCCTGAGCGTACACGCATTCAGGGTTCCTTTATTGCTATAACATTCCATAATCGAACAGCAGGTAACATTGATAATGTTCACAGTAACGTACAGGGGACTTCTCGATTTGTCCTTGTTTGTATAACGTCAGTGATCAATAGCATGATAATAGCTATAATATTGAGCGTTTACCTGTAGAGAAAAAAGTCTGTGATTGTTGCGTTGAATATAGTTGACCTGTCATTGCACCTCGCCACTGTGAGTTGTGTGCTGTTTATATTGTGATATTGGTTTGATTAATATAAAGATAACATAACATTTGAACTGTTTATATTTCCAGTGCCATTTTGATATGAGACTTTCTATGCCCGAAAATGGTGTTGTGCACTTTTTTGATTGACAACACTGTTAGATAAGAAAATAATTAACCCTGCGTCACACTTTTTTCTCACTCTCTCTCTTGCACACACACACACACACACACACACACACACACTTTCTCTTCTCTCTCAATCACACACACACACAAACACACACACACACACACACACACTTTTTTCTCTCTCACTTCTCTCTCTCTCTCTCTATCTCTCTCTCTCTCTCTCTCTCTCTCTCTCACACACACACACACACACACACACGTGCTGACACAAATGTACACCTTTAGGCGCACTCACGTATTCGCACGAGTACATATATTAACATACATGTACACGCAAACCCACGCACATGCACAAGCACCGAAAGAATACATATACACATACATTTACAAGTACAAGGACTCAAGTTTCAAATACTTTATTCGTCATGTATTTTCTATATTTAAACGCATTCTCCGGATATTAGATTAATTCTCGACACCACTGGAGCTAAGCTCGCGTTTTTTTTCATTCCAAACTGTCGTGTTTTTGTATGCGAAACCTGACAGTTGCCATAGTGAAGTTTGTTTAACTGGGCGAGAGTATTAGGTTTAAGTCATTCTAGATATTTGCCTCTTCTTTCCAAGGGAGAACAAAGCAAGCGAACATCTTGTCCTTGTTGCTTGTGTGACACTTTCAGGTCATTTCTCAATGCATCTTTCTCTTCTTAAGTCTGTCTTTAAAGAATAAAAGCGTTTATGAAGTGGCTGTATAGACTACCCATAATAGAAGGCTAAGACGCTGTCGCTCTTATTGAAGGATAACTACTTTTTTTAGAGAATGGAATTCTTCGATATTTTAATAATTTGGACTTCGAATTCATATTCATTTGTGGATGACTGTGAGATACAAGTAGGTTTTCTTGAGAGAACAGACGGGGCTTCTGTCGGAAAAATATAAGATTTCATCAGTCTGCGGACAGCAAAAATATACGCTAATTAAAATAAAAGGAAAATTAAAACCTTTGGAACTGAGGTTGATTTCAGATATCATTTACCTCGTGCGCAATGATAAGACTGGTACGCGTGTTTAGTACATACAAATACCACCCCAAGGGATCAATTAACGACGTAAGCGACCTAATCAAAATTAACCTAACTCTCGGATGAACGGAAACGGTATCGGACATGTTACAATGAATATTCAATTTCCACCGTCATAAGGAAGTATTGGCATTGTTACTTAAGATCCTCGATTTAGACAGTGCGCTATGTAAATCCGGTGACATTCAACGTCTCGAATCGTTACCGAAGAAAGCTTTAAAACCGATGTTTTCGTGACGGGATTTAAGGAAGAAGGAACGCTTCGGCTGTTGACCTGTCATAGTACCATCAGGAAGCTTGAGCGATTTGAGCATTGCATAACGATCCTCGGAGGACGACCGGATCTGGAATTCAATTAGTCAATGGGGTATGTTTTTGCGTAAGTGGTAGTTTATACCATTGATTTGACTTGTAAAGGTACACTGACGTTTGTACATGTGTGTGTTGTGCTATCTATAGCCATAATGTTGGTTTCCCCTATGTTATGTATTCTCTGGTTAAGATGTGGAGGCATGTAGTTACGGAATGACAAAGCTGATTCTGTACAAGAAGAACTGTAAAAGAGTGTATCCATGAAACAAAATTACCCCCCCCCCCGCACCCCACCGCCCAAGGTAAAGGGTATTTCTTCATCAAAATTAAATTAAGCATGGGTCCACTCCTGGTTTTTCTTTTTCTTTATGCAAACATTTTGAAAGAACAGCCTCAGATATTTCTGAGTAAGCTACCATTTCGAAACTTTATTAGCTTCTTCAATAGACTTTACAATCTTAATTTCGTTATTATTTTCCCTGTCAATTTCTGCATATACTTTAATTGCCAAAATATATCATATCCAAAGACGCTTTCACACCCAAACATAAAAAATACATCCAAGAAAACATAATGGTTTTCGACTTTCACGTTTCTACTTGTTGAACCACATTCGTGCTGTAAATAGAGACTTGTGGATGTTACTAGAAACGAAGGGGATATAAAGGTTATAGCTCCAAATCGCTATACAGATCACATTTTTCTAAACGGTTTTGAAAAGAACATGGCTTGGCGATAAAGAAAAATCACTATGTCCAGGAATACAAAGGTCTAACGAGCATTGTGTGCCATCACGCTAGGTATTTAAAGTTGAACGGGAAAAATGTATGTTTTTATTGCAATTTGCCTGATCAACGCTTCCCTTTCACCGGTTGTGAACACGATTGCCTGTCAGAAGCGACACCTGTCAGTGAGTCACTGGAGTGGAAATCACCGCTAGGGGCGCTGCGGATGTGAAACAGCAAAGCGGCTCGATTGTTTTTTACTTTTGTGTAGAAAGACACGCGGTTACTCTCAAAACAACTCATTTTGTCGTTGCTAAAAACTGTGCAGCATCAATTGTCAACACTCATCTTTTTCAGACATGACAATGCCTCTGCATGGCGATCCTCATCCGTTTTTTTGTGCTTTCTGTATCACGACGCCCCTTTGGAATGGAAATACCACGTACCTTTTAATAATCTATAGTAATTAGATGATATATTTGAAATTATTGTATTCATTATATAAACTTGTCCATAAAATAATGCATGTTATAAATACCAGTGGATGGGGAAAGGTTTCAAGTGTGGTGTTGGTAATGACGAGGCGCTCTTCCAAAACAATGAACCAGGAAAAAGACGAATCAACTCTTCTAACCATGCCAAACGCACGTCGTTTGTAATTAAATTAGTGTCTGATTCATGTCACATGTGAGTTACCTGCCCAGCATAACCTTTCACACAAAGAAAACATCAAGGCGAACACTGCCAATGCTTATAACTGCCCGAGAGTGAGCGCCTCTGCGGGGCGTCAGAACGAACTGAATTAAGCGCTATACCGATCTACGCGGCCGCTTATATAATTAACCAGATTCCAACACACGCGCAGCAGAGTAACGATGGAGTAAATTTAATAAAATCGGGGTCCATTAACGCACTTTACGCCATTTTAATCGAATCATTCAGATTTGCGACAGACGCTGAGGTCGAGATTACGTGTAACAATGAGCTTAATGACATAACAAGCGGGATATCCTTGATCCCACATCATTTTGTGCAGTCTGATGGATTACATTGATATTACCTAATAAAAGTATACTTGTGAGGTAACTTGATTTGTAACGCTGAGTGATTTGATGGGGAAAAAAAGCACACCAGTGGTAATACGTAGCGATCAGGCGTCTAATAAAAAGAAGGAGGGGGGTGGGGGTCTAAAGAAACACTGTTTTCCCTCTTTTTCGAATGGGAAAACTTCTGCTTTCAATCAACATTTAATGTATATTTTACGAGCACACGTAGATTTTGCTGTGAAAAGGTCCACAATACCGGATATAGAGAATCCCCTGTCCTTTTTATAATGATTACACGGGCATAGTGAACATTCATCTCGACTTAGGTTTTAACTGGCATTTTGGGAAGAAGGTGAAACCCGTCTTCAACAGCAAGTTTATACTGGTGTAAAATATCTGAACTGATAGTTTGTTGCCAGTGATACGAAAATTTCACCGTCAATTCATATGCTGACTACTGAATTGACGGTTTCTTATTACAAGAACTCGGTATTTCTTACCATTTACTCGTACTTTATTTTTATTGTCACACTCATAACATCACAATTTAGTTACTTAACCATCAGCCTTACAACAACAACAACAACAACAACATCATCATCACCAACAACAACAACAACAACAACAAGAACATAATAATAATAATAATAATAATAATAATAATATACTTTTTACGCTCGGTTAAATTTTTGCAATGAATGCGTGAATACATTTCTTGAAATTTAAAATTAATGGGAAATATTACACATCATTTTATAGCAAATTGTAAAAGATTTGCAAACACAATAAAACTATTTAAATTTAATTTTTAAAGTTGGAAGAGACTGAAACATTGTAATGAAAGATAAAGGTTCTTTGCGCGTCGCCCAGTTGTAAATGATTTTCATTACCTCTTCCGTGAGTTGCAACTCAAATTTTCAATTGGTGATCTTTTTGTGGTATTTGGATTTATCGTTGGCGATTTTATTCCAAACACTGAAGCGGTATTCACAAATATAATGTAATACTAAGTTATTGTAAAATTAAGCCTCCGCCGATGTTTAAATCCCTTCGTTCTACATTACGGCATATATAAAGATATAGCTTACGATACTTTTGGATAAAGTTTGTGGAGGAAACAAACGGTAGATGGTAGATATCTACCCCCGTGGTTGTTCATTGGTTTTGGAAATATCTCAGGGCAGACATTGAATCAACTTCTCTACATGTTTGCTGTCCTTAAATGCAAAAAAAAAGTTAGTTCAGCTCTAGCAAACGCTAGCACACGAACAGTGTCTTTCACTACCAGACCGGGGACTTTACTCCTGCTTCAGCCCCTACATTGTACGTGTGAGTGCCTTCGACATTGCTTGTTCTTTCTCTCTCGTACTGACTGCTGCATATTAAAAATTAAGCTATTCTCTTAATTAATCATTACATCTTTCTTACGAAATAATTGTTTAAAAACATCTTATGCATTATAATCTCATGGATTTTCGTGCTTCCAATATGAAGATGATGATTAAATTAAATCTAATCCTTAACTTTGGTATTAAGTCTAGCAGTTTAAGTCAATATGAAGCAATTTTACATAACAAAGTATGGTTTTACTAGCGATTGAAGGAAACATTTCCCACCGTTATTAGTGTTCTTACAATTATTCTGCGGCAATAAATAGACAGAGGTCGAAAGGCTGCAAGTTGCTAAGTTCGTGATATTGGTGATGCGTGCTTACTAGTAATTGTAGAACAAAGTCAATATTTAATACGTGTGGATTAGGATGATTTTGTGTATTTGTGCAAAGTTGCATGGGGAAGTTTCAAATTATTAAACAGCTCTTTGCCCTGTGACGCTACTGTGGGTCAACAGAAGTAAACATATTGGGTTTCTTCAACGCTGTATGGGCAATACAGAATTTTAGATGAACGTAGACAGGCATTAAGACAGGTGGACAAAAAGATAAAAAGATAGATAAAATATGAATGGTTAACCAGACGGTTGGATAGATTGTTGGATGGGCAGGTATTTTATAAATAGATCATAACTCAACGTCAGATTACTTTTTTCTTAAATTGCTGCCAGGCTTTTTCTGTTTGGCTTCGGGCTATACCCCGATTATGTTATATTGGTTCCTACCCTTAGGCAATTATATGCGATCTTTCGTAATAGAGGCACGCTCCTCAAGCGCAGTGAAGGGCCAGTTTGTCATTACCCTTTAATTAAGTACCATGTGAAGAGATCACAAGTTGCAATGCTTTACTCAGCCCACCGGTGCTTCACACCATATCCTGTCTTTTCTTATTTCTCTTAAAGGACCAAACAGACGGTGTTAATATTGAGAGATAAACATGGGTTCCACTTAAATGCACGGTTCCTCTCTATTTTTAGAATAGACAATTCTTCTCTCTAAGATTTATTAATTGAGCAAGTCATTCACGTTATTGCATTTGTTTTGTAATTTGCTTTTCATTAACACCGTTTTCCCACCTCCAAGTCAACTTCATCCTTTGTCAATTAACACATCATGGAGATTACATCATTTCATCATTTTATCATCATCCTGTCATTATTATCACCCGGAAACAGGATGCCCGCTCCTTGTTAATAATGTTCTCACCGACACTTGTGGAAGGAGAGAACTTAATTTGATGAAAAAAATGATGAAGCCCAAGCTTTTAAGTCATCAGCACATTAATTATCTCCATGTTGCCAAGGCACTTAACTCTAAACTGTGTTAATGAAAAAAATTATGACATAATGTTCACAGTTGAATTGTAGGTGATGCTATAATTGCGGTTCGATCATCCGTTTGCTCTCTCTCTCTCTCTCTCTCTGTTTGTGTGTATGCGTGCTCCTGGTATAGATATTGATCTTGTATCTGTCCATCAGTCCTCGACTTAACACAACCACATTAGTGACACGAACTTCGAATATCGACCCATTTAACTTCTCACCACCAGCTAATAACATCACTCGGCTACACTTGTGACTGTCCCAACATACCCCAGTGTTTTTTCCAGATAACCTTCAGATGAACCCGGGGCTACCAATTAAAGGTAATAACATTGTCTCAATGTACAACCCTCAAATGGATCTAGAACAACACTTTAATGGTACATTTACATTAATTCCCACGTATTATTTGTAAAACGGGGTAAGTAATGGCTAAATAATTTGTCATATTACATATATAAGGAGGCAATAGTTGTGCCAAACCTTATGTACACGTGGGCACATTTACACTTCACTCACTATACGTCAACTTAGACTGGTGCCAAAAAATACGGACGATGTTTTAGTGACTCTCTGACCACAGGGTGCGCTAGTAGTCTATTACTAAGACTGCATTCCCATAGATTTAGATCGATCCATCTAGATCGACCTAACTCCCAGGAGGTTCACGCTAAATTGCTGTCAGCCGAGCGCGCACGGTAGTTAATTACCCCCTTACAGCTTTTAGTAGGCGGGACATACATTTAAGCCGGCTAAGCTGACAGTAATCTAGTGAGATTCCCCACAGGGATAGATCGATCTAAAAGCTCTGGGAATGCAGTCTAAATTATTGTATCGCATACTTTTGAGAAGCTCCAGATATGAGAGGGTAGTTTTGGTTAGTCCAGGAGCTTTTCCACACTTTATAACTCGATGAAGACATGCTTCATATTACAACCGCCGTGACGTAAGCACAGAATTAAGTTAGCGATTTTTATATGATACGTATTCTGTTTGCTGGTTATGCAAATAAGATAGTGTTTTCAGCCCATGCTGCGTCCTTGCATGAAAATGACCTTTCTTTGACTTTGTCTGTCGTGTTTCGTCTTAAAAAAAAACTGGCCCATGGTCTAAATGAAGGGATTCTGTTTCCTGTGAAAACCTCAGAAGTGCGCAACAGATGTTCTTCTCGGCAAAATGCTAAATAGCTGCTCGTTTCTTATGATAACACTAGAAAATAGTCAATCTTCAAGACCTAACAGTCTTGTCTAGTTTTTTAAGGATGACACAGTATTAATCCACCCAAAACATTTGGCCTGCATCATTAGCCGTTTCTTTTCTATGTGTCATTTGCACGTGCCCTCGTCGATATAGTGGACTCAAACATTTGGTCTTAAATTCAAGATCAGCTATCGACATAAAGATCTTTGGTAATCCGGCGTTTGGAAAGGGAATAAAGCATTTGACCTGGCCAAAACTTATGATTGTGATTTTCTTTAGACAAACATGTTTGTACTGTATGAACGAATTTCTAAATTATTGAAAGAGTGATAGTCGGGCGGTAAGTTGTTATCTGTTTCAACCAAAAATTCCGAGGTCTGGTATGAATATAATAGTGTTTGTTTCTTTGTGCAATTCAGAAACTCTGACGTACATCTCCGTCATGGTACATGCACAGCTGTATTTTTGGTGTACGTTTTTTTCCT
Organism: Lingula anatina; assembly: GCF_051362555.1. Lineage (NCBI taxonomy): Eukaryota > Metazoa > Brachiopoda > Lingulata > Lingulida > Lingulidae > Lingula > Lingula anatina. Next base: position 22,464,855 of record NC_141773.1, on the reverse strand, counting down.
AGAATTTCCTGATTATTGGTTCAAAGTAATTCAGACCAAATCTGGTAGTTAATATTGTACCTCTGGTTTATGTGCCAAGCCAAATGAAAAATAAGTCAGAATTGCAAGAAAGATTGGATGCAGAAGCGCTCCTATGGTTCCTCTCCAATTCGTACCCCAACACTGTCAAAACGATGTTAATGCATGGGGGTAAATGGGAAAATGTTGTTCCTTAATTACCTACATTGCGTTTCGGAATAATCCCCGCCAACTACGCCAGGGTATAGTTATGAATTATGACATAGAACCCCAGTTCGACCCTTAGAAATGCATGCGCGCTACATATGCCCTCAAACGACGTTTAATTTTACCCGTTGAACCTGCTGGCTGCTTAATGAAGGCTTCCTAAATAACCCAGTCAACTTTGGGATAATTACTATTGAATTCCCTTTCTTTGGGCCACAATTCCAAATGGGGAAATTCCCACAACAGCGGCTTACTGCTGGGAAGGGTGCGAAGATCTCTGTGACTTATTTTCTTCGACATTGCCCTTTCATTTTATAAACCTGAACGCCTTGCGTGCGGAAGTGAACGTTAAATTAATGAAGAGGAACAAAACGCTTTTATCTTATGAAATCCAGATTTTTTTGATTAATAGGAGTTTAACCTAAAGCCATCTTTTCAAGGTTGCCTTTTTTGTTAAAAGCGTATTCACTGCCCTAGTCGTCCCAGGGGAGAGTGGCAAGCCGACAAATCTGTCGCCGAGATTCTGCAAGAATATCTGGGGACAAGGACTTAGGTGAGGCTTTGAAAGTCAGGCTTGGTTATCTTTTGGTGCATTCCATCTGGAATTGAGAGATTTAGCCACGTATTGACATAAATTTCAAAATCCTATCCGGAGAGAGATGGGAAGGTTTAAAACCCACGTTACATTTTTCATGGCAATATTACCGCACGTCCGACATCAACTAATAATCCGCCATATATTCTCTACAGATTGACGACCTCACATATCCTCAATTTCCAGAACCTTGCATGCGTTATCTTTTGCTACCTGTAATAAATCTTGGCGTCTCCAGATTAAATGCCATTTTATTACCTGACATAGTTAATGGAAGAGTCGGGCATACCAATTCACACTTACGTCAAAAGAATTGCGGCAATGCTATATTAAACTCTCATTTATTATCACGGATTTTATCGTCCTGGCAGTCCAATGAATTAATTAATAACTTGGTCGAAAGCTCAATTAGAAAGTTCCTTATTGCGGTGTACCTAATGAAATAGCAGCCATGCTTTGCCGTTAAAATGATCTGACGGTCCAAGAAATGTAACTATACTATTAGCAGGATAATACTATATCTTGTCCCAGGTCAATCGGACCAGAATTAGTTTTTCCTTAGCTGTCGAATCGAGTCATGCAGGGCGATTTCTTTATTTTCTATTACCTGGTTCAACTTTATGAAATTAACTGTATCATAAATCCTTGTCAGGGCGGAATGTTTTCGCTATGTTTAATAAGAACTTAGAAATGTAGTGAAAATCCAATGTATAACTGGTTTGTGGTACATATAATGTGATATAATAAAAATGGTCTGTTTTCTGAAATGTGATAGTGAGGTTAGAGACTGTCTACACCCATGCTCCTTAAGACAAATGGGTTCGAAATGTTTGCAACCCAGTAACGCGGGGTTTTTGAGGTGAATTTGCTCGTTGACTTTAAGACACGCTGAAACCACACGCTTGCAATGCAACTATTCCCAATGCTGAAGAATGTAAAAAAAAAAAAGAATACAACACTTTAAAGTTACTTTCAAATAAGTGAAAATGCCGTCTGTTTCAATTATATCGTTCTTTAATTCCACAACATTTGAAGCATAAATTAGATCAATATATTTTCTTGGTCGACGGTATGTAAATCCAAATTGAATTTGACACGCCAATATCTGTAAATGTTACTTTACGATAGACAAAAAGCCCCCACCCAGACACAAACAATATCCACTGAAATAAGTTTGTGTCAAAGTAAATGTTTATCAATTTTGTCGCATCATTTTATAGGCTAGACATTATGGTAAAAGGCGTCCTACAAATATACTCGGCATGGTCACAACGAAACATCCTGTCATAAGAAAATGCTTTTAGCCGGTTAAAGCAATTTAAAAGATGACACCTTTTACATTGTGTTAATTCATCTAAAAACTATCTCAGTGTTAATATGTAGTCGATTTTCCCAGTTGTATTCTTATTGACTGGTGAGATAACGAAAACCAGTGAGGCGACCCAATCCGACCCTCAGGGTTATTGCCTGCAATAAAGTTTTTGTGATTGTTTAGCTTTGATTCAGGGTGTTACCACTGCTGTGTTGGTATGCCTTGTTGCTACGTCATGCTTGGTAAACTTCAACTCAAATGAGTAGTCCAGAGATCTCGAAATTAGTGGGAAGTTTGACAGATGGTTACGTAAGTTGTTTTCTTTCTTCTCGGGCGGCGGCGTGTTCATTTGAAGGAGCCATTAACAGAATTTCTGATGGATCCACAATCATATGCATCGTTGCGCCGCTCTTACTTTTCGACATAAGCAGGCAGGCTTCGTGTAGACGTAGAAGGCAGAACATATCTTGTTTGGACTTACAGGGAGGACTTGGCTGCTTTAACAGGGTCCCTCTATTCGTTATTAACAGATAAAATGTGAATACGCTTTGTCTTTTCGGGCAAAGTAGTATTACATGACTTGGAAGCTTTTTGTTAAAGAATGACTGTTTTGTGAGTTATCGCTAGCTGAAAACCATTGAGAACTCTAGTCGTACTTCCCGGATTCTAACCATCAGTCAAGATATTTGGAGGTCAAGCTGTCTGAAACACGGACGTTCCCCGCACACCCACGCGTTATGCAACATCGCTATATAATCAATAATAACCCGAGGATATTTAGCTGATGTATGTTACAATCTGATGTTACATTCGGCCTATTCCATCTTGAAGAGTGTGCAGGGAGTGACGACAACCTTGCGATACCTAGGTATGTCATTGTAAGTTGAAAATTCACAATCGATTAATTTATATCACGTTTGAATTAATCTATTATCGGTTTTAGGCGTTCAAGGGGGGGGCAGAAAAGGACGGGTGCAGGGCGCGGTGATGATAAATCCATGGGCCCTTAATGCACATATGGATAGTCTTGAATATTTAGGAACTTTGGTTTGACTATGGTATTTAGTCCTTACTCTTATTTATAATGCCAAGGCGCTTGTTCCTATACAGTTGCCACATACACACATGTTAGATGCTAAATCAACCCTCTGTAACTAATAAACTTATGGTTAATATAAATGATAGATCATAGGTGGTGGTAAGCGTGATGCTATATCTGATGAACCGTTTGCTTTACTTGGTCGAAACAACCCGGTTTCGTACGTAAGCATTGAGAACCAAACTTATTTTCAAAGAAACGTTTCTTGAGCATCGTTCGTGTGTTCGGTCGATCACTCTTACTGGATAAGCCAAGCGCTGATTGACTACCAACTACTTATAGGGATTATCGAACCGCGGTATAATGTCGGTCGTTTCATTAAGGAGGCCTGCGGTCAATTATCTAATGGTGGTTAACTGCACTAATCAAATGGGATCGATGAATCTCTGCGGACGGTGAAGGGTGGCTCGGAATTGAAAAGACACCAATGCCTGTCTGGAATGTTCACTAAAAACAAATGTGTTTAACTGCTTATAAGTTTGTTATCTGTAACGGATAGTTACTAGTAGTTGCGACAAATGTGTTGACAGAGTGTTGCTCTCTCTGATGGAACCCTTCGTATGTGTGTATTCAACCATTCACTCTGTTTAAGATTATTTAACGCCAAACATGTATTGTGCTCAAAAAGAGCTTTTTAGTTTCTTGTAGATTAAATAAGGCACCATTACAATAGACACCATCGGTCTTTGTAGATCGATCCAACTGAATGACACGCCATCTTCTGGCGTTGTGTAATAAACAGAAAAGTTGGTGATTATTCGAGAACACAAGAGGAAGCGTGTCATTCAGTTAAGCGGATTGCACTCAGCGAGAGTCCCCGCAGCGTTGGATCGATCTACATTGTCTGATTGTGTTTATAGGAATTGGGGTCTCTAAGTCAACCGACAGTAGGATATTAGCCACAGGTCGGAGAGCAAAGCCACAGTGACTCTGCAGGACATAGGACCTTTGGCAATGGCACTCCTAGGGCCGGCTTTATCGTGAAAATTCTTCAGAAAAACCGGCTTCATATAAGCTTAAGTCTCGACGATGATTTATACACTTCAGGTGTATCTCAGATGAACATTGAAAACATGGCAGTGTTTTCAGCGATAACCCTGATGCATTATCATATCACCAGGCAGTGTTTTTTTTTATGTTTGCTGCGCGACACTGAACCGCTCTGAAATACAAGCTTGGCAGCAATTACTGCGCGAACATGCGCAATAGAAAACCGGCGGAGGCACCATCTGCAGAGCTACGGCATTAAGTAGTGCGCACAACATTAAACAATATATTACATAAATACCAATTATTCTAGGACTCTGTCTGTCTCTCTCTGTACGGTGGCGGTGGTGTCTGTATGGTGATGTGGAAGGGTGGAATCATCCAGATTTCCTTTTTTTATGTGGCACAAATGTTCCAATTCTCACAGAAGCTCCGTTGTTGCTTCAACAGATTAAATAATACGCAGGAGTTGATATAAAAAGTGCCAGATTTTAAACTGACGCAGATGAATATTATGATTATGAATATACAATAACTTATAATGGAGATAATAACGGCTTTATTGGACAGCAAAAAGATGCGATTGCCTTTCACTGAATGCTGTATAAGCATGTGTTAAGAGCAAGGAAGCCATGTTTGCCAGACGTGATGCACATTGTGCTAAAAATGCCAGCAGCTTGAATATTGCAACAAGTACTGGTATACAAGGTTTTCCACATCTCACATATTTATGCAACACCCACTTTACTTCTATTTTAGGGCTCATTCCCAACGAAATAATCGTTCTACGTACATCTATCCAACTCCACAGGGACTCTCGCTGAATGCAATCAGTTTAACAGATTAACACGAAAACAGAAAAGCTGGTGAATATACGAGTACATTGGAACCAGAAAAGGCGTGTTAATTTGTAATACTGATTTCAGTGAGTGTCCCCCAACTTTGGATCGAACTACGTAGTACCATAGTTTCATTGTAAATGAGCCCTAAGTCATTACGAAAAGCATTACATTTGCAGACAGATTCATTGTTCACATATACTGATTATAGACAGACCTGCCGTTGCTCAAAAATGCAAGCAGCATAAGCAGATATAAACTATAGAAACTGTATAACCTCGCTGTTTTGCGGTAATGCGGTGGCCTGTGTCCGCGATGTCGGCAATAGCACTACGTGGAGAGCGACCTGACAATTAAGCTTGGTATGACGTAATGGATTCCTCCTCACTGTAAATACTGTGACTTCGACTGAGACTGCTGCAGAGTCACATCGGATTTAGAACCGTTAATTAAGGCACGCGGTAGGAGTTACTGTTGAAGGTACGTGCACGTTGCTATCAACAGTGCGTCTTCCGTTCATAAGGCGGAGAAAAAGGAAAGGAATGTTGTCAGTTTTGAAGAGACTCTGTTAGGTCAAGTCAACCTACGGATACGCATGCACACGTTTTGCCACGTGTGCGGAAACATTGCAGCAAGCACTGGACGTCAAATACAGAACATGACTTAGATTGTGACATAATATAGGCCCTATATCTAGTTGGTCCCAACCATCACTGGCTCACAAAACCTGATGTACAAGCCTGCAGTGTGTTATAACAAACTGGAATGGCTAGGTAGGTCGCCGGGTATGAAATATATGTCAACTAACACAGACGTGTGATGAATATTTTAATTCATTCAGATTGTAAATGAAAAATGAGAGGACTCAAAGATCGAAAGAAGCTTACGAACACAGAGATAGAGAGGTGAAAGTCAGACAGACAGAAAGACAGGTTGATGGATAGACAGATAGAAAGATATCCATAGATAGATAGATACCCGTGAATAGATAGATAGATAGATAGATAGATAATTTCATAAGAGAGCTCATGTTTGGGATAAAGTGTAAATTACAAAACATGTTTCGCATTTCTTGTTGGGGGAGGGGGGGGGGAAATGTAACCAATAAGAGATAGTCTTACATATCTCCTGCAGTAATGGGAGACTAACCAGTGCGGCACACTATAGGAGCTTGGGGACTGTTATAGCTAGGCGCACAGATAAACTTCCGAGGTCTGCTGTAGTAGAGGCACATGGAAAATAGAAGTAATGCTTTGCTAGTATTTAACAGGTAGGTGCATATATATATTGTTATGAAGCTCATAGGGGCAGGCCACCGTTTTGGCACCGCACGGGGTATGTGCGCGAACAGTACGAGGTGGCTAGACGTCTAGACGTCTTAGGTTGTTGCATGTGTGTTCCAGTAAGGGACCCCATGCTTGTTATTAGTGTTGTTAGATAGATATACCTTGAAGATGTCAATCCATGTATGTATTCAGACACGTCAATTGGATAACCCGTCGCTGCGATTCTACAGAAAAAGTCAATGATCGCTGAATGATATAAGAAAATAATGTGAATCTGGAAACAAGATGCATGTGAAAGTGGCGATGCTCTCATCCTTCTTGGGTCTTTGCGTGTTGCAAATCGAGTTTCTTGAACCGTGCTTCATGCACAAGTGGCAAGACTGACGTCACCAATTCAGGGTGTACATTTACACGTACATCCTTGAAGAAAATGTCGAGGATCAGTTTTACACGCTACTGAAGAATGTATAGAACACCAATTTCCTGCACAGGCTGCCTTAACGACCTGTAAGTATAATGTCATTCCATTATGTGGTGGAAAAAGAACGCTAGTTTGGTTGAGGCAAAATTACAAAACGCAGTCAAGAGTGCGAAGCTTTTGTAATGTATATCCTTTAGTGCTTCTCAAAGGTTCTGTCCCCTGGCTGTTGGATAATAGATTTTGGAGTGTGCATGGTTTGTATCTTTCTGTTATCATTGTTGTAAATATGTCTTCTAATTTTGCGTGGTTGAGTGTGCAAATGGGCTCAACGTTGATGTAGGCGTACGTTCTTTCGTTCTTTGAAAAACGACAGCCTTAAACGGGGTTGTTCGCGTAAAGGTTGTCAAAGTACTAACTTCAAGAAACGTACAATAATGCCAGAAACTCATTTAGGCCGCAACAATATCAAGATATCTGACTGCTATGTTTTTTTTCTGTATCTAATACCAAATCTACCCGTTTGTCACCAGTGAAGGAAATCTCAGTTTCGTGAATAATACAATAACATACAATCCGTATCGATATTTGCGACATGCATATTGGCTGCAGTCCACGTATTCAGGTAAGCAAACATGTCCTGCTTGCTTACCTTCGGACTGTTACGATATGCACGATAAATTATTCACCATTGGTAAAGAAAACGTGGAAGATGCAAGTCACTCGATAACGCTCCGTAACGTTATATAAGTACAAAACTGAAAGGCAGTGAATTAAGTATGGCCCGAAGGTGTACGTGTACGGCGTGCGGGTGGTGTTTCTTAATTGGCTTCTGTATTAGTTTCTGTGTACAAAGCACTTGTGTACATTTGCCATTGTTTGTTGCCGACAGGTGTGTAATATAGTGTTGATATAAATGCTGGTTTACAAATACACGTTGACTGGATGAATGCTTCAGCAGCAGCAGCTACCTGTCCTTAAGCATAATCTTCTTTCAGCGCAGTGTCTTTTTTATAGGAATTCATTAATACTCAATGAAGAAGGGTTGCAGCATGTGTATTGTCAATGAAGCGATTGTTCAGTCCAGGCTTCTAAATATCTGGATTCTTTTTATTTCAGAGTTAGGCATTAGCCTTATATGTAATTCCACGTAAATTGATGATCAAATCATATATTTATGTAAGTAAATGTTTACAACTAGTACACTGGTATATATATATATACGTGACTCAATCAATCTATCTATATTGGATGAGGCACTTTTTGAAATCTAAAGGACACATCTATGAAGAAGCGAACTTCCTTGCAACAAACTCCTCAAAACTCCAAAACTACAATACATAATCGAAGGTTAGGGCTCTAAGTCCTTCAACTCATCTCAGACAATAACGTTTTCACGTTTTCAGTTGACATTAGTCTTATAAAATGTTTTTGACATATATGACTGATCAATATTGTAGAAAAAAATCATTTAGTCCATATATTGATAGAACAGGTAAAGTGTTTGGTAATTTCAAGCATTACTTTGATGGTAGCAGCCACAAAGTCACAGAGTACCAACTGGCGATTCAGAAAGATTATCGTCTTTGGTAAAGAAAGGGAAAAATCAATTGTCTTGCACGGTGTTGTTAGGAAGGGATTAGCGTTCGTCCACTTACCCATCGATTCTCAAATTTGCAAAGTACAGAAATGTTTATTAGGGCTGACGGTTTATGAAGAGTTGAGTGCAGGATTTCATCTCATCTAGATACGCTTGCCTGCCCTTTGTGTTACATAATGTTTTACATAGACATAGATTGTTTTTCTTTTGTTTTTCTTTTCACTGTCACCTCTAACACATCCTATTTTTTGGGTGACGCTACTTTCAAAATTTGTGAAGTTTCGTGGCATATGAAAGAAGTTAAAAAAGAGGGTGTCACATGATTATTTTACTTTCAAAAATTCATGTTATTATTATTATATCGCTGGAAACATAGGCAATAGATGTAAGTATTTTGCAAAACGCGTATAATATGGTGCTCCATAAAATCGTATCGATTGTGTGTTTGATGTTCAAATCTAATCGCATTTTCATCAGCATCGTCTCTGTCTGCCTGCCATTAGTTTAAGTTTAACTGTATTCTAGTCCAATTTGCTACGGTGTGTATTGTTAAGTAGCCGTTGTTAAGGTACGCTGAATATAGATTTTAACTGAAACTAAAGTAATGTAATTATGGTCCATTATAAACCATGAGAATTTGCTTGGTGTGCAGTGGTGCCATCTAGGGATGCGAACAAGTTCGTATGATGTAGTCGAAACTGCCTGTGCGCCAAGCAAGTTTGGCTTTAATTTTTTAGCAAAAGTTACCCAATTGGCTGTTTCTCATAGATCAAAGTTGTTTTAATCGAAATGCCTTTCTACAACAATGATTCAATTTGTTTGGACCAAAATCCAATATAAATGAAGTGGGGATTGCTTTTTACTTATTTTATAGTCAAATATAACTTCTTCTTATTCAGTGTAGTTCAGTTTGTTTTTGGTCCTTCTAACGGGTATAAACATTTATAGCCACAGACTGCTCCACGATATGCTTATATGATTATGACACGGCATTGTAAATAACAGAATGGTTTTCTTTATAGTTTTGATTGATTTATTTTAGCAGCTCTTGCGCCCCCCAATCCGCACTTACAATAAGCAAATTGCCTATTTGCATTGTATACAACATCAAATTGATGGAAATTGTGGTCGGCTCGGGTGGGTTGTAGACATCTCTGATGTGGTAGTATGATAGATGACTGGGGGACCCATGAGAATTCTCCATTTTTAACCAACATACGTTGTGTATTCACGCGTGGTGTATTCGGTCTGTGGACCTCTATCTGCCTATTCCAGGCCCAAATGAATAATGGCAGACACGCGCTGAAGGACTTTTACAAAGTACATTTTGGTTTGTTCCAAATTTATCAAACCCGTTGTCCCCAGGGAAGCCAGCATACTACAATGTAGTTATCATACTCGTTAGCCCTTCTGCATTATTCTTGTGGGGTCCCTAAATGGGAATTTGATGTACCTATATATTAGAGCACTCGTTATGTGATTAATTGAGTAATTTTGTCAAATGTGTATATGTGGTATTGGACCCATCTTAACTATTTGCGATGACAGGGCAAATAGGCTTCTTTATTACTAGTTTAAAGCTTAATTGATAATATAGCTAACTTATAACGCCATTCCAGTTATTCTTCCTCGCTGAACGATACGAAACAAAACGCATGAAAAACCGTTGCTGTTTCATGAAACAACATCAAGCGCTCCTCAACAGAAGTCTCCACCGGTTAACTTTCCGTTCAGCGTTCACGTAATGGATTGGCATATATCACTTTAACGCAACAATCACATTAACTGTCTCTTCACAAACGTTCCCACCGCAGGCTTGGCGCTATATGTGGTAGCTAATTGATGTAATTAAAGCACAATCCGCAGCAAGGGTGTCAAAACTAATTAAGGCAATTGGTTGTTGCTCGCAGATCGGTAATCAATGCAAGAGGACGTTATCGCCGCAAATTACTGTCTTATTTAATCAATCTACGGGGTCTTGTCGTCTGCCTTGTCAACTTAACGGTATACTCTGTGTCTAAGTATGCTGCGGTTGGCTCCGAACGGAACTGTTAATGTCATGGGACTATTAAAATACATATCAGTGGTTCGGAATTATGCAACAGTTATTTGGTAATATTTATGCGAGAAGTTCTAACCTAGAGAAAAACGTGAACCACGATAAGGGATTATCTCTCTGTTAGTTGTTAATTGGTTCTGTTAGTTTTGCAATCATCGTTCCGTATAAACGTTCAAAGCATGTGTCTTCCCTATAAAGCTGACAACAAAGGAACCTGCTTAACAAATTTTAAAAACCTAACATCAAAGTGTCAGCTAATATCCTTCTTTGACCAAAAATCAGTCAGTATAAGTCTTCATGGTCATAAGATTTTGCGCTTGCTTTTTACACAAGTGAGAAATGATAGAGATAGATGGCTGCTTCACTTCAGCAAAATAATACGGATAAATGGTAAAGTGAAGAAGACCAATATGTTCCGGTTAAATTAAAGACCAGCTACCGGACTGGAGTTATTTTGTGGAAACTGACCATAAGTAAGGTTGACAGTAGAATAATTGGGCACGGTATGCGGTCGCAGTAAGAGCCGAATGGTTTCAGTGATGGCGGTCTGTTTATATATTTACCCCGCATCGCATACATATTTTCCGATAAATAGTTTACGGAGACCTGGGAAAATCATCTAACAATCCTAATCTGTTTACTTTGCGTTTGCCTGACAAATTTTGGAATAAGATATTCAGGTCTGTAAATATGTCATTGTCCGTATTAAAATACAAAACCCAGCAGAAATTACATGCAGAGCTGACCGTTAATTAATACGGGCTCTACAAATTAAAATGCGCAGTAGAACATGAGTTTGTATGACGTTTTAATATGAGCTTGCAGGTGCCAAATACCAGTGTCCTGTAGCATTAATTCAACCACTTAACTCATTCAACTGTCAAGAATATGGTTTTAAATTCTCATTTATCCTTAAATGATCGCTTGTCTTTAAGATTCGTTCGTTTAAACAGTCGTAGGAGTACGTAGCTACCCGCAGTTGGATTAAAAAAAGCATACATCTTTTGACCTTTATGCGTATTTATTTAATCGGCAAAGCTGCGCTGAGGAGCGTAAGACTATAGCATCACAAGGTATATGTGAAAACGTTTGTATGCTAGTCAGTTATACAGTTGCCAGCATTGCAGAAGGATGAGGTAGGTATATCTGTAGCCTTAGCTGAACTCGACTGTATTGGTGTTTCTTTTTAAATTCTTTCTTTCTTTTTTTTGGGTGGTTTGAATGTGTATCGTAGCTCGCAAATAAACAGCTTAGCCTGTAGACTATTTTTGTTCATTTCCGTCAAGAAACTCAGCAAACACAGAACTTTCTAATAACGTTACCATAACGTTATTTGGTTATAAAAACGTTATGTGTTTGCTGGGAAAGGAATTATTAGTCTTCAGCAGGCAGTCTTGCCCTGCTCAGTGATATGGCGCACATATACAAAATTGTGTGCAAATTCAATATAAACGACAGTATGCCTTCTTGTTCGGGCTACAAATAGAAAGTTTGTTCACACCCGAAAAACGTTCAAATAGAAAAGCATTCAGACAGCGAAGAGTTCGGCCAAGACATATAATTAACTTGTTATAAACCATTAATTAATTGGTGGATCATCACCAACATATATTATTTTGTGAATTTCTGGTCTAACCTGAAAAGTTCCTAACGAGCTAACTAACTAACTAACTAACTTACTAACGAAGTAACAGAACCAAAAGCGTAACTTCTTTGGCGAAGGAGGAAATAGGTTAAAAGTCTTCTGTTTTTGATCAGATATTTATATTGAGTGTGCATCTTGTACATTTAAACTATTTATAACATATTCTTATTACTCATAATAGCATTCAGATGATGTAAAATAATTTATTTGTAATAAGTAAACTGTAATCACAAAAATAGTGTCTATCAACTAACTAGTATGCTCTCTAATTTTCTTCCTGTTATATTTTGCTATGTAGTTAAAGAAAAGCATTTCACAAAAAGTATGATATATGAAGTTCATGTATTTATTTTTCATATTGTGAATTAAATAAATTAAGGCAAAAACGGGTACCTCTAAAAAGTAGTGCCAAATGACAATGGTTAAGTGTAAGGCCGCCATGCTTCTACGTGAAGCAAGCAGGCGGTATATATTGGCGCATGTTCGTACATGTCGGTTTACGTTGGCACAAGTTGACACACGTTAGTGCACGTTGGTACATGTTGACACACGTTAGTGCACGTTGGTACATGTTGACACACGTTGGTACATGTTGGTTCACGTTGGTACATGTTGACACATATAAGTGCACGTTGGTACATGTTGGTTCACGTTGGTACATGTTGACACATATTAGTGCACGTTGGTACATGTTGGTTCACGTTGGTGCATGTTGACACATATTAGTGCACGTTGGTACATGTTGGTTCACGTTGGTGCATGTTGACACATATTAGTGCACGTTGGTACATGTTGGTTCACGTTGGTGCATGTTGACACATATTAGTGCACGTTGGTACATGTTGGTTCACGTTAGTGCACGTTGGTAGATGTTGGTTCGCGTTGGTACATGTTGACACACGTTAGTACAGGTTGGTACATGTTGGTTCACGTTAGTGCACGTTGGTACATGTTGGTTCACGTTGGTACATGTTGACACACGTTAGTACACGTTGGTACAGGTTGGTGCATGTTGGCCGACAGGATGGCATTGAAGTTGTGCTTAGGAGTGTATGCAAAGGTGCGCTTTACATGCACCTGAGGTAACCGCTTCTTCATTTTTTGGTTTGGTTGATGGATTCACCTCAACATGGGCATCTAATCCCACTTTATGTGTCTGATGACAATTTTTTTATGAGTCAATTCCTCTGTGATGCCGCCTTTTAATCGCGGGATTTAATTGTGATGGCAGTAATAATTAGTTAGAACAGAGATTCTAATGTATCTGTATGCCATTCATTCTGGTTTGTTAGCCGGTATAATTCTTACATCGAACTTATTTAATAACATTTTTAAAAGTATGCCATACCAGATACAAGCCTGTTTGAGTAGAGTCCTGCTGTAAAAGGACACAGAACAATTATCACCTTTTTCATGATGAATTACAAAATTAATGAGCAGCCGTTTGTACGGAGCCTCATAGTATTCCAGCACAATTGACTCCAAGGAATATTTAAAACAGCCTTTTTTGTATTGACGTGAACACGGTCTGATACTATCTCTGCTTGACTGATGCGAAGGAAATGCCTGACGCATTTAAGCAAATCATTTTCTGTAGTTTCGATTTATATCTTAATTGGTTTGTCGCCCCAAAGGACAACCGATGGTCCTGTTCCATGTCATACCACATTTAAAAGACTCTGGTCAGGAGATCAACGCTCAGTTTTCAGCATGCCCTCACTCTTCACTCACTCTCTAAGCTGCCAGATCTTTTCAAACTTGGGACAATATTGGAAGGGTCATGTGCACGTGCCTTGGACTTCAAATAAACATCATGATGCCCAATTGTCGACTTTTCCTTTTGTGCATTTTGGTAGCCGGTGCCAAAATGTTAATTGTTTAGACTATTGCAAATATCAAAACGTGATGTTCTTCTGATTCGATGCATATTGTATTTACCTACCGTAAATGTTATCTAGACAAATTGGAAATTTATGCAAAATTGTAATGAAACAAAAATGTCAAAGTATGTTGCGAGCATAACATCCATGTAACACATTAACTACCAGCAGATAGCAGACGCAAATTACTAACTAACTGAAAAAACAGATCTCTGAAGAAACTCGTCGCCAAAAGAAACATTAGGTTGGCTCCAACGACGATTATCTTCTATGTTGCAGAAGGCAGTGCCAGGGAAGCATCCATATCGTTCGTTTCCATCGCTGATTTGACCCACGTAATAGGCTGTGCGGGAAACTACAAAGACAGTTAGATGACAGGCTAAATTGGTGAAACAGTGGCAGTGATGCTGACTCGGTCGATGATTCTACAGACCGATTGTATTATTACGTTTATACAGCAATTTAGGATCTAATTTCATAGAGTCCAGGCCTGGGTTATATCACATTCTGCTTTTAACTTTGGCTGACTGCTTTGTAATAGACAAAGATATGCATTGAAAAGGGGGCTTATTTTCCTACTTGTAGTGGTGCACAGTAGATGTCCACCGTGTATGTATGTCACAATTCAGTCCAAGCAAGGGTGTTATTTCATGTCAAGTTATTGACTTTTATTGTATTTAATTCCTTTTGAATTACTCTCTTCATGGTACAATATTTTGACAAAAGTTGGAATCACATAGCTCATTTTAAAAAACTGTCAGCCCTTACATATCACCATGAAAACCTTCCATACTATACAATACCGTGCGAAGAAAACGAAAACATGGCCATTAGTAGAGACATTCGATTTTCAATGTTATATTCTTTCGGCACTTATCAGTTATCGTGTATTGACTTCAAAGAAGGTACCTACTCATATTTGTTGGACAAACGTTTTCATGTTTTAGCATGCTTTTGTACGTGATTGGGCAGAAAGTGTACTAGGATGGAGTGTACACAGTAGTCCATTACGTATGGAACCACCCACAGTAAAAGCTGTATGGTTTCTGTTTTGCTCTTGTATCTGTATATTAGTAGAAATGTTGCAAATTGCCTTTGGTTTTGTTGCAAAACAACAATCGAACAAGTCATCGACGCCATCGCCACTTAAGTAACTTAAGAATGGATGAGAGTCAAAATTCGATTTCTGAAATTCAATAAGGCGTTTCTCGAAGATGATTGGTGCTGTGATACATATCTTTTCTCGGACGGGACAGGGAGGTGACAATTAATGTAGATAATGTAATTAGTATCTCGTATTTGTACTGGAAGATCATCCTCGCCGGGCAGCCTTTTCCAACAGTTAATTAAGTTAAAGTAGCCTTGCAGAGGAAACAGTTCCGCCCTGTGGGTTTGATTAGAATCGCGTAGAAATGGTAAATGTATTCTGTCCAGGTTAACGCTGCATTCGTCACTGATACGATCCACACGTAGGCGAGCTCTCCACAACGAAACAAACGGAGGAATCGATATATAAGATTTATGCAATAACGAATATTCAAATAAACAGAACAGGATGTTGAAGCGACAGGTGTGCTTTATGGTCTTTGTTTTGAAAGACAAATTTGAGGTCATTTATCAAAAGTAGACTCTATAACAAAGAGAGCGTAATGAGCATTTGCTTGTTTAATATCTACCACTATTGCGCCGTGATTGTTGTACTAAACAGAAACGAAATAACGAAGAGCCATTAATTATGCAATTCTTCTCTTGGTTTCAGATAAAAAAGGTACGTGCGATTACTCCTGGACCCAAGCCTAAATACGGGTAAGTATACACTGCGTATTACGCACTGAACACGAAATGTATATTTACCATAGTTTTTCCTTTATCTTAACATATTGTACAGAATGTTTGTGTAAACCACATGAAACGCGGTTAAATGACCTACAACAATGCAACAACAATGGCGTAGAAGCTTGGAAATACCATTTGAGTTCAATAGCATATACATACAAAGTATACTTGTTACACGAAACGTATGTCGGTGATTCTGAACCTGAGCCCATCGTGTGTTCTTCAACTGTGGCTTTCAAAATTGCAATAACGAAAGCATTTATTTCTAAAGCTGAAAAATAAATACCTGTGAATATGGTTTAATATTGCTTATATCACTGCATTCAATACCGGGATATTGTTGAATAAACTAAAAAAGAAACTAGAAAAATAAAATAGAAAATACGTATACGTTTTTATAACTTTCGAACCAATCTTATAAGTGCCCCTTGCGTTGACTGTCAGATTGAGATCATACTCTCTACAAGGATCGTCAAGGGTGATGCCTCCTCATGCAACAAAAAGAGCGGACCAAGGAGCCTGCAATAAAATCTTAATCAGTTCGCGTTTGACAATATCCGCCATGGAATGAACAGCATTAACAAGAGAGATCTGACGACGGATGTGTGGAGACATTTTCAAAGAGAAAAATCCTCGTTATTAAGTCAACTTTTTTTCACACGATGAATAAATACCAATAACATCGATGTCACTGAAGATAAAAAGGCCATATAAATGAAAATAAAAGGCTAAAACACATGCGTTAGAAGACGGAACAGCCATGCAAGGAACAAGCCTGTTGAAAGCTAATTGGCTTCGAAATCAAAGTCGGACACGGAGCCTTAAAAGAGTTAATAAGTGTAAGAGTCTGAGTTCAAAAACATATACTTCAATGGATCAATTCAAACCTGTACTATGTGTATGCGTTTGGGGTCGTGTTTATTGGATTTTGATTTTAAAATTAAAATGATGATTAAAGCCACTTCAAAAAGCTTGCCTATAATCATTCATGTTATGGCTGTTGGTATTGTCCACGTGTTCTATATATATAACCACGAGGCTGGGCAGGTGGAAATGAAATAAAAAACGTGACTTAATTAGTTAATACAATTGTTGGCGAAGTTTGAATTTATCCTCATGATTTCGAAGTCTAATCGACCGTTGATTTCGTGACAGAAGATGACATGAGTGACGCAGCCTGCTGAAGCACCGTCACCACATATAAACGTAAGAGTCAGCCCCGCATCAGACAGACGCTAGAGCTCTCCTGCTGTGGTAGTTACATCAAGATAATTTTTTCTGGTATACTTGCGGTCCGAGTGGCTTGTTCTCTAAGCCTTTGGCAATGCTTTGCTTTCATTGTATCGGTACAACCGTTGGCGCCATGGTGCTTGTTCATCTCTGAAGGTCTGCTCAATCTTGTGAGTATAATATCTATTTGATCAACTTCTCCATTTAATTTCTTTTTCCGTGCCAGACCATGAAGTAAGTTGTTATATGTCTATGGTTTATATGTGAGACACCTTGTTTTACTTCACCTGATAAGTGCCTCGTTTAAGCCGATTAAAACGAGCTTGCCTTTAGAAGGGAAATGCTGCAAGTACATTATACAGTTCTAACATTATATTGAAAATAAGAGTTTATTACAATACATTATGGATATTCGACAGACTTGCAAAAGAAATTGATACATCATTTTAAGTACTCGAGATGCAGCAATAACTCACTCTAATTCACTGACACTGACTTTTTGACACACAAGTCTTCCGTGTACATGTAGCTTTATGTAAAGGGATGTTAACGCACGTTCACTTCACTGTGTTGTGTTTGGACATTGGCTTCCACTTCCTCTTGTCGTATGAAGAAAAACATTTTAGGTACGCTATGTTGTGGTGTTTTATTGAGTCACACGTTTCAGGTACACGCAGGTACGCTATGCTTTGGTGTTTTATTGAGTCACACGTTTCAGGTACACGGTGGTGTTTTATCTAGATACATATCAAATCAGAATTGCGTTGTTTTATAAGATCAACAACCATCATTTCGAGCTGTAGGACACAAATATTACGACCGCCATGCCCCTTTGCTGTGCCATATGGTAGGCTACATAAGTAATGCATCACATGCACGTTTATTGGGTACACGCGGACGAACGTCTTGGCGCGATATGCCAGTCATTTTCATCAAATGTCATGGCCATGTTAAACTTTGAGCGAATTTTTCTGGAACATTTTCTAAACTCTTGTAACGCTATCTATGCTGTCAGATTACTACCTGCCAATGTTCACGTTACCTGCAAATGCTCACACGAGAAGAACGTATCTTCTTCTTTTAACAATTGGTGATATTCGACATGTTTTATTCTGGAACATTGTCAAAACTAGCAAGATAGTTCACCGCTTTAATAATTACATTTTTATGCGGTGATACTCGACATTTCTTTCTTAAAACAAGGTGAAATACGCCATCATCACGCGATCACCATGAGCATAGAAAATAGACAATTTCAAACAATGGAACCCTCTTTCCCCGATTACTTTCCTTGCAAATTTGGGAAGGCATTCAAGAAGTTGGAAACCCAATATCGCACAATATATGGCAGTGTATATTCTTAAGCGAACTTTCAAGACAACGATTATTCGCTGCAAAGTAATATCGGGTTTTAATTACGGCATTTGCTATTGGAAATTCGGCTGTTGATACCGTTGCTTTGGGCCTATTGGTAATGGCTCATAAAGAAGTGTGTTAATTCGAGCTTGACGCGTATCAGCCTCCAGATCTACAGAAGCACTTCGCTAAGATGCAATTAAAAATCAAACAAGCAAAACGAACACGAATAATCGTTAAGATCGCCAGAGAGAGATGCAAGGATTTTATTGAATAGCACTTACCACTTACCAGTTGTGCATCGCAAATCAAAAGCCTATCAAGATTGAGTAAAAGAAACCAGCAAGAACATAACCAATTCGTAGCACAGACATCGCAGATTAACGGACATCATATCGCTTTATCATCGATTGAATCAGATTATGCCCCTATGAATCATTTTCACTGAAGCATTATCTAAAGTATGATGAGGCATAACCCATCTTATTAGAACATAAACCTCGTGATAATGCTATTAAAAAGCTTTCCAGCACAAATCACGGTATTTCCTGCCTGCGGACCAATTTCTTTAATTTCATCCACCGGCTCCGATGTTTTTTTTTAAGACATCACTTGCGGTTTATATGCCTATTCCACTTGGATTAGACGTGGTTTTTATGAAAGATTGTATCCATTTCTTTGATAATTGGACTTGAATAGATTTGCAGCTCGCATTTCGGCGTCAATGACTTTTAACAAAATTATCAAGCAATCAATTTTATTTGATTGGATTCATAAAGAAGCATACCCATTCCAGTGAGAAAAAAGAAAATCGTGCTCGGTATTTGAGATCATGCGGTGCACGTGGTATCCACTTTTTTCATTTTGTTCTAGCAAGTGTTTCAATGATCTCCACACACGCACGGTGGATTATAACTTCTGTGGTTGGCTTACTTCTCGAGATTCAGTGTATGGTCTTTGAAGTAAACTCAGATCGCTCGAGTATCGTAACGGTAATTAGGTCTTTCAAAATTTACGTTATTTTTTTGAACTTATGTATTGTCAGTTGAATGAGACATGGTATAAATCTTGAATAAATCTTGAATTCTGATACATTATGACCTTTATAGGCAAGGCACTTTGTCGATTTGGTACCCCGTTGTAGTTGGATACTGTGGCCATGATAGAGTCGTTCTTAAATAAAGACGTTTCCAGTGTCACTGTGAATGAACAGAAGCCAATGCAAGCGGTCTCCTGGCGTCTGTACGTACTTAATTAGTCCGTCCCGAGGTGAGCATATAGTGCTAAAATAGCGAATTGCCACCTGTGTATGTAACCATTATCAAATATGTTTCTTGAACCAATAAAAATGATTAAATATGCCCCTCCGGACTTTTCTGGGAATGCACATTAACCCCGCTGTTTTGATCAACATTTCTGTAAAAATGACTGTAAACCTTTTTACAATAGCAGATCACAAAATGTTCAAGTGTGATAAACGTGCGTTTACGTTTGGTGTAGGTACCTATGACGTCACCTACATGTATGTACATGAAGTCTAAGTTTATAACCATAGATGTAGCATGAAATTCTAAGAAAACGGATTGTGTAACACAGAGAAATGCAATTTACGGTTATCTTTCGTTAAGAAGCCTAATGGTTTGCGCCTTTAGCGGACACAGCTGGAGCTACGTGGCAAAGAAACGATACAGCGACAAACGTAGAGTGCGATTGGTGCGAATTTCGCACGAGGCTGTGATACAACTTGTCGCAATCTGAAAATGATCGATTCCAGTGGAAATACCAAATGTGCACAAAACAGCGATGGACCTGTTTTTAGACATTGCGATTCCACTTGAACATTTGTTGTGGAGGTTGATGTAATAAAAAAATCCCGTTTTGTCTAATGGCGACATTTGCGGAATGTTAATGTATCAGCATTGCAATACGTGGATACTATAATGTGATAGCCAGACAGAGTCTATTAGGAATTAGGACTCTAAGTACCATTCTCTAAATTTTGCATTATTTTTGGGCTGTTTTTTTCTTTTTGTCGAGGGTATACGTGAAGATATACTTTGCACATCGGCCATTTTTTTTGACCGGGTGGATACAAATTGCAGATTTATTTGAGAACAGAAAACCAGTTAAAGCAATAATAACTCTTCGTTTCGGCCAAAAAATGAATTTTCCTGGAGTAAACAACAATTTTCCCATACTTACCAATGGTTAATGAATCCATTTTTACATTCAAAGTAAGTCCCTGGTTTTTTTCTAAAAAGTTTGGTTTTTTGTTAAAATCTCTTAAGAGATTTTAACAACGTATAGACATCAATGGAGGTCGCGTGGTCTAAAGACAAGTTCAAATATCAGAATAAAAGCTATAACTGCTGTTTTTGTGGTAAAACAGAATATATTATATTTCTATTAGTTATTCACAAGGTTTTTATTGTGAAATATAGGTCTCATACAAAGAGTTATTATGCCTTTAATGTATCCTCAAATCTTTGTCTATCTTTTTGACATATGCAAACGACGAATATTAAGTTCATAATAATAACACACAAAACTGTATTAAATAAGACGTACACAATTTAGGTGTGGCGCCATTATTAGTCATTTCATCAGGACCTCAACACATCAGATGTCAACAAAATCATCACACAATAGTCGGTCTAACATATCGAATTATTAAAATGGAGGAAACACTTTATGAAAGTGATGACAATACATCAATGGACTTATCAGAGTTTAGGCAAGGGCGGCCTCCATTTATTTAATCAATTACGCCAAACCTTGACCCTCTCCTTAAAGAAAGTCGTCACCAGTCACTGAACTACGCGTCATGCGAGGTAAATCCCTGGTTCCCATGGGAAATTGAACGGACAAACAGGTGGTAGAAATCCGGTGATAATCTCTTTCACCTTCCGACAAGACAATTAAGTCAAGGTAATAAATAATATCAATGTCATAACAGTGTCACCTGGATCACCTGTCGTCGTCGATTGAAAATATCAAAGTGTTCTGACTCGCCTACATAGTAACCCTGCTGTATGTTGCCTGAACCACGTATTGTAACTTACCCTTTATGGACCGCTGAAAGAATCTGGTTATAAAGACTCTAAACAATGGCTTGTTTCTTGATTCATTACTATTATTATTATTTGTCGATGTAAGTGCGACAGCCAGCTTTTATAACTAGGTATTTTTATTTCGATGAATTACGATGCGTATTCTTCATATAAATTTGAGCATTGATTGAAAAAAGTTATTTCATAACATTTGCATCAACAGAAACATTCTTAAGGCATCAGACAATCCACGGAAATGCGTGGGGCTGCTTTGATGTTCCCCAAGCAGCTCTATGAAAATTAACTCCATGTGGCTGATGTCTCCGTGTATAAGTCAACAGGTATCGTTATTATTCATGTTCTGTCCATTTTTGGTATAGAAACCGCAAAAGGCATGTTATTATGTGTTTTGATAAGTGTGTGTGTGTGTGTGTGTGTGTGTGTGTGCGTGCACGTATACTTTAGGCAACACCATTTCAATAATCAATGTACACTGTAAAAACAGTGTTTAGCTCCTAAACACATTTCTAAGCGCCTGTTTTGTCTCACTTTTTCGACGCGTTTAGCTCCTAACATGCTTAGCTCCTTAACATGTTACACGCTTGTGTTTAGCAGTATGACGCGTTTGACGGCTTATAAATGTAGGGTGTATCTGTTTAACTTTTAGGTGCTAAGGGTTTCAACTGTTTTAGTCGCACACACGCGCGCGCACGCACACACACGCACACACAGACGAACTCACGGTCACCTTTAACTGCTATAGTTATCTCTTTCTATAACAGGGTACCGTGAACTGTCAACATCGTTGACTTCCCACTATCATCTTTACAGCTGGACTTATTTATCCTTGTGTTAGCTGACCTTGCGAGGAAGTTTATTGGAATGTATTTCTGAAAAGCAGGTTATGAAAATTCACTAGTTCACTAAAGTCACGAAACAACTATCATTTTTACTTTAAAACACCTTTCTCCATATTTTGATAAAATGCGTTACGGTATTGATATCTATTTTTTTTTCCGGAAGTAATGAACAATAGGGCATCAGGATGATGGTGGGGTATTCATTATAATACTTTATTTAAACTTTCATCACATGCTGGTTATTTCGGTACCGATAGTCCGAATATTCTACAACTCGCACCGCTCTAGTCGCCGACTAACCCCAAGCCCATTTTGGAATTGACCGCTAACTGTAGTTCAAACAGCATAAGACGTGTTTTGGTTATTTATATAAAAAATTTTTTCAAAACATTATATAATGTCTTTCCAGAATGTTATAAACACGCTGATAAAACTCCACAAAATGACGTTACATGTATCATAAAATTTTGTAGAAACGGTCTTCGAATCTTTTTACAAATTATAACGTTACTGTACATCATTTTGCATGGAGCTAAAACACCCATAACGTTACCATAATGTTCTTCTATACCATTACCAGCATGTAACCATCTGATAACGTCGTGAAAACTTTATTTGTTATTTGGATTATTACTTAAAGGTACATGTGAACCGAGCATCGGTGGAGCGTGGGTTGCCAGTAACACATATAAACCACTTCTACTAGATTCGTATACGCCTCAAATAAAGTCGACATGCCAAAGGACAAACTGAATAAATCACTCGATCAGTCATAAAAGAGCTTTAGACGGCTCTTTAAATTTTTGGTCAGAAATTTAACCTACTTATGTGACCTACTTTTCTGCCCCATGTATATACAGGATAGTAAGCTAACAGAAAAATCCATTCAAATATCATTTTTCGGGTAATATTAATCAATGCCTTCTGGCAATTTTCTTAATTATACTTTTTGAAACTATATACTGTTATTTGGTTGGGTTTTGAGCAAAAAATTGACTTTGTATGCATCTTTAATAGACCTATTTTAAATAAGCACGCGTTACTGCAAGGAAAGACACCAAGCGTTCGAGCAGACTGCTCCACGCCTTCAACAGCTCCACACGTTTACAAGGGGAAGTGTTAAGCCAAATTGTTGAGCCTTGTAATAAACTTATGGGACCGGTGAAACTAATCACATAGCTAAAAGTGCGACACTTCTAAGAATGTTAAACATTTAAATTTCTTCTGAAAGAAGCTTGAAAAGCCAAACTTGTTGTTCAGCTACCCTCTACCAGGGCGACAGATTGATTTTTCACAGATATTCACAGATATGTCTCTAGATAAATAGATAGTAAATTTGGTCTGATGTCGCCTCAGCAAAAAATGTCCCCAAGAACTGCGGCCTTGGTAGAGGGTATTGTTCAGCAGCTCCACGCGTTTAGGAATTCCACACCTTTAGCAGCTCCATATGTTTAGCAGCCTCACGCGCTTAGCAGGGGAAGTGCTTAGCCAATGTGCTTAGCTTGTGATAGACTTATTATAGATCCATATACCGGTGAAGCTAAGCACATAGCTAAACGTGTAACACTGACAAGGTGTCTAGCATTTTCTTCTGTGAAACGCTTGAAAAGCTATACGTGCTTAGCTTTTACACATATTTCTAAATGCGTATAGGTGCTTAACGTATGTTGTATATATTTAAATGCTAAGCACTGTTTTTACAGTGTAGTTCACTGACTCGAAATATCTAGTTGGTGTCTGGACTTTTAATGCAACTTTGCTCTCAGCGATGGCGGGTTGTGTTGTATTGTAAACCGAATCGATGCCTATTGTTTTAGGTGGTCTAACTCGGATTTTAATTTCAGTAACCACATGATTATATTATTGTTATCTGGCGTGCATAGGGCCCTCGCCAATTTAGAGGCGATTAACATACATATTGCAGGTACTGGTTTTTATCTCTTATTTAAACTTGTTAAATACTAATGTATTTCCAACTGAGAACAATATTTGGCACTTTAAGTCACGAAATGTTGTAACTAAAGGAAATCGAATACTTATGACTTTGTGGCAAGTATGTTTACTGTACATATACCACATTACACCCATGTTTGGTCAAAAATGCCTTTGAACAGGTGGAATCCATCAAAAATCACTATGTTTTTTATATTAATAAGTTTTTACTCATTTTACATTATGGGTCCAAACATTAAAGCTATTCCATAATTAAAGCGACTAGGGGCCAATTTCTATAATATTTTATTAAAATAAAATGGTGAAAATGTTTAATTGTAAATTTGGAGCAAAGATATAGAGAACCTTGCAGGCGAGGCGTGATTAAAACCAAACATGCGTCTTAAGAAACTAATTGGTTGGTCAGTAGTTGTTTGTTCCACAAGTGGCTAGCTTTGTTTTAAATCAGTTTTCTGTTGCAATGCACTGCGTTGACCCACTGACGTTTTTAATACAAACACCCAATGGGCTAGAAACGGCGCTGTTGTTTTCCGATGTTAAGATATGTTGATCTCTATTCTGTTTACAGTTTTTACTTGGTACACCTGATGGATCTCTGTAATTCTGATGCTTATTTCAAACCTACTGGAGACATAGACCCTAAGATCGACCCAAATGAATGTTCGGTTCAAGGTGTGGATATTGCATCTATATGTACATGGGTATGTCAGGAACCGACATTGGTTGTTACCAACAGTGGTGTGTGCATTTGTAATAACGATGCTTTCGCAAAAAAATAAAAAAATAAAAATAAAAATAAATAAATAATAATAATAATAAAAAGATAAATAAATGAAATTAAAAAAAAAACTGCAATGTGCTCGGAAATGTAAAGTAGAACTTTACAACAGGACTTTATAATATTCGTGATTAATTTAGCCCAATATACGTACATGTAACATTCAGTACTGCCGACGGTGGCGTTTACACATGTAGCCTATATCAATACAATCTTGGTTCGGTTTTGATGTTTTAATGCTTATAGTTTCATTGTGTAATGTACTTTTATCTCCAGCACTGCCTTCGATCGTCGGGAATTCTAGATGACGAGATTCCTCGCCGTTTATTTGGTAAACTCAATAGATTAAATTACATCAACCAGCAATGACTCCTAAAATGACGAAAAAATCGTTGCTTTTGATAATTACGACATCTAATTAGTTATTTTTCTCTCTCTGTCTCTCTTTCTCTCTCTCTCTCTCTCTCTCTCTCTCTCACACACACACACACACCTAAAATGTACATTTTCGCCCTTTATTGATGCCTACATATATCTTCCAACATTTATAAGATGAACAGTATAGTCACATGTTCAGGTCAAATGAAATTACTGGTATCTTCACGTACATCGTCTGAAGTACAGGTACAGACCAAATGTAATTCCAGTTTTCTCGAAGCAGCACGGATGGGACGAATCGGTTTCTCGGGTTT
This sequence comes from Lingula anatina, assembly GCF_051362555.1. NCBI lineage: Eukaryota > Metazoa > Brachiopoda > Lingulata > Lingulida > Lingulidae > Lingula > Lingula anatina. The sequence continues at coordinate 22,439,155 of NC_141773.1, read as the reverse complement.
TTTCCATGTAACTCCATCACCTAGTGTTAAAAGGCTAGTGTAATATTTGTGGTTGGTCTCGGTGGGATGTATCCGTTGAGTCCCAAATGGGTCTGGATTATTCAAATCCATTCAGCAACTAATACCAAAGGGAGATATTGGTACTAATGAAATGTTTGAACAGGGAAGTCGGTTTAACCGTCTGGTTAGTTTTATCAAACATGATTAACATTGGAGTTCATATGCACGTTTGAGCAATGCTATACCATTGTTAATATCGGTCAAATCAGTGCATCTCCATAATATTTCGGTTCGCCATTTGCTGCCGAGCATTTTTATTTAATTTTACAATCATGAAAGGCTTTTCTTTTTGCATATTTTCGTACATTATTGAATCCTGTGTCTTCTCTTTAAGTCAGTGCAATTAGTCACAATTCAACAGTTTTATTTCAAACATATATTTTCCATTTCACAATATTCATTAGCAGAATTTTCTTAATAGATAAAGCATTTATTTTGTCAGATATTTATCTCAGAAGACGGTTATTTGTAAGCATTACTTACAGTTTAAATAGAACGCCAATCAATCATAATATTATAGGATAATAAAGGCGATAGAGTTAATGTCTATAAAGCTCTCTTAGAATTACATTTAAGAATGTCACTTAACGAGGCAGAGTTTTTTGTCATGTTTGGCGGTTTTTGCGTGATTGTTAGTCGCAGTCCAACAAATGAAGCTCTATTTACACGTACCTAAAAGCGAAAGAGTTGTAATTGCTTTTGAATTGAATTTTATCACGCAATATTGAGATATGTCATGAATTGTTATAAAATACTCGACACTTAAAATTGGAGATTAATCGTTCTTGGATAATTGGAAACTGAAGTAATGGGGCAATTTATGAAGTAATTGGGCACTTGACTCTAATATCTAGATATGGCTATCATTGATAATCCAAACACCGATCAAAGATTTTTTTCAGTTTCATTCTGTCCACAAAAAACTACGTGTTTAGTCGAAAGGGGATAATAAAAAGATTGGATCGATGTAATAGAAGAAAAGAAATACCCTCATGGTCGATGGGTATATTTGTTCATGCCTTCGGTTGTTGTGTGTGAATTCTATTGGCGTCACCAACACAGTGCAGGTTGCATAACTTCACTTTGGGGGCTTGACTTGATCATCTACAAACAACCCCAAAAAGATACAAAAATAGCTGAGAAATAGAAATAGAAGAATGTTGAACTGAAGAACACATTCTCAGCTCAGATGTATTCCGGCTTACAGGCATCAGTGGTTTAATACCGTGTTTGGTTTCAATTGATCCCAGGGCGGTAATCAGGTTAATCTTTGGTCATTCGATCTTATATGTTGGCATTGATCTTAAGTGTATAGAGTTAAGCTTTCTCTGATATCTAATTAGATTTATATGTTTTACATTCCCATAGAAATGAGGCAATCACGCTAATGTGACTAAGAGCCCTTCACAAGGTTTTATCTTGCTGCGAATCTTCCATTTGCTCTTCCAAATTGTGCATATTTTTGTTGAATTACAAGCTAAGTTTGGCTGCAAGTGTTGTATATAATGCATCTACGTAGTAATGAAATGCAGCAACGTCATATTCTATAAATTTAATTGAAAATACATTATTGGTGTTGTTCTTTTTTAGCAAACTAGGTAAAAGACAAACCACACCGGTTGGCAATTACGAAAATAAACAGTGAGAAGAAACAACATGATTTTAAGGGAGTCGAAAGGGCTTATTTTACAAGTGTTAATACAATTAGTTGTCATTATAAGGTTCACAAACCCGTAAGGTTCTGTAAATTTTATGAGGGACACTAAATTGGGACCCTTCTGGACAGATACATATGTACGTAAAATTTCACAGATAACAGCTGACACTTGGGACCATATTTCCAAGAGAAAATCTAGGGAGTGTCATGGGACATGTTGCGTTGCTAAAATCATAAAGTTGATGTCAACTGAAACACGATGACAACTTTGTTTTGTAAGAAGCGCCAATCTCTCCCCCCCCCCCCCCCCCCCCCCCCCCGCTTGCGGCAACACTGACACGAATGACTGGAAGGACTCCGCCATAGCCAACTGATATTTACTTGGACGTTTGATTGAGTGAAACCCAACAACCATAGCTCAGTAATCATTTATTACTTGATTACCTTGATAAATTACCAGGAAAACGTACTTGACACCTGTCGCAGCCACTTTCATTTTTTTCAATGTTCGCGCACATTCGTTGAATATGTCAGCTTCATTTCTCTTTTTGGTTCTTTCCTTTACTTTTTTGGCGTGGTAGCACCCTTAAGGCACGGAGTTGTAACACATTTCTCCTTTTCTTTTGTTAACTTTCCTGTTCACTTTAAGTGATTTCACCGTGACTTTATAACGTATTTCTCGATTGATTTTCTATATTCGTTGACTGGATGCTTTCCATTTCTGACATTGATGTCGAGATGCTTTACTTAAATTCCTTCCTTTCGATATCGTTCATAAGTGTTAACATTTTGTACATATTTCTTTGGTGAATTATAGGCGAAGCATAGTTGGGAGTATTAATATAAATACTCACAGGTGAAATTAGAGCACGTAGCACCCTAAACATTTTTCAAGGGACTCAGAATTTGTCATTTTGATTGAGAATTTCATATCGGCCGACTTACGAACAAGCATCCTCTCGTTTTGAAAGTTGTGCGAATCATCAAAAATATATTTTCTGGGCGTGTTTTCTAACATTATCTCGTACACAATAAGGGCCAGGACGATATTTTGATAATAGTATTCATACCTAGTGTTGAAATGTCTCAAAAGGACTTAAGTGAATCTAGGTATGGCCTTAATCTATAAGGAATAATATGGGAAAACGTGAAGTAATTTTACTTGTTATTCCCATTTCAGTGTTACATGATTGCCTTTTGAGCATATCAGTTTTCCACTTGTTTTGCACTACTCTGGACTACAGTTTAAACGATTTTGCCTACACATGGAATGAAAAAAAAAATACACTCAGTAGATTTACTCAGACATACATATCTGACCCCTACCCTAAACACCCAATCTTTCACTCCAATATTTTTTGTAATACACAAAACAAAATTGCGATCTCTTTTCCTAAGGCGATATAAAAACAGATGGCATCACCGTGCAGTTCTGTCTGCAGACGTAGAGGCGCCACGCTCTTAACTTCCAGTGGAAAGAAGTGGCGACTTTTGAACCCTACGGTGTACCGCGAAATGTCGCGAGCCGCTTGTGTAATACCGCCGATGTCGGTAATTTCCTAGGTGCCTTAACAAACAGATGCGCGAGTCAGTTTTGTGATATCAAGTGTAATTACTTTGACACTAGCGTCAAGTCAATTCCAAACGTTATTTTATTTCCACGCGCTTACGTACGTTTGCAGGCTTTGGGCTACTCATTCCCGTTTTGATAAAAAAGAAACACTTCAAAATATGAATGCCACGCGTTTGAAATAACTGCAAGAGCATCACTTTTATTTTGCTCAGCAGTTTACTCACCCCATGATTTGTTTAGAAATTATTCACGTAAATATCAAAGAGTACCTGTCTCTTCCATTCGCTGCCTCACCATACTAAAACGTAACCAAATTTATAATTAAAACAGTGTGCCGCGTGCGAATAAGTCTCCACGATAACCCTTGCTTCCTCATTGATGTTTTTATTTATCAGCCTAAAACATCCCATGTATCCTGTTGCTAAAAGGGATCGTCGGTAGAATATGATATTGACAAGCGGCAATGCAGAACGAATACTGAAAGAAAAATTAAACGAGAAGCAAGTCGCTCATGTCCCGAAAGTTCGGCCCTACCTTCTGCCGACGTAGTAGTAATTGTTTCCCACTGAGCATGTCTTATCAAATTTACCATACCGGATCGATTGTGGCGTAATACATTGTTCATTTTAATGTGACTGAAGTAGAGCAACCGTTTAGCCCGCGAAAGAGTTCATAAAATAAATCATCTCTTTATCCAAGGGTATTAAATTAATAACCTTCTCTTAGTAAGGAATCTAATGTTAGCTATATGATGCACATTTTAGTGTTATCGATATTCTATTTCTCTTTCATCATCATTTGTTGTATCAATATACAAAGAAATGCCACTTAAATTCGATATGTGCTAGGCTGACGCGCGCACGCGCGCGCGCGCGCGCGCACACACACACACACACACTTACACGCACAAACGTTCGCGCGCAAACACGACCGCACCCTGTCCACTCTTAAATAATCCTGGAAACGCGCTGTGTTTTCGAGCCCTATGATGCAATTGCAATTAAGCTATTGAGCTAACACTTGTAGTTCAAGTGCCAATCGTGTATTTATTAATCACTTTTTGTCGTCTAGCCGACAACGTGTTAAAATAGTCAAAGTCATACGCAAAAGCCGTGATCTCAGGTGACTGAAATGCCCATACACCATTTAAGTTAAATAAAGCAAGAAATCATCTTAAAGTTTAATGCGCTACTGTTCTTTCATTGCACATGATCGGCAGAATATTTGCAGCTTAAATAAATTTCGTCATGATGCTCAGTGTGATATAAACATGCAGACTGTATATAAGCATGAAGGCTGTTGTAAAAGTTGTCTGCACACATCGACGTTTATCGCAAGACAACCACGAAGGTGTTCAAACCACTTGTGCCAGTTCTTTTACTTAAAAGTACACTGTCCGCGTAATTGTGTCTACATATGCTGCAAAGGTACCTATTTTTATACTTTATACCTAAAAAACGATGGTACCCCTCAAATAAAAGGAACCCAATATTCTTCTTAAATGTGCCTGGAAAAATCGTTGACGGCCTTAGTGACTGGCCTGTCGTTTAGAAGTAAGTGATTTAATTAGAAATGTCTTTAATTAGAAATGTCATAAAACATGTTAAGTTACCAGTCGAACAAAAATCCTCTAGTATTAGGAATAGGCTTCTTTTTTTTTTAGGAAAACTCCATTTGTTTAAAATATTCCGGATATGACACCTTTAAACTGCAAATTGTCAATGCTGTCTCTATCTCTGTCTGAAACAATAACCAGTGTTTAACTGAGTGTGACACACCTCAACAGGCATAACCCTGTGCCCATAACTGTTAGTCTCTTTGAATATTTATAATTGTCCGAAACGAATCTCCATCGGCAAAAGATCGCTTTGGCATTCCATGCACTCTTGGGACATTATGTTTCTTGTTGCTCCAGATTATTTGAAGTGTTATACAAAAAAGTTCCGCCTGCGGGGCTGTCTCATGGCGCCTTAAATCCAATATGATCACTTTTTTTTCAGCGACGTAATATGCTTATGGAACTCGAGGTCTCCCGTACGTAATGGTTTGTGACTGGGTAAATATAGTATTGGTCGATCTCTTCCGTCTGTTGCTTGATAAAATGTCATGGGGGAGAGTTTCACTTTGTGAATTAGTAGTCAAAATAGATAAAATCGGTTCCTTGTAATTGTTGCCATATAATAGGACCAAAAAGGTCAATATGCATTGTGGCTTGTCTATGGGAGTAGATATTACGTTTTGCCAACACTGCATGCTCCCAGTGTGGTCTGGTTGTGGTCGTTTCTTACTTCGTCAGCATAGTCTTGGGTCATCGGCGTTCTATGCCATTCAGTATGAGAATGTATCGACCCTGCCTTTTGTTATGTCTTAAATTCCATTTAGGAAAAAACTGGATCCCCCTATGAAGGGCTGTCTTACCCTGAAAAAATCCACCTCCCGGTCTTTGTTTGGCACTCTGAGTCAAGTACCTACAGGTCATAAGGTGCGAGAACAGTCAGGTTTACGAAGCCACCAGGCCATCAAGATTGCTAAGGCGTGACTTGATTGGAACTGAACTTTACAGATTTCCCTGCAATTAGAGCAATGATCACCGAGCCGAAAACCAACGGCAAAGGACCACGTTCTTCTGACGACCAATAATAACTTGATCTTCGTGTTTGTGTGTTTCAAGGACGCTGGTATTTACCGGTGCAGAAAGCTGAAATGACCCTTATCTCTTTCAAATTCACAGTGGCATTAATACTTGGGAATCGTGCTCATTGAATCGTCAGTTTCGTGCGGAGGTATCGGTATAGAATTGCCTTCCGCCTTGCACCAAGCGGTCAGTGGCAAAAAGTGCATATGTATTAAGGCTTCAAGGACGATTCAACACAAAGCTGTATTCCCGTCTGATTAAACGGAAACCATAGAAAAGTGGACAATTTTTTGATCCCTAAAGAACAAACGACAGGCTCTTGCATGTCTACGTATTCTGGTGATTGCAAATTAAGTCCGTTGATTGCACATGCGCACATGGTTGTTGATTGTCGTACAAGAAAACGCCGAAGCCGCTGTCTAGTAATACTTTCTGATATTTTGGTTTAACGCGAAAAAATTAATGAATTTATTGCGTAACAAAACATTGTGTTAATGTGATTTAAAAAAAAAGATGCCCCAAGATGTCAGTGTTTTCATGTAATTACACTGGCGTATAACCGTCGTTCACATATTAACCAAATTATATATTTTCTTCAAAATGCACAATTATTGTCATTTTCCCCAGTTTTCTCTTTTCCTATGAATTTCAAGTTGTTAAACTGAAAAAACGTTGCCGACAGTATTGGACTTGTCGAGATTCATTTGGACTTCAGTTTCGTAACCTGCACCAACACACGGAGATGACAGAGTGCCCAGGTTAATTAAAAAGATAAAAGGCGCGACCTCGACGCTTTCCTTCTAATGAAAAGGGTTGGTGAGAGAACGACCATGATTAACGGCGTCCAGGATAAGGTGGATGATACGAGCACGTATCTAGCTACGCAAATACGGTTGACAACAACTAACACCGAATTGCCTGGTTTTATCGCCCCCATTTTCTGCTGCATTTACGAAAAATGGGTTTTTAATCTGCCCTTTCGAATAAAGTTCAGCTCAAGGCTTAATCTTTCTTCACTCACAGTCATTAAAGACGGCTTAATTGTCATATTTTCCCGGAAACGATCTCAGTGATGTAGCCAAGTGACATTTTGTTGATAAACAATGGAGATTAAAAGACGCTATTATAAAGGGTTTGTGGTTAAGTATAAAGATAACAACCCCCTTTAAATTAAAAGGTAATGATTGTTTCAGTTATAATTTTGGATCCCTGATGCACCGTATTTTCCCAAGGTAAATAGATTTCTATGGTCCGGTGTGGAATTGCATTGGAATTCTGATTAATTTTAAACAGAACAATCGACGTTAGCTTAGGAACTGGTCATTATGAATGTAATTACCTTATATTACTGACAAAGTGCTCTAACGTAAGGAAACAATTAGAACTTGATACGAACTGCAAATAACGACCTGCATACGGAGATTATTCATGTCATTGGAATCAAATAATGAGAACGCTTTTCCTCCCTGCTGTAAAGAGTGGGCGTAATTAAGAAACAGATATTTCCATAAGCACTTTGTTTGGCTTTTAGCTACAACGTCCGAGTAAGACTCCATAAAAATACGCCTCGTCTCTGGATCATAATTAAAACAAATTTAATTTCCTTTATTGTCAATAATAATGAGTAAAATGTCCTAAGTAGCCAGGCTACAGCAAAAAGCCACCGCAGAACAAACCGTTATTTCGCCCTTGTACCACTTGATTCCTTCTAAGAAAGTAAATACATTAAAGAGCGCGTTTAAGCAGCTAGCTACGCTTCCAACATTGCATATTGCCGTCTTGGGAAATGGGTTATTTTATATGTAGACGTACTTTTATTAAACCAGTTATATTTTTCCATTCATATTACCGACGTTCCCTTTCAATGCGTGTGCAATGAATGAGATGGAAGCGACTTAAATATCCATAGTTTATGGATGTAGTATATAAGCTAATCAAATGACAATCTGTGTTATTGTTATGTGCTAATTCGCTTTTAGCAACAAAGTGTTTTCATGCTGAAAGCACGAAATAAAACCTCTTCCGATAATGTTAACTAGGAAAGCACCCAGAGAACGTACAGGTAGTCGCCAAGGACCCTGCTCGCTAAACTGTAGTACATCTGCTGCACAAGGGTGAAGATCATTGGCCCTATATGGTTAATAACTTTTTAACTCGTGGATCCAGATAGTGATCCGAATCAGGGATCACTACCATTATCTGATCACTTTAAAGTTAGCCAGTTTCTGGCCTATTCTGAAAATTTCATCAAAATCCATTTATAACTTTTTGAGTTAGGCTGGCGACAAACAAACACTCAGACAGTCACGTTGATGAAAACATAACCACCTAGGCGTCGGCAATGATGCCTTAAGTGCTTACACACTTTCAATCTTTTATGACATTGCTTTAAGTAGAGAATATCCGACAGGTTTTGATTGATACTTTCGTCTCATGACAGCAGGCTAGTCGTCAGTTGTCATAAAAAAAGTTATCAAATAACTTTCTGTTTACCTGAAACATTGAGATTCCCGGACAGCCGTAATTAAAGCTGGGTCTTATATTGTAGTAGCAGCTGTCCTCGGGAGTTTTTATCAAAATGTCTTCATAAAGCTTTAGCCTTTCCTTACATATGAATAAAAACATAATCAATAAATTCCACTACTTGTGATGGACATTCTAGGTTTTACACGTGAAGAATCATTAAGCCACTTTGGGTCCGAAGATCTAAAAAAAATATGTTGTCCGGTCAGACTACATTGCACTGTTTTGTTGTTAGAAACTTGAAAACAGGCATTGCGTTGACATCGCTTTGCTACAATTTCACCAACTCTATAACTACCTTTAAATTTACTCGTATATAGGTTGCATTTGCATTTCACTTCTATAAAGAAAATATACCTGTGGTTAGTAAGAATCAGTTTGACCAGCAATGGCGTAGCATATTATACAGCGAAAGATAAACTTTAATAATAAACAATCCAGTGTCGTTCATCTTTTCATCAGTGCGTTTTTGCTGCTTATTTTATGTTTAAAATATTAAAGACGATTTTTGGCAAGCACTGGGCATTTCAAATTGTCTTCTTTGTATCCAGTACCTCACAGATCGACCCTTCAATGGGAATAATATGCGACTATTACATCAAATGAGTAAAGTAAGTCGGTACTTAATTGATTTGATGTCTGTCAAAGTACTTGTCATCGCTGATACATTATGGAGTGGTTGTAAAAAAGGACAATACCGAATTTTCATTTATTGTACTTTCGTCTTAGATAGCATGAGCTCGCACTGTATAAACCGTGGTAGAAGTATTTTGAAAATGTTTTGACATGAGGGGAATCAAAATCCTTACTGAATACCTTAAATGATATTGTACACTTGAAAACCCTTAATGCTGGTCCCGGAGTTTTTGAATTATCACGCTGAGTATTCATTATTTATCAGTACAACTTGTAAGTGAATAATAATAGTTTGATGGATTTTATTAATGCATGATTCAAATTAATACCGGTTCATTCAACATGTTCGTTTGATTGTTATATCATTTCAGACGAAGTCTCTTGGCAAAGCATTGTCACTTCAAAGTACGAGCCTTTAAATAAAGTAATGTAACCATATTGGCATTCCTACTTGGTAGGTAAGCGCGATTTCGCCTATGCAACAAAAGAGGTTCGGTACACATAGAGACGATCCGGTTATGATGAAAAGAATCTTTCATCACAAAATGAAGTAGATGAATGAAATCTTAGGGTTTTGAAGTGTTTGGATGCAGCTGTAGCACTTCATGAATACACACAAGGGAAGCTTGGAGTGTAACAAGGTTATGACACGGTATTGCATGTAGTTTCGCAGGGATGAGTTTGCCATTACAGTCCATTAATTTTAAGAGAAATTTAAGCCGCAATCGATGTCTGTTTCAGATGTCACATTTAGAAATTTTCCAGTCCATGTAAAACGGTTTCGGTTTGGAAATCAAATGACGTTAACCTTAGATATTTGAATCTGCTATTCACTGGGATGTAGCCAAGGCAGCATACAGCGTACTTTTATAGCGTTTAACATTTTAATACACGATTAATGGGTACCATAACTTAATGCATGGAAAGGTGAGAGCGTTATTTAGAATAAGTGTCGGTTGGACGCACGGCTACAGTTTTGAACACCCGCAAATTAGGGTCTCACCTTTTGTTTTATTGACTATCACATGTGCAAATAAAAAAGAAATATAATAAAGATAGAAATATGACACAATTTCATGAACAGGGCAATGTTCAAGATGCATATTAAGAGAGTACTTATTTTTAGTCATTGCCGCTAAACCTGACCAAATGCCACCGTGTAGTCTCAAAGAGTATGCTTTAAAGAAGTTATAGTAACACAGAATTTTGTCACATCATTTTCCGAAAATTGATATTTAAACTGATATTTTTGCTTAGTTTCTGCTTACTTTCTGAGAGATTAAGTTTTGTTGACTTTTTTGGTTTGTAGATTTTATCTGTGTTTTTTAAGAAACTCGTCCTTATAATCCATATACATTACAATCAGGGCATTTACTCTCGCTTCTTGTGTATCTTTAAGGTTGTTAAAGTACAAGATTATAAGCATGTTTGAATTTACAGAGTAGGAGTAAATACACACATCGTATTGTTTTAACAATATTTATACATTTAAAAATGGATAATTTAATAATGCATCACATCTTCTTTTGCAGGTCTCCCTTTTACAATGAGTACCTTCAGCAGCCATGTGGTGTTAAAGTGCACGTATTGACTGAGGATGAAAGCTTCAGGAACCATGTCAAATTAGTGATAACTATTTGATAGCACTGGAAAATGTGAAAAACAGATCCACGCTTATAGATAGAAATTGAAGTGCGGATTTCATGAAACATTTTAGATTTGGAGAGACTGACCACCTGACAGCTACGTGACCTATACAAAGGGTTTTCCCCCTGTTAAGAGGGTCGTAATCAAAATAACCGCTGTTAAGCGCTAACTGACCTCCTACACCAGCTAATTGCCGTTGGATGGGTTGAAAGAAGCCAGGAACGCACATCAACCAATAAAATGTTTTCAAAATGACAAGAAATCGCCCAAGCCTGTGCGCGTTTCCTGGTCTGGAGTAATTATTTTCGTTAAAGACCATTGGAAAAGACAACGCGAGCATGGCAAGTTCAACGCACATGCCACGTCCCAACATTACAAACGTGGATGGGTTTACCGGAGGGCTTATCACCAACAAAGGTGAAATACCAGGCGGCAGGGAGCTAGAGAGCGCTGCACACCGTGCAGTTAATGTTACAGAGGCTCTATTGGAAGCACGGAACACCTCTGTTGCCGGAGGCGTCAATGGAAACATCTTCCCCGAGCTTTTTCGGTACAATTCCAGTGATTTTGACAAGACAGTTGCCGCCAATGATTCGAGAAATTATCACATAGCTAAAAACGTCAAACAGATTCTAATCAAAGGTTTTCAAACGAACTTAGAAAATACTACGCGCAACGCCGACGGGGACGTGATTAGATACGCAAACACAGAAGCCAATAAAGAGCCCGGGTTTCCAGGAGCTGCTTCAGAATCTGACGGCGCTGCTACCACGACGCTCCGCAGCTGGTGGCCAAGTTACGGTGACTTCAACAACAACAGTGATACTTCCACTTCTTCCGTTTTTCAAAACACCACTTCAAGTGTTCCTTCCGATGCTAAGTCAATAATACGGTCAGGTCTTAAAAACTTGACCGATGAACTTACCAGCGGCTCTGATACTGATGGTGCTACGACTCCCCACTCTGTCCAGATTACACTAAGCGGCGAGTCACGGCCTTCTCACTTGCAGCTTTGGAAAAAACGTTTCACTGAGACGACCTTTACCGACCATTTCCGTGGCACGGTAGGGGATCAAACATCAGGCAGCTACTACAGAGGTAACTTTACAAATACTTTCAATAATGTAACCGATATAGACGATGGAATCGGCGTCGGAACTGAATCAGCTATCACCACGTCGTCACCTGGCACTGAACGCGCCGCTGGTTTCTTCAATGTGTCCTCTATTAATAACTCAACACCGACTTTTAATAACAGTGCATCAGTAACGCATTTTACAGACCGACAAAACATTACCGCGGAATTGTTCGATGGTGCTAAAGCTGCCGCGCAGGCTTTCACGGAATCTATTAAAGACCCTGGAACATTTTTTACTTCATCACCTTCTGAAGCAGGTGAACTAAACAAACATTATTCAAGCACACCTGTCGGTAGTTCATCTGTAAACTCATCATCGGGCTATTTGAATTTAACTTCCATTACTCCACCTACTTTATCTGATCTATCGGAAACGCTGGTAGATAACTTAACACAGTCTAGCTTCCAGCACGAGGAACTGCAGTCAATATCGAGCTTTGCGCAGTATCCGGCTTATGATCAACTCCAAAGTGCAAAAACCGTCGCAAACACATTTCCGAGTGTTGTTGCGAACAGCAGTGATTGGACAAAACCCTCGAGTGTTGTTCGAGAGACGATAAGTGTCGTGCACAATGTCACTGGAAGTTTAACCGAAGCGCTGACCGCTAATACATCCTCTCTTGTTACCGAGAGGCTGAAAGAGAGCTTTAACAGCACGTGGTCGACGAACGCCGCGGCTGCAGCCGGCGCTGGTCCCCATGGAGAAAGCGCGTTCCTAGTGAATACCACCCTGGCAGACCTCATGTGCCCTAACGCCACTTGGTGCGTGTCTGTCACCACCGAGTACGCCAACGTGACCAATGGTACAGAGGAGAGCGACGCGGATATACGCTACTGGCTTCTCTTCCTCCTCTTCATCCCGCTGTTGACTATCTTCGGCAACGTCCTGGTGTGTTTAAGTGTCTTTAAGGAGAAGTCTTTGCAGCATGTGACCAATTATTTCATCGTCTCCCTGGCCGTGGCGGACATCATGGTGGCCTTCCTGGTGATGCCCCCGGCCGTTTATTATGAGGTAAGTTATCGTCTTGTCATATTTAGGGTCGTGGGGTGAAATACTTAAATGTTAACTTACCTTCATACACACACGCGGGCACGTGTACACACGCACGCATACACACGATTGTTATTGATAAAATAAATTAAATAATACACCTAAAACCCCCCTTTCTTCTTATTCAATTCCCTTTAAAGCCACCACCACATTTTAAAAATGTAGAGATTTAATCAAAATAAGACAGAGGTCTGCTGAGAAATTCTGTGAGGGATTGAGATGTCCAGTTTACAATTACATCGATGTACGTGGAAAGTAATCCAAGTCTGGCATACCATCAGTTAAACATTCTGTTTGCCACACTGAGTATTTGCGGTGAGACATTAAGTATATGGTTACTCCAGTTCTGGTGAGAGATGTATATCAACGCATATCAAAGCTTTATTTAGATTACTTATTTATGTGACTTTTGATTTAATCAGATGTTTAGCTTTACAAAATAACTATGATTTCTCCAGTGTTTAATAGCACGTTCATGTGTACATTAATGATGAGACAAACGAATGCAAATCTTGGTCACGAAATATACTTCCAGATTCGGCTGAGTTGCATGTGTGTTATCAGATCTATTTTTCCTTGCGGGTTTGTTTGCTCCTACAACCACAGCAAGTGTGTTGTGCAGACTTCAACGTGCGCTGGAAATATGTTTATACGTAACCAGCCTTGGCCACGGGCAGGCAAGATCTGTCTGTTAGGAATAATAACATTTGTCTGACTCTTTATTCCATGTATTCATATATTTGTATAGCGCATGCGAGGTATTCCATCGAGATAGCTCTTATACATTACAAGTTCAAAAGAGAGATAGTGTCAGATTCATAAATGATGCACAGTAACGAGGTTCTGGTTTTGGTGTAAACTCTATTCGTTTTTGAATAATCTCGGGAGCTTTCTTTTGACATTCACACAATCCGTTAACTGACCTTATTGCTGTAACTATGACTTCTTCGGAAATGTTGTGTCGGGCGCTAATTACATAAATTTGCGAGGTGACATTTGTGATCACCGCGTTTCAATCTCTGAAACGCTGAGATTTGATCTTGAAAAAAGGCATAATTCTTCGGTCACCCTCTCGTTGTTATTATGTTTTCATGTGTAAAAAAGCCTGGTGTAAAAGCACGTGCAACTGTGCGTGATTTGGACTACCCCATTGCAGTATATTGATATCAGTGGGACATCGTGCAAACTGTTGATGCTCATCATAGGTTAAGGTACAAAATATTCCATTTGAAATTACAACTGCAATATTTTCACTGACACGTGATATCTAAGACAGTGAACTACTGCTACAGCTGATGACCGGGTGAAGAAAAAACGCTCACCCTACATGTACAAACGCTTGCTTTTATTTTCTATAACGGCAGATATTTATCCTCTACACCAACACCATATTGTTATAAAGGTATATATATTTGATACCATTCTTGATTTCTATGCCAACGCAAGAATACGTTCTATATTACTTTACGCCTTTTTTTTATAATAACACAACAAGTACCAGTCCATACATTCGTTTTCTGTACATAGCTAGATTTCATTCAATACCAATTTTCTCTTGTCTCATGTGCCAACTGAATATTACATACAATCTCAACCTACGGATGTCTATTTTGCCTCCTCATCCCACATGCAATTTTATAGAACAATCTTGGAAGTTTGCATGCGATCCTCAGGGTTTAATGAACGGCTCATCATGTCATGTTAGCTTTAAGAAAACAAGCAGGGCTACACCATGAGTTATGCCGATTTTTTGCCTAGTTCCTTATTATTTCGTTAACTTGCTTATAACGATATAAGCGCGATATGTAAACATACGTGTAAATACACTGTACATTTTTGTCTAATTAAAGATTAACCCTCGACATTCTACATTTTGTCCACATTATATACGCATTCCATTGTGTCGGCTCTTTGAGAAACTCTCAAGTCATTATTCCGACTCGTTGCCGATATTGGTTTTATATAAATATACGTGTCATTCAGATGGTCAATTATATCGCAATCGAGAAAAATTCGCCCCGGTCATCTTAGATGTATCTCTGTATCAGCTCTTTCAAGAGATGCTAGTCTGTGTTGTCAGTTCGCTTCCGCCTTCCTCCCCGGTGGTTTAACATCAACATGTATGAGCAAGTAAAAGGGAAAAAAGAACTCAATATCGGTTCATTTACCTCGGTTTTCAATAAGGCAGGGTCGTGCTGCGAGGCAGGGTTTTATACCCGACCGCTTAATACACGCTACTAGTGAATGGTGAAACATCTTTACGTGTGGTCATAAACCTCAGCAGTATAGAATTACTTTGGAAATTCACGTAGAGTTTGATAGCTATTTTTTTCATTTCAAGATTATGGTGTTAGGTCAGGCAAGGCGAATATTAGATAGTGGCCTTATTTATTTGCTTGGTCCTACGGATCCTCTGCGGATCCTCTCCACAAAAAGGCACTACGTTAAACGTTATTAGAAGTGATATTTTGGAAGGTACCGGTGAAAGGCAATGGGGGATAGATAAATGATTTTTGTGACCTTAGAATGAACAACACGCGGGCGTTGTCCTTCCCTCAATACCTAAAAGCCACAATACCTCCCACACGATGCAGTTAATAGTCATGTTTTCTGTGCTTGTGTATGGGTTTTCTTTCCGATGACCTTGGCGAATCGTCTATAATGTGTGTATAACGGACATCACGGTACCATAGCCGCGGTAGATGGTCCGTGGGTAGTGGAGAAAATATACTGGGATCATGGTGCCATAAAACAAGAGGATTAATAAAAAGAACATACCTTGTACTATTACATTCGATATTAAACCCACGCCTTAATTGTGTTGCCTTTTACGGAAATCGCGTTGTGACATTTTTAATAGAAAAGATGTGGGTTTAAAAAGATCCATATCTTAATTATATCTGTGTTAGGAGACAGTCTAACCAACTTCGACCAGCTCACGGCGTTGTGAGAGATGCGTACAATGCACAGCGGTCTATTTATTGGGCAGAATCTCACATGAGTTTGGGTTAACTACTTGATGTCTGTGAAGGATTTTATCTTAGTACAATCACATATCGTGTATAAGAGGTAGTTGAATGTCCCTGTGAGACTAGTAGACGCATATCAATCGCTTGTGAAATGCATGTCGGGTCAGGAGAACAGAGATAATCCATTGCTAAAGGCACTGTAGGTGTTTAAGGGTGGTATGAAAGCGACATGATTTGATGTCAGCTTCGAGTTTACTATGAAAACGAACATACAAACGCATTGAGTGATATATATTTATGTGTATGGGAGCGTGTGTGTGTGTGTGTGTGTGCATGTGTTTGTGCGTGCGTGCGTTTGTTTGCAATCTAGCATTGTTTTTGCCAAGACAGTTCCAATAGAAAATTAAGTCCCTATGTCTCTGTAGAGGCACGGTATCCAAAACGAATGATATTTTGCTTCTGCATCAGTGTCCAGTCCGGCACTCTTACCCGTAGTAAAAACACATACATGGGTACTGATATCTGGTCGTTGAAAACGGGAATATAATGTTTGTAGATAAAAAAGGGGGAAAAACTTCTGTTCAGCAACAAAGAAGGCTTATTTCTGCATGTCTCTGTCACATCTTAACCTGTCAGCGGATGAGCATATGTCACGACGAGATGACATTGTTGCTGTATTTCCGTTGACAAATAGATTTTCTTCAACATTGAGTAAATGTTTCGGCAAGCCGCTGCCATTTGGAGCTTCTTTTTTTTTTACAGTTTTCATTACTCATTTTGCCTGACACCAATTTTACCAAAAACATTAGTATGGTATCAGAAAATGAAAACGTAACAGGCGACGCAGATGAAAGGATTTTGATGTAATAATTGTCTATCGATTAGTCACGGCACCATTATTGCGACAGGTCTGTTCTTTCTAAATTACTGTACCTTGGTCATGTTAGGATTTACATAGACCAAATGCGTGTCGATGTTATTCATTTACCCGCCTTTATTTTCTTCTTATTTGAAATGATTATATCAAAAATGTAACTTTTGTGGATTGTTAGAATAGATTATTGGTGGGCTTTTCGAAATAACCCTGATTTAAACCTGTATCTTTCACAACAGGAAAATCGAATCGAAGCTAACGATCACATAAAAGGCATGTTGGGACCGCAGTCAAGGTCCCCCAAATATTAGAAATTCTAAAACAGGTTGAAAAGCAACCCGTTAGTACGCCCAGATCATTGATTCTTTTAGTGCATAAAGCCCTTAGCGTATTGCAGCGTAACCACGAACTTCATAGGTTTTCTGACCCCAAGTATAAAAATAAAACAGTCAATGCATTATCTGCTTAACAAGTCCCTCGTGTAACTGTATATTAATTTCACAGCTTACATGTACGAATACCATGATCAGTTTTCTTTCGTTTGTTTTAAACTGAAATTGCTTCATTACGGAATCCAACATTCAGACAACGATTATAAAAATTACGTGCCGTCATCCTATTATCTTGGATGCAAGTTAACTGCCATTTCGATTATGCTTTATATAAATGACAAGAATAAATGACAACAAGTCTGAATGCTTTGATTCATCCAGTAGTTTATAAAAAAATTAATACTTAAATTGCCGTTGTATTACTTTGCAAATCGAGCAATAGATATATACTTTCTGTTATGTAATATTATGTACCAGTGATGCTCATATTTCCGATGCTGTGTAGGCTTAATTATTGTGGAAATCAGTTTGTTCCACAGTGTACTGTGTCCCTTAACACAAAGTGCACCCCGCCTTTTATTATTCCCACAGCTCATTCGCTACATTAACTTCTAAAGTATGAGTTGCACGCTGGTGATACTTTCCTCATGTTTTTTCATTGTTTTATGCATGTTTTATTTAATCACGTTGAGATAATTATTGAGCATGCATGGTTTTGGTTTATCTCCATTTGGACTGAGTAACAATAAATGCCAGTGTCCATTGTAGCGATGGGTGTACGATTGCCAGTTAAAGCCAAGCCTGTTCGACTGAACGCGGTTTGTCGGCTAATGCCTGATATTACGTATATCTGATACTTTGAGAATTGCCTAACTGGAATTTTGATTCATCACCCGGCCGTTGAGATCTCTATGTTGAACTGATTTCAGATGAGTTTTAGTGAAAATCGAGTGATTATGATATATGATTATGGAAGACGTGGACGTAGAGGAATAGTGAGTAGTTAATAATTGTCACCAGAATGAAAAAGTGCTACAAAGGTACATTGCCACATGATGTGCGCTTACGTGTATTGGGAGCATTTGTATTAAAGAGATTGGATTGTTAGCTAATCCTGCCATAGATCGGCACCTCTCTCTCTCTCTTTCTCTCTCTCTCTCTCTCTCTCTCTGATGACTATAAGTAATTCCATCCAACCCCCTACATTCAACCTCAGCCCTACTCTGGGTGCCTCATGTTTACTATACGTCTGCCAGCGGCTTCGCGCTTCAGAAGACAGCATTGGATTAGCTGTCGGTTTAGTGAAACGTGAAGAGTGCGTTTTCGTTTTTTTTCCTTAGTAATTTCGGCTCATTGCCCAGGCCCAGTGAAGCTCACTATGTACTTGTGTGCTCCATTGGCTTACGATGACCGCCAGGATCTTATGATTGCTGGTATGTAATTTTAGATGAAAGTGGAGGGGGGGGGGGGGGGCGGAGGAGGGGGGGGGAAATGTTTATATGAACCATGTCTTGGGGAAAATTCATGGGTAAAATAAAATAATAATAAAAAAAAGAAAATGAAATAAAATAATTAATCAGCACGAACAGAAAAAAACATATAAAAAATTGCACAGCTTGCTGCGGCGAATGGCGGAAACGATAATGCGTTGCCTGCTTCCAGGCATTCGCCTGGTTAGGTCGCAAAAAGTGACAGATACGCGCAGTACGCTTACTGAACTCGCACTAAAAGCAAGAAAAACGGAGGCCTTCTGCTTGATTAACCTCCATGAACACCTGCTGATTTTATACAAATGGCGCGTTATACTTCATAACGCAACGTCCTCTTTGATTTCAAGTGATGATGGTGTTGCACTTAGGCTTGGCTCAGAGTCCCCGTTAACATGACATTAGGGCGCAGTTTACACATGCTTTAGTGAACAAACGCGATCAACCAAAATCAGTACGGTTTTTATCTTAAAAAAAATAGGATACAGAAATGTTTTACAAAAATTACTAACTGGCAACTTTTTTCCTATATGAAGATAAAGAGTTTTTTCCTTTTATACTCGTTATCCAGCGCCCAGAAAGTTACGCGTCGTAAACAATAATATAATTATAGATTTATGAAGCAGAGAGATGAAGCAATTCGGTTTAAGCAAACGTAATTTGGCATTGATCTTCAACCCTTGGAACTGTTGATGTCCTCCAATTGTCATACCTCTTCAAAAGCGGGAATGCGTCTGCATAAATAGTACAGCGCACTGTCATAATATTACAGAGAACTTTGCTCTGTACTTTAATTCAAAAAAACTTCCAATCGATAGCACACGATTCTCAGTATTGATGGAACGCTCTCGGTGTTGCATTATTCATTTCTGATTTTGATCAGTATAGTGTTTACACCTATTATCTAGTCCGTCTCTGGGCCGTTCTTGGTTTGCACCATACATTCAGCTTCCGTCGCTATGGTTTAGCTTACTAAAGTGAGAAATATTGCCACCCTGACCTTACTGTTCCATCTCCAAAAGCACCGATTCTGGATCTATACTGAAAGGTGAACTCGTATGTACGTGTAAACGGGGTTATCTATATATTTAGAATCCCTTCCAAACATGAGCCGGGTTTCTTGTTTGAAAGTAGAGTTCCGTTCGAGATCATGAGGCAAAAGTCGTGTCATCGAACGGTTCCTGTTGCAATGATGATACAAAAATACGTTGCCTGTGGTGACCTGTGAATGCAAAGATTTGCTCCAGTGATCATACGAATAATACCTCACCAGACATACAAAAAACCTGTCCTCTGTGATTGAACAAGAAACGACGTTAAGTTATGGCGTGGTTATTATCACGGATACATGTATCTGGGATAAATTACTGATAGGCTAACTCCAATGTGGAACGCGGGTATGGGTGAAAAAGAATGGTGCTTTAGACGTAAAGGGAGGAAGACGGTACGCAATGCCTCACTGGCTGATGTAGACTTTTTACTAAAGTCTTAGAGCTAAGGTATTTACTCAAAGTAAAACCCATCATAAGGAAGCAGAAACCCAATCTTAATATTCCATACTCAATCTTAATATTCCATATGCAAATGAAATTATATACAAATGAAAGAAATGTAAACTACATTTTAGTCGGCCTAAAAATTGTGCCACAGTTGACGGTTTACATTTGTTCTTTGTGACATATGGATTATTTCACACCAGTGTGTATGTTTTGTTCATTGGAATCTTGCCACCTAGATCTATGTGTCCAGGGGCGCATTTAGAACAAGTTGATCTGCGGTTTAGCAGATCCGCGGGTCAAATATAGCGCCACCCACTTGAAAGCGCGCCGAGATGTAATTGGTTTGCCCCCGCTGGGACGGTACAATTGGGAGGTGGGAATCCATTGTCAAGTGGGCGTCATATTTGATACGCAGACTAGTTAGTCCGTGGATCAAGGGTGTTGTGAATACTCTCTCCTAGTAGGTGAGAAAATTCACTGTCACCAGAATTATATATGCCAGAACACCTGAGGCGTTAGACACACATACCGAGAGAAAATACTCGCATTTCAGCTACAAGCACCCCTAAAGCCGAACAAAGCGCATATTGCCAAGGTCACATAACATCTCTAGGAATGCATGTATATAATGTATTTTTCTATCTGAGGTAGGGCAGTGAAACAGTGTACCTTGCACGTAACAAAATTGTATATTTAAAAATTTTAAGTTTTTTTTCTAGAAATGTCACATAACAAATATGCTTAATTGATACTCTTAATTGATACAAACGGCAGGTTGCAAACAAACACCCCGGTACCATGTAAAACCTTCTATTCACAGCCTGGGGCTTCATAAAGCACTGAATAATCGTTCCTTGAACTTTTAAATGCAATACAGTGGGAATGACAAATTATGTGCCATGCTCTTCCGATAATTTGAGTCCGTTTATTTCAAAAGCATGTTTCCCATATTTAAGAGCAAATCCATTTTATTTCCCATTGGATTGAAATTCCTATGAACAAGATAACCGTTTCTGCATGGGCGATTACCAAAGCCCAAAAGAAACATGGCGTTTATTGTGAACCAGCTAGGCCATAATGAAAATATGACAAGGTAAAATGATCAGTATTGCTTACATTTGCTGGCACAAGGTGTTTCCTGAAAATGTAGATTAACGCAGAATTTCACCTGACAGGCGTGAGGCATTAAGTCGTCTGCCTAAGTCGTGAATCCGGCTGACAAATTGTTAGGTTAAAAAAAATAAAAAATAAAATAAAAAATGAGAGAGAGAGAGAGAGAGAGGTGCATTGGTGCATTGGCTGCAGTTTGACTCCCATGGCATGCGTTACGACAACCCTGAACAAGTACTTTGTCTGCCACCAGGATGTACAGAATGGCCCCATTCAGAATTGGGGACTAACCAGTCTGAGAGTCAAATATGGCGACGCACTACAAAACCTGCCGTCTAATCCACTAATAGACACTGAATAGATTCCCCGTGGGGAAGAATTCAAGTGGGTCGGCCATATTTGACCCTATGGCAAGTTAGTCCCTTTTCTGAATGAGGTATATATCATAGGATAAGGGTCACATATGTTAGGTTATAATGCCAATCATCAGCAAGTTGAGATTACCGGTATTAGGTTTATGTATAGGAGTGCACTGTATAGTCATTACATAAACGTGATTCCCATCGTTTATGATGGAATCACAGTGAATTGATGACAGGTTGAAATGACGACAAGTTGCGTGCCAATTAATTGTATCCTACGGCGCAATTAATGGCTTTACTAGCAGCCACTGCTATATTTCCCTGAACCAAGTCGCATGGCAGTTTTTCGATGTCTCTTCGGTCATTTAGTTAGTTTCAAAACACTACCATTTATTCCTGTCAAATATATGTTGTACTCTTTTTTCGAGTTGTCCCTATAGAAAAGGCCCTGCTGTATCTTTATCCCAGAAGTCCCCCTCTCGAAAAGGCATTGTTTGTAAAATACCCTTGAGTACGATTTAATATACCGGTATACCTTAAAACACCAGAAATCCCAAAGCTGATATTCCTCCCTTTAATATTAAGAAATAATAAAAATGTTTTTAGCTACAGTACATAGGTTGGCTTTCTGTAATACCTGTCCATGGCGCATGTAATAAATGAGGTCACGGTGACCTTACTTTTTTAGTCTACCGTTAAGCACTAAGCCAGACAAATACTGACCGCCTTAATCAATTGGTATTTTTGCCATATTAATAGATATGTCTCATGTCTGCTAGACCAAGAGCGTCAGTGTTTTTGATTGATAAGTTACACTGCAAACCCCTTCATTAGATATATTTCAGGTCCAGAGAAATTGATACGGCTCAGCTGAGGTTTAATTAGGGGTAGATGTTGTATGTGCAAGAATGCTTTAAAAAAAGAATTGAGTGCCATTTTAACACAAAGGCGAGGAAATTAAAAGGAGACGAGTGTAACAGTAGGCTAACAGAAAAGCGAAACCTGGCCAGAGGAATTACTGAGCTAGGCCATTGTGCACAGCGAGATAGCTTGAAAACTAAGCAATCGTTTGCTTTGAATACACTGTGATGGAAAATACAAGTAATTTAAAGGGCAGCCTACCATGATCGTCGATGCCTTTAACAAGCCTGATACTTGAAGAAAAATGTATTTATACATGTATGCACATTTTTATTTTCTTTATCTGAGCTACTATATTAGACCTGTATCCAGCATTTTCAAAGGACCCCTTCCTTTCTAAAAGAGTAGCCTGGTCTGGACCCATAGTAGACCCAACTTAAGAACGGAACACTGAGAACACTAAAGATTTCATGTAGATTCAGAGCAGATCTTAATACCGACCAAAAGGGGGCGGGGTTCTTAACCCGACCCCTATTCCTATACGGTCCTTTCGCTGTGCCCTTTTGGTTCCGCACTTGGACATGCGACATCCACGCGTCGCGCAGTTTCAGATAGAGCATCCCTGCTGTTTCCAATTAGTACACAAATATTATTTGGAGCGGCCATGACATTTTCCCTGGATAATTAACTTAATGGTATTATCGACCATTGGGTGATGTTGTTACGTTCTGATTACGGTGTCTGATTGAAATAGAGTACATTCACATTAAAACACAGTTTAATAAGTGTTACTAATTCCTTGTGGTTACTCTGAAACCTCAAGATATTTGTATTAGGAAGTTTATTTGTTTGATCGTCACTGGGACTCACACGTGTATAGCATAGCGACTTCTCCAGTAATATATTCATTTTGCACAATGATTGCACTTGCACCTGTTATCAGTAGGGTAAAAAAAAACTAAAACTGCCAATCGATTGATAATGGGATAGGGAAGTTTAGCAAAAAGTAAATAGCCTGTCATAAGTGCTATTTCAAAAATCTATCTTAACTTTCCGACGTAATCAGTATAAACCCTTTCATATTAGATATCAGCTCTATTAATAATAAATGTTAAGTAAAGTGAGTTTTTTCAGTAATTTTCTTCCGTAAATTGTTTCCTGCTATGCTTTGAACTAAAATTCTCAGATGCCTTCATATTCATACTCTGTCAGGATCAAAATAAATTCATAACTTTGAAGCTTCTGTCAACCCCACTTTGTGGAAAAAACAGTCTTGTTCAATTCAGTTTTACCAAAAATGAGTTTCATTGAACATCACTGCTAGATTACTACCGCTTGGGTAGCCCCCTCTTTAATATCGCACCACGTCCTTATTCTTTAGTTGTACCTCTTACAGCAGGGATTATAAAATATCAAAGTGTGGGTTAAACTAAAGCGATTGCTTCCTGAAATAAAACCTAGAACCATTTATATGCCGGTTGTGGTGAGCGGTACCTTCCGACCAAAACGCTTTTATTGTGCAATGCATGAATTTCCCCCCTCACATGTGACATAAGCGTTTTATGTTTCATTGTCAATTTGGCGCCACATGCATTTATATTTAATAAGAGCGTCGTCAAAACTGGTTTTAAACCTGATGGTTTTACATTACGTGATGTTTCAGGATAAAATGGAATTAATAACTGACAATATTTGAATTGCAAGCGAAATGAGTTTTTACATCGTTGCAGACGATTTAATCACTGCGTCCCTGTGTTCTTGGCTGTTTTTTTTGCGTTATAGATAGATTTGTCAAAGATAAATTAACAATATATTGATATTTATTGTTCTAAATTTAAAAAATTGCATTTAATCATTTTGGGTATTTAGGTATACAATATACGTTAATAAATATACCACCCTCGATGACAGCAAGAAAACTTATTTCATACTGTTGGCGGCATGGGTCTCAACACCATGACTACCACGGCATTGCTTCTTAACCAGATAATTAGAATATGATGTATCTTATCATAGCCTATATGTGCCCCGTTGCTACTTGCGTAAAGTTAAATGATTTATTTTGCAATGATAAGATTTCAGTTGTTTTAATCACGCTTTTTGAAGCTGTTCGAATAGCCAATTTCCTGTAAACACTCGTAGAGATCAGCGTGGTTTCTTAGATATCGATAATTATTTCGAGATTATTAACAGCGCGTGAACTGCAAGTAATTGTCTTTGTCTCTCTCGGTATATTTGTCAATTGAAACAAATGCCACGTCCAACTCTTTCTGTTCAAATTCATAAACCCTGTAGCTTATCATTCGGATTAGGTAATCAGAATTGCTTTACATGCAATTAATCGTATTTTAGATGCAGTGCTTATGTTTAAAAATAAGGACATCAGTATATTGTCATAATGGATTACTGTACGAGATTTGTAGCGGAATATTGATCGGTCCGAGCAGCTTCTAAATGTTGCAGTGAAGAGCAACAAGTGGTGGAGTACCGGCTGCAGTGCTTCCGCGGTGTGACAGTGCGGTTCAAAACTTCGGCAAACTTCGTGTGTGTCCGTACAGCTGTGACGGAGAAACAATGGCTACCCATAGATGCTACACTCAGTCGTCAGGAAAAGGTGCCGTTATCACCTCTTGAAGGTTCTTGTAAACATTGTGACTGCAACACGGTATTGCGCTCACTGTTGAGTACATCATAACCGTACCGTCAGTGCTAGAGTCAAGGCGATGAAGCACGTAGTTGGTAGATTACAGTGGTACATGTATAATAAATTAACATCCAACCAAGGTTTAAACTGAATGATTCACAAAGTTTTTGTGTTGTTCGATACACTAGCCACTTATTCTTTATCCATGACCTCGTTGTTTAGCCGTTGGCTTTAGCTGAATGCAGGTATTTCCGATAGTGACTCGAGAATGCCGTTGCATTTAAACTGTTTTGCGGGTATGCTCATCAGTTCCTTTGATGTTGCTGAAAACACGTTAACTTATCGATGATGGAGCCGAAAACCCCGATCAGGACAACGGATCGATAGTTTTATCAGTTTTTATTTTTTTCATTTGCCTAACCATATTGGTAGGAAACCATAGCACTTTGGCTATTTTCTGGCGATTGTATCTAATTAAAATAAGATGCTGTATCAAATTTGGGGTTTTGATAATCTCTTACACAATTACCGTATCTGAGATGCACCAGGAGTGTGAATTCTTGACTATTATTTTTCCATACAGGAATGTTGAATACCTTAGAAGGTGTATAAGTTTAACACCTTAGAATGTGCAAAAGGTTAGAGAAATTGAAGAGAGAATATAACCACGTTAACACTGTTAAGACAGAGCGTCACTTTTTGGCAGTGTTTTACATTTCATGGGCTTAAATGCCACCCTTTACCCAAAACTCCTTATTTACTGCCTTACATGCATTCTTTTGGGTAATATATTTATCTTCAGTGTTTAGTACGTGCTATCTTACTGGTGACGGTATAATTGCGATTTTGGGGGTAAAAACTGAAAAATCGGTTTCTCAAATTTCTCTTTTAACTGAGCACCCACGATCACCGTTTAAACGCTGATTTGATGACACCATTTAGAACCCCAAAACCCTGCCAACGTAGTTCAGATTTTATCGTTTATAAAGAAAAACAATGACTTTGTTTAATGAAAATCTGTAATTAAAGGCTCATGACTCCATAGAAAAAACATTTAAAACAAAACGACGGTACGGGATTGTAGCTCACACGTTCGTGGACAACCCTGCCAATGTTCGTGATAAAATCTTGTTCAGGGATGAAGTTACGCTCCTTACCGATTGTTATCTCACCTTAAAATAGACAGGTGTTTGATTGACGATTAATGTTCTGAGTTGCCTATACTTACACATTGCAAGGAAAAATATAAACGCCGATATTTTATTATTTAGGGTTTTTCATTGTTTTAAATCAGCACAAATATAGATGCATTATTGAATACTTAGATGCAGAAAAATCATTTTCAATATTTGGATGATAATAAAGGGTAACAATAACCTTAACCATGGAGTTATCAGTTTTTACTGTTCCATCTTAACATGCTTGCATAAAACCCTGGCCCCTTGGCGATTTTCTGGCGATTGTATCTAGTCAAAATGAGTTGCACTATTTTAATGATACGAATTTTCAGTTTTATCAAAGTTGGCTTTATCATGTCCTGGGCATATATCACTTTGATGAAGATATACGTCTCCTGCCAACTGGGAGTCCATTGATGGACAAGGTTACCACACTCCAAGTATTCTGATGCATAGGATTCGTTTCACTCTTTGGCAGGTGAATGCGAAACCTTTAACAACGTTAATCAGATTACCTCTTCGCCTTTAGAAGGTCCTAGTAAAAAAGCCGAGATAAATAGTGGTGTTCGATTGCCAAACATGAAAACATGCGTGTCAAATGGTTATTTTGTGTTGATTTTCTCAATATAACAACCTTCAACATGTCCCATATGACAGGGTTCCTAGCAATAATGGTATATTTACAGGAGCACGTGCGCACAAGCTGGATGCATTTGCTCTACCAATGGACCAGCGAGAAGCTCCATTGGGTATTGGAATAAAATGCTCCCGAAGCGCTATGTGAAGATCGAAACGGGGGTTAAAATTAAGTAATGACGAGAATAGCACAGAAGCTTTCGGCGCGAATTCATTTGAAATCGGTCAGATAAAAATGAGCGCAAGTCAGGCTGTCAGAGTCAGATGTGAATGGCCTGGTTAGTGTGGGATACCTAAAACGTTCACCTTTTAAAACAACATTGAAAAGGCGAAGAAATTTCCGATCGAGCAAACGGTGATCAGATTGCACGCCAAACTACTATCAACGAAGGAATTCACTGGAAGAATTAAAATAACTCAGAATTTTCCCAATACCTTGAATTAATTTGTAAATCTCGGCTTGCAAGTATGAATCTGCAAGTTTGGTCATTAATGCGGACCTCGACACCACGGTATCTTATTGAAATGGTTCAAGTCAGAGGTCGGGTTAAAACGCTAATACTTCCTCCTATAAAATGTTAGGTGGTGAAGCGTGAAATAACGTGCATAAAATCTGAAGCAAACCATGTTTGAAACACGCATTCCTCCCATAAAATGCCATCAGACATTATGTTAGCAATAATTAATGAGGGTGTTTATCAAAAGCACAAATTGCATACATGCTTAGTCGGACTAAACGCTTTTTGTTCATTAACTTATTTTACACTTTACATAAATGGGATGTATGCACATTTCATATTCGGCATCAAAATGTTTCATTTTAACAGCGGAAATGCTAGGCTAGTTAGTTTCTGTTAAAGCGCCTCATTCACTGCCGTTTTGTTGTAATCATATTAAAATCTCTATTATTGGCTGTAGCATTGGTTTTATCCCGCTGATTCAAACATTCCGGGATTATAGACCAATCAATTTTTTATAGTATATATACATGTGTTATCAATAACATTAAGTCAGATAGATACAAAAGGACGAAATAAACCCTTTTCAAAATCGTTTGAGCTTGCTTTCTTGTGGAGGATCCCTGAATATTGTCTCCTTTTCCATAACTTATGGTCACGTGCCACGTGTCACGTGGAAGAAAATGCCACTGTGTCACGTGGAAGAAGATGCCACTGTGTCACGTGGAAGATGCCACTGTCACGTGGAACGAGATGCCACTGTGTCACGTGGAACGAGATGCCACTGTGTCACGTGGAAGTAGATGTCACTGTGTCACTTGGAAGTAGATGCCACTGTGTGCGGGTTATTGTACTTGGTACCAATTCAAACAATAGAACAACGCCGTCTGTCATTTTGAAATAAAATTTCTAAATTACATTTTTTTAAAATATTATCTGTAACTTAATTGGTTGTAACCCTTTTCTGGGTTTTCTTCAGGCATCGGATTTCAATTTGTAAGAAATGTCATATATATGCCTCGTCTCCCTTGTTTTCTTTATCACCATCAATGACATCATAACCCTGCCCCATCTTAATATGCGTCACCGCGCATTCTCTGGTGTTGTTATGTCAACTACGCTCCAGACGAACCCTCGTCTTTATGTCAAAGTACCTTTCTAAAAATCTCTTGCTATCATCCATCCTCATTAAAAGTTATTTTGAAGTTGATCGACTTGTATTCATTTTTGACGTTTTTTCCTTGGATATCGGATTTCATTAGAGCTGTGGGTCGTTAAAAAGATCAAAGTGTCTCTCACGTAGCATCAACTTAAAATATATATTGCTGTACTGGTACAGTTTTGGGTTAACAGGATCAGTAAGTTAAGAAAATGAGTTACTGCTCTAAATGAAGTTATTTGGACAGTCTCACACAGGGACACAGGCGCCTTGGGAAGTGGGTGTCACTTTGCTACCCTCTACCAGGGCGACCGATTGATTTTTACAGATAATCACAAATCTTTTTTTAGATAAATAGACAGTCATTTGATTCTCTGCTTTTTGGAAATTAGCCTATAATATCTGTCACCTTGGTAGAGGGTACCACTCTGCCACGATTTTTGGAAATTGAAAAAATAAGCCGGAGTCAATTTTACGGTAGGAAATCGGCATATGAGCGTCAAAGAGAAAAAAGGTAGGAGAAACGTGTGTGTGTGTGTGTGTGTGTGTGTGTGTGTGTGTGTGAGAGAGAGAGAGAGAGAGAGAGAGAGAGAGAGAGAGAGAGGCCCCACTGAAAGCAAAATACGCTTCCATTGATTCTATTCATTAACTAAATACTAAGGACTATTTATAAGTTATCCTTGCATAGCGCAAATTTGATGTCAACAACCCATATTTACGAGATCGCGACAGAGAAAATAGTCAATATTTTCTTTAGATATATTTGGATGAATATGTGCATTAGATATCAGTTAAAAGTCTTGGTTACCTCCCCAAATCAGTATTTTTCATACGAGAGGACAAAGTGGGGGCTTCCCTTCATGTTCCCAGTTACGCCTCTGTTAAAAACCATCCCTGTTTAACATGCACGTTTAGTCGCCTAGGGGTGCTGTTCAAAATGCATGTTTTTCATATGCTAAACATTAAAAAATAATAACGATAATAAAATGAATAACTTGTTAAATTATGTAGCACCCAGTTTAATGTCATATTAAGAGGTATGGCTCCCGACTTTGTATAATTAAGAAATAATGATCTCATATAACGCTTTTTTCCTTGGAATAATACGCCCTTTGGAAAAGTAAACTTGACTGGCATTTCCACAAATTTCAGCAAACGTCTTGATTCCCGGAGTAGGGTCTCAGCACTAAACATATTTGTCCAGCGTTAACCTGCATTTCCGTATTGTACCAGGCACCGAGTATTTAATTTGTTGCAGCTCATTGCTTGAATTCGGTCTTTAAAGCGGGGTCTAGTTTATTTTCCGCGCAAATTAACAAGATCATGTGAGGATATTCACCTTTTTTACTGTTAATGTTTTTGAAAATCCAGAAGGATTGGGAATGACGTTCGAGAGAAACCTGCCCACATGTATTAGTCATGCCTGTATATTTTTTTTGTGAAAAAAATCATAACAATTTTCATCATTATGGTATTGAGCATACAGTAGGTCAAATTGGGACCTTTTTCAAGCCAAAAGGGCGCCCCTTTGAATCCCCCGACACCCCCACCCCCTTCCTGCATGTCTAAGTTTCTAGTCTGATTTTTAACCATGGTGAACCAGATTGATTTTGATCTTAATCTTTGTTCTGTCACAATTGTTCATTGGGAAATCATTAAAAATGTCCAATATAAAGCAGATCCCAAATGAGCCAGCGATTGGAAATGATGTCGTTTTTGGTTCCGCTTCTCTTGACAGATCAGACCACGACCAGGTCAAATCGGTTATTATTCATTGCCCTTTTGATGGCTGCGCCATTAGTCCATTTCCTCTGGAAAGCCGTTTCGATTCCCTTGGCGTGCCGTAATGTGGAGTGATGTGAAATAATGTGAAGTCTGACGCTTTCGATTGAAGTAATAAGAGAAAACATTTCTTTTTCTTAAGCGAAATGCCCGTCGGGTCACGCTGATTGGTTTTCTTGTTTGATGCGTCACTCCTTGGTGGTTTGAACATCATCAGTATCATTATAAATTACACGAGAAAAGCGTTTAACATGGAGATGAATTGGACTTGAACTTAGAATAAGAACATATTTTGTCTTGCCAACACATCCAGGTTTGTTCTGCAGTACCATGTGCTGTACATGCATTCTCTCTGAAGTTCACTGTAAATAATTGCTGGACTTTTATTTCCACTCTAAATTAAACAGTTGCACATTTTGGACAGTAGCATTCGGTTTAAATTTTCCTTTACTCTACACAGGTTATATCCCTTTACTATTTGATGTGCGTGTACATGTATGTACTAATTCGGTAAGAATCGAGCGCCATGTCATTCCAGCACAATCGCACAAGGACGGCGTTTTGGCGCTTGGGGCTTGCACGGAATACGAAACTTTTTAATTTAATATTAAAAATATTAAAGGACACCATGCAGGGGCGGATCCAGAATTATTTAAGGGGGGGGGGGGGGGGGGGCGGGGGCTCCGCCGATCCGTAGATGTGAAGCCGACTCCCCTAAAACCGCCACTGCCATGAGGTGGTCCTTGACGCATTAACACCGGATTCCTGACCGGGTCCCCTTACCCCGTACATGTTGTTGTAGACGTAACCACGAGTGCAATAGTTTTGGGTGTTCGCACAAGGAGCGGCACATTTCATTTATTGTTTTCAAAGAATTGCCGACTGCAATATCATCAGGGAGATCACTGATACAAAAGATAGAACGAAAACTGCCCATTTGCGTTTGTCTTTTGGGTACAAAAGGTCTACATAATCAGTGTTATTAAATGATGCCTTTTACGCTTAATGGTTCAGTCTTTGCCAAAAGTAACTATTTTCTGCCATCGCAAAAAAGGTTAATATGGAATTAAACCCCCTGCCCATCTAAATCCGTGCAGTCGAATTGCATTTCATTTGAAGTCTTTTTTCCCGTGTGGACGCATAGGATAGAAGTTATAGCACAATATTAGCTGTAACGAGAATCAAAATGTTTCCGTTGCTCCTCTTTGTTTTGAGACGATAAAGCCTTGGCTTTTATTAATTTATCGTTACTTTCTGTCATCGTTATATACATACAGAAATTAGTAATTCAAATTGGCCGCTATTGTTTGACTTGTAGACGGACGCATCCAACATTCATTTTTCTCTTCATGGTTTAGAATGGCTAAGATAATTGGGTCCTATTCGAAATAGCTAGCAGACGGGTTACAAAAATTAAAAGATTTCTTAAGTGTCAAAGAGAAGAATATCGATTGTAGACACCGGTTAATATTCCTGGTGAATTAATTTTTTTGTGATATTATCTATAGTGCATAATACTGTATCTGCGATAATGTTTGTGCAAGTTCAGGCCGTTTGTTTTCGTGTAGTGTTTGATTGCAATTTCCCATGATTCCAATTATCTTGGAAAAGAAGATTAAATGAATATTTTTTCCATCTTTTGTCACGCATTTGTTAAGATAAAACAGAACTGTTCATCAGAATTCAGTGTGATGATTACCTGATGGAGTGGATAAAGGCGCGTTTGGATCTTTATAAAAATAACAATCAACGGGCAAATGTTTCTTTAATGTTCTAATTTGAAAATTGCATGCCAGAGACTGAAGTCAGCAAATGAGTTCTGTGATGGAGTGGGATAAAGTCTGGTGACGGAGACACTGGCAGCTATCTGTAAATTGATTGGAAGTATACATAGAATGTATATGGTTTCTCCTAGGGCTTTAGAAATGAATTGTCATACAGCCTTGTATTTTTCTATCTGTCAGTATTACCCCTCTCTCTCTTTCTCTCTCTCTCTCTCTCTCTCTCTCTCACACACACACACACACACACACACACACAGCTCTCGTCATGAACATCCTGTTATAAGATATACCAGTATGCATGAAATCCTTGCAAATACATCCATCACCAAGCCATATTAAAATAACAGATGCGAAGCAACATTCAGAAAAAAAGTCACTAATCATGAATCCTGTTGGAGAAAGTTTGAACAGCTGACCTGTGGACGGTTAACTCGCGGTCATTGGGTCACCTCGGCCAAAAATAAATGTTTACCACTTTCTGGGAAAACGAACAAGTCCCTTACGGGAATCGCTAACATTACGGGCATCCACGTAGTACAAATGTTATGATAACCGCGGCACACCTGGAGGGGTTTACCTGATGAACCTTCTTGTTGGTTTTGATAATTGAATACTCACCCACGCACAGCTGTCGGTGTGGACTGTATGCACCAGTTTATTAATGCCTGTTTTGACGCGAATTGTTTATATTATGACATGTTTTGTGTAAAAGATAGTAGCAACAAATAGGAGTCGATTTAGCAACTGTTTCAGTCTCGACAGTGGTCGCACACCCACGCGTGATAATTTAGAATACACACACACACGTGTAAAATGTGTTAATGAACGGGCCTTGCAGTATAAACAAAATACACATACATGTACCTGTACCTGTAGTTCTGGCAGCGCTGTTCTATGCGGTAGGTAGCTCATAGTTGGCAATATAGAAAGAAGATCAATGGATTGCAGATCAAATCAGATAACGGATATGTTAACATAGCTGCAGTTACTTTGGGGATATCTGGATAAAACAAATGAAAGAAAACAAACAAACAAACAAACAAACAAACAGATTAATAGCCCAATGCAATAAAACACCAATCATCAATGCATCACATGACACAGGAGGTTTATTTTGTTCACGAATAAAAGGAAGGTAAGCGAGCATGGATTTAATCTGCTCGTTTGTCTGCCTTTTATTTCCCACCTGGC
Organism: Lingula anatina; assembly: GCF_051362555.1. Classification (NCBI taxonomy): domain Eukaryota; kingdom Metazoa; phylum Brachiopoda; class Lingulata; order Lingulida; family Lingulidae; genus Lingula; species Lingula anatina. The sequence goes on along the minus strand of NC_141773.1, from coordinate 22,405,909 downwards.
AGAGATGGCAATTAAAACCAATCAGATGTGCGACGTTTGAGACTCTCCTTTCAATACACAGAAGCTGCAGCCTTGGATACCAATTACTTCAAGAACTGCTGTTTGTCTAGGATTTAATTAAGATGCGATTGTCGTAATTAAAAGCAGCAAGGTCAGTCTTTGGTCAGGTGAAGGATTGATGAAGTGAACAGTGCCTTAAGCCAATGATATTAAGATCAATAGATGAAACATTTTTGAACCAGTGGTGCTTTTAATAAGCAAAAGCGAAGTGTGTGGTCATTTTGTCTGAAATTGTATTGCACTGTTAATTTGTGTTGCCAAATCGGTTTCTTTTTAGCAATATCTCTGTTTTGCGTGCGCGCGAAAATAGAACGCAAATAAGATACCATCATTATCTAACATACTCATTGTACTTACCGGAGATGCTGCTCTCTTGTTTATGACCTTATACACCCTGTTGATATAAAGAAGAGAGAGGGCCAACACCTGATCGTGTGTTAAGACTGACATTTAGTATTGAATGCCGCACGGAAGCTAGTCGATATATTGAGTCAACAACTGCATGTGCTAGAAGTTCAGAACTGGTTATAGAATGTGGGAGTAGTGTGCAGAATATCGTCAAATAAGAACGGATCTTTTGTTAGAAATTCCACTGTACATTTTCAGTACATTAATCTACCGGTAGCATTTACATGTATTATGAGAGAGTAATTATCCTGTGACCTATGGACTGTCTTCTGATGGGTATGTCTTCATCACCCACGTTTCATCTGCTTCAAACATTTTTAGATTCGAAAATGCCCTTTGTGATGTCAGAGAATATTATCAAAGTGCTTCTGTCCTAAAACGTGGCATGCTCCCTTAAATACGTTGTTTTATAAATAGAAGTACGTATTCATACCTTTAGGAGAGAAATGCACGAACAGAGAAGGAGGGTTGATGGAGGGTTCTAGATGACATCCTAGCATTTCTAACTTTTTAATACTGAAGTACATTGTTTGGGCCGCTATAATTTTAATTTTTTTTATTTATTAAAATTAACGACAGGGGGCGTGCGTATAGAGAACCAAAGAAAGTACAAAAGAACTCAGGATAGATAAAAGTAGAATGACCTTTAATGTGACAAAGTTAATGGCTCTAACGGATCACTTATGACGGGCATTAACTGGCTTATACCTGATAATTTCTAAGCCTAAAGATAACGGTAGTATCATCATTCATTATCCACAGTATATATACAGGATTAATGAACTATCAAGGTTGTTATTCCTGTCCACAGATGTGTCCAAATGAAACCAAGTATAAAATGTATTTGTATACATGTGTGTGATACGGTGTTACAAAAACCGTGGTTAGAGTGATGAATGCTTTTAATAATGCAAAACATGCGACCACCTCCTTCCCACAAATAAGATTATATATGTAGATATACAGCATTTTTCTGGTAAAACTCCACAGATTTTGATTAAACGCCTTGAATCATTTTAAATAAATAAAGCGCCATATTCCTTTGAATACTGCAAAAACTACAACATTTGTGACATTCGTATAGGCAAATTATGCAATTACCGGGGCACAGCTTACAATGGAAATATTTAAAAAGATGAAACCCAAAAGATCCTTTGTGCAGTAAAAAACTGATTTGAAAATGTTTCACCCCACCCCCCGTAATCTTTCTTTCTGATAGACACGATATGCGATTATTTCTCTGTGCTGAAACTTTATAATCAAAGAATACACGTGCTCCGTGGCATCACAATACAGCTACACAACATCAAGTATTTACGCGTTAGTGGGGTAAATATAACTGAACATCCCAATGCTGCATTTTAACGAAGATCGCGTCACGCAAAAGGCTCATTAAAACATAACTACCCTCCGATCATTTTTTCTAACAGTACGTATACGTCACTCATCGTATCGACAAAACCGTGCACGGCTTAGGCTGTTAATAATACTCCGATATGTCGGAAAAAGGTACCTGCAGGATATGAATGACCTAATTAAGCTGCGGTAACCGATCAGTCTTCCCGCCCATGGCTTGATCTCCTAATGGCACGCGAAGTAATCGCCTGATTTTTCCAGCATGTTGAAGCCACTGCGTCAAAGTGACTTTAGGCTTAGTTAGAGTGACGTCTGATGAACTTGAAGAATCACTGTATTTTTTTGCTTGATGTTTTGATGAACATCGAGTTGTGACATTGGAAATATAAAACAACAAAATAGCATTTAGTCATTTAGATGTGGTGGTTCCATATCCGTTGGCCATGTATTAGTCGTGCCCATTATTTCAACGTGATAATTACTGTGAAAAGTATTTAATTGCATTTTAACGAACAGGAAGTCATTTGCCTCATTAATCATGTCATAAACCTATTACTTGTATCACTCTTTTTCGTGAGCCGATAACACTTGGAGTCACATGATGGAATCGTTAAACAGAAGTTAATGAAGGCATGGTGTTATGTTCACATGATATGGTGCAAGTGGTAATGTACATGTATGATGGCTGCGTTTCTGAAAGACGTGTTTCGTCTTTGAGGGCACATTTGCATCTGCATGTAGTCGTGATGGCCCCTTTTGGCACCGTTTCGTGGAATGTCCATCTTTGATTCAAGAGAAATATTTCGTCTGAAATCTTTCTACACATGTATATATTCTTGTGAACAGCTAGACCTTATTTTTGCATCGGCTGTATACTGCATACTTTTATCACTTCTCCTGTTTAACTTTTGAAACATCTCAAAATTTTAATTTTTTGCAAATTGGTCGTGATTTGTTTTTTTCTCACTCGACTGTGTTGTTTCTTCTCATATTTTCTTTGATTTTTTAACATTGACATAAACCAGTATCTATGTTATATATACAGTGTACATTTTTCAATATATCTGCACAATTTCCGTACCCCTATTGATCATCGCATTATTAAAAAATAAGAAGGCGCTTGTGTTTTGTTACTCTTACGTCAACCGGCAGGGTAACCGAGTCACTAAATTAACTTACTGCTTTCATTTTGCTGATGACACTACAGCATTCAGTTTTGATTTACTTCTAGAAGTGCGGTCTGCAATGTGCGACTCATAACACAAACCGATAGGGGGCGTGTTATTCATCATAAATCGCACTGATAGGGGGCGTGTTGTAAAATAATGCCATTACATATGTGATATGATGTATGGATAGACCACAGAGGGTCGCTACACCCCTTTTGATTACAATATGCTTAGAAAGGATTGTGAAGGGTTATATCGAGTCACAAAAACATTTACCTGAAATGACAACACTAACAAATGATAAAAATCTTTAAACAACGGCACAAACACATTATTTGAGAAGAATGTTGGAATCTTGTATTTCACGGAAATAACCACCACAAACTGAAATATTTATAAAAAAAAAAATTCACGTAGGACCTATACATTTACTAGTACGCACTTCCAAACACCGAATCATGATGTTTATGAAGGAGTGGGCAATACCATGCACATAATAGCTATATATCACAAATATTTCATCTCGGATTATTACATGTGATTCCTAAAAAAAACACTAACCCATAAAATTAACCTCCAGGTGCGGGGACTGTGGATGCTGAGCGATATTCTCTGTGACGCCTGGGTGTCGTTTGACGTGATGTTCTCTACGGCTTCCATCTTGAACCTTGTGGCTATCAGTGTAGACAGGTGAGGCTTTCAGAGTCATTTTACAGATCCTTCAGCAGTCGCATTGCTGCTTAAGTGTTCATATTCACCTGTGTTTTGCGATAATCATTTACTAAGTAGGCCTACTGTAATTCAATTTAAAAAAAAGAATGTCGTTTTATTGATTCTGCAAACGTAAAAAATGGAAAATAAGAAGTGACGTTACGTTTGTGCTAGGGAAAAAACATCTCTTTTTAATGATATATATGATATGGAGGCCATTTTAAATGACGCCATTAAACTGTTTTTTAATGCAGCCTCGTTTTTTTTCAAATGTGGCATATTAAAAAAGTATCTCTTGTTTAATTTAAAATAAGAAATATGAATTAATCCTGATTTTATTTTCAGGTTTATAGCTGTGACGCAGCCTATCAAATATGCCAAGCATAAAAATTCTAAGAGGGTTTATGTGACGCTGGCTCTTGTTTGGGTAATATCGGTGGCCATAGCGTTGCCCATTGCATTGGGTCAAAACTATTCGCCTCAGCGCGGGCCACACGAATGCAGGTTTTACAACTCCGACTTCTTAATATGGTCGTCCATGGGGTCTTTCTATATACCTTGTATTATCATGGTTTTCTTGTACTGGAGAATATTCAGGGCCATTCGACAGCGGGGTAAAAAAGCCAAAAAGATGACCCGTGCTAACGTAATTGAGAACCCCGCACAACAAGATGACTCATCAGATGAGAAAAAGCCTTTAAAACAAGATCAACTGAAGTTAGACACCCGGGTGGAACTGGAAAATTTGAAAACGACTTCTTGTACTGTGACCACGATGCTTGCCCCTGCGTCTGACGAAGAAGACGTGTGGGTTCGCATGGAAGACGTTCACAGGACCATGGCAGCAAACGACGGAAGTCACGTGATTGCGAACAGTACCGCAGAAACCGCTCTTATTGACTCGAACAACAAAAACCCGCATCAGAACGGAAAAACCACAAACAGTAACATGGTACAAATATCTGCTTCTGACAGTGAGTCCATACCCAACTCACCCGATACAAACCGGCTAAAATTCTTTCAAACAGCTAAAAATAAGTTACTGTGTAGAAACGGATCTGTCATTGGCGATACGCATCCAGGGAATGGCCATGGGAAAAAACAAGGGTTGCGACCCCATATAAAAGTGACTTTCCCTCTTACGAGGCGTAAGACGAAGCGGGAAGGCTCTAAAGAAAAGAAGGCAACAAAGACATTGGCTATTGTGTTAGGTGGGTAAATTGCTGTCGTGAATTTAAATATAGCTCATTAAACTACAGGTAGGCCCTACTAAGTAAAATCAACCTTCCTGTTAGAGAAAGAAATTAACCTAATGTTGGACATACGAAGTAATAATACAACGATCAGTAGGCCTACTGTATGAGGCAAGTCTCAATAAGAAAGTATCAGCATCCAAGACACATCCATAAATAATTAGATTAATAAATGATTAAACCCAAACAATCCGCTTTACCATAAATCATACTCTGTATCAAGAACTTTTAATCGATGACTTGACCATCATTTACGGGAAGTTTAATCCGACACTTTATTTCGCGTGTGCTTTGTCGCCACCTAAATGCTCGTCAGATTAATTAAAATTGTAATAAATGCCTGTTATTTAATTTTTCAGGTGTGTTTTTATTTTGCTGGGTGCCTTTCTTCACCGTCAATATTATCAACGCCATTTGTATCCGGTACGAGTTGAAGGAGCATGCCTCAGTATGTAACAGCATCGATGGCTTGTTGTTTTCCCTTTTCACGTGGCTTGGCTACGTCAACAGCTTCATGAATCCCGTCATCTACACCGTCTTCAATATGGAATTCCGGAAAGCTTTTAAGAAACTTTTAACGAATCCGTGTGCAAAATATTGAAAGTGACTGACAAAGTGCAGTCTACACCGTTTTCAATGCGGATTCCCGTTAAGCTGTCAAAGATAGTGCTAATAATCTACTGCACGTCAAATCTCGTTAAGAAGACACCAATGATTGTCGATGTTCGACCTTCTTGAAAGTTTTTAAAGAAGTGTGACGATGTCTTCACTGTAACAGTTACGTTCTGTGGCTTATCTTTAACAGTCTTCAATATTTGCGAGGTATAAAGGGAGTTCAGTCGACTGTAAGTTCGGATATTAGCAAGAATCGGTGTAACGAAACTGAGGGCCCGTGTAACAGAAAGTCCGCCCTCCATTTAGATAAAATGGTTAGGGTTAGCCTGACTTAAATGGGTCAAAATCTAGCGCGAGGCTTAGGGCCTGTACAAATAAGTGGGAAGCAGACTCTATCAAGGGGGACTCGCGTTACACCGGCTGATTGTGAAAAGCAGTGTGGTATACCAGCTGACTGATTGCTTCTTGCTAAGTATTACTATACCTACATGGCATCAACATAAAGTATCACCAATAACACATTTTCAAAGAGTACTATAGGATTTTTGGCCTAGTTTTGAGAATGAGATTGCATGAATTTTAGACGCTTTTTATTTACTAAAACTCGAACTTCAGATAAAAAGTCGTCATATGAAAGTAATGTCTCAACACATACGTCAACAGCTATGAATCTTATCAGTCGCTTGCGAATGCTCTTTTTTACTTTGATCTCTCTCTCTCTCTGCGATGTTGTTAACTCGTAGACATCAGCATTGGCAACCAATTACTTACTTCTGTTTTTTACATTCTACACAGGTTCAAAGCAAATTGCATAATTCAGCGAGGTTGCGCCATAGGACAACCCCAGACCAAACTTCTGAATATTTTATATCACAGTTGTTTCTTAATTCAAATTAAATTTTGAGTGAAATCGTTACAGTGAATGTCCCCATTTAAGATTCACTCGCCTCCGTTATCTAGAAAGTTTTAGTCATCATTAATTAGTTGTTACTAAGCTACTAAATTACTAAGAGGCACTTTATGAATAAAGTTAATCTTGTGTGTTAAAGTAATATCTCTATAGGTAACGGGGTTTTTGGGTGACAGGAAGTTGAATAGTCAGCACAATTATTAGAAAATACTTGTATCTGAATACTGCGACGATGGTGAATTTGAATTATTAATTGCTTAATTTTCAAAACAATAAATTCCTAGGCAAGAAAGTTATTAATTAAGTAACTGCACTTCTTATGGCCGTTCATTAGTGGTAATGCCGTTGGCTGTAACGCAAAAAAAAAAAGGCTGTGTTAGTTGAGATATATGATAGAGTACCTTGAGGTCTCAACTATCGCAATTCAGTTCAACATTGTGTCGATAGATCCCCTGTGACTGTTGTATAGAAATGTTATCTCTCCAGTATATTGGCAGTGATACACATAATAAAAGATGATTAAAGAGGAAACTAAAACTGAAATACTTCTGTATTAAATTTGAGTATGTTTAATATGCACTGAGGTCATTCCGCATCCGTAAACGAGACGAATCTAAATATAGAAATGCTGATTGTTATTTGTATTCTGGTGGTTCTATATATACCACGCTGTTCTATCACTGGCTGCAGTGACAACTTAGTGCAGTTATATACATGTATGGATTTGCATGCATTGTGATAATTATTATGATTTATAATAAAAGCAAATATTGTGGGCTTTAATGTTCATTGTTTTTTTATGTCTGTAGTGTCTTATGCGGATGGATCTCACTTTTTATGGATCGCACGACCCCTCCTCCCTCCCCCTCCATACACACACATGCACACACGCACACGCACGCATGCACATGCAAACAAAACCCACACATGAAATAAATCATTAGTCTTACACAGAGAGAAAAATGGGCGCGAATCAAAAAGTAAGTTTGCCATTTTTATGAAAATAACATAAAAATTATGAAATAAATAAATAAATAAATAAATAAATAAATAAATAGATAGATAAAAAGTGAATGCTTTTAAAACGTGTGATAATATGCGTCATGAGAGTCTTACGTTTTACACACTGTTGGCCGATAAGCGATAAGGGCGAAACTCAGACAGATAGTAATTCAGGAATTATAAATTCAGGAACAAAACGTGCCACATGTACAATAGAACTTATGTCCTCACGAGTGTTTGTACGTATTTTTGCCACATCATGCGTATATACAGTCAATTTATAAAATTGGTCAACATCCCGGTGGTAGTGAGACGCTGAGATCCGGCTCTGTGTTTTGAACATTGATTTTAAGACCAAGGGGACACGGAAGAACACGGAAGGGCACGAAAACTTCCGAGCCGACGTACTGTAGTGACTTATGTGACGCAGCACACGTGTGCAACGAAAACGTCTGCAGGGAATTAAAATTTGAAATTCGGTGCACTTTTATCTCACCAACCATAAACGTGACCCAGAAACGTTAATTTTTGGATTTGTTTTATAAATAATTTTATAATATTTTAAATTATAATGTATTATAAAACATGTTATAATATTTTTAAATATTTTTAATAATATTACCACCATAAAAACTAAATTCATATACACTGAAAACGAACTGCTTTGAACAGACAGGTATACTATATTTATGCACATGTAGGAATAAGATATATATATATATATATATATATATATATATATATATATATATATATATATATATATATATATATATATTCTTATTTCGAGGTTTAAATTTAAATATTCCTACAATAGGAAATGACTAATACTAGTTTGAGGAAAAACTTATCATGAATAACATGATAACCGCAATCTTGGTTTAATAAACGTTATAGGAATGATTTAATACCCAGCGGGTTGAATACCCCGGTGAAGACAACATGTCTACCCTCCGCCAAGACCTCAGATTGTTTTTTCACTACCGGTATATATATTCACAGATATGGCTCTGTCTAATTCATGGCAGAAATTTCTGTTGCTTCTCTGGCTAATTCAAGACACAATTTTCTGCTGTTTTCACAGCAGATCGAGAGAATTGTGTCATGAATTTGCCAAGGTATATTATACCTTTGGATATTTAGTGAAAAAGCAATTGGTAGCCCTGATAGAGGATGGGGGAAGACAGCAAGTATATTTTCGCGAAGTCATGAAAATGGTCGGCTTTATCGGATTGAGTCCAGTCCTCTCTGTCTTTGGTGATCCGTTGGCTTCATTGTCCAGTTCTCTGTATCTCCAGTACTTGGTGTAGATTTTTTGTCTATATGCTAAAATATACCGTTGGTAATCGTTTGGCTCCGTTGATTTCATTGCCCCAGTACTGAAAAAGAAGACCCACATTATCAGACAAATTTACCACCATACAAAGAAATTAAAAAAGTAAAAAAAAATTAATAAATTAATTTATAAAAATATAAAAAATAAATAAGACAATCAACTAAACGTATTTTTGTATGATTCTGAGTTTCGCCGGTGCCGATTGCGAGTCGAAGAAAGGTTACCACTGTGTATATGTATACGGCACTTCTAATATAAAAGAAGTTCAATGTACATGTAAGATGACTCCATGATTTTGCTAACCATGTGGGGTCGGGCCAAGTATTTATTTAAAAAAGACGGAACAATGTTACATGTAATCTAATATACAGCAGAAATGCATGATGATTATACTGTTAAATAGGGAGGGAGAAGAGGAGAAGGGGGGAGGGGTAAGAAGCCAAGATTGGTGCACGTGCCCGCTGCAACCCCCCATCCCCGAACAGCAGTTTGATATACTTTCACCGTATCTTCCTACTTCTATTCCGTCAAACAGTATTCACTATGTCATAATATCACTTACAGATGGTCCTGGCAATCCACCTGGATAGCTTATTGACGTCGGTGTACACCCCCGGATACTGTGGCAACGCACACCCTCGCCCAAAGCTGACGATGCCAAGCTGCTTCCAGACCGTTTTCCCGTTCACTGTGTACGGGCAGGCTAGCGGACCGCCAGAATCCCCCTATTAAATGGATGAATCAGTATCACATAAAAAATGAGAAAGAAAGCAAAGCGTAAAATTATTTATGAATGGCTAGTGATAAAAACGCAGATTGATAAATGCTCATGTTTTGTGTGTTGGTATACTTAACTAATGGAATACGAAATCGCATAAAAAGTATAAGGTTCGATTTGTACGGGCAGTCTTAATTGCTTCCTTGGCATAAATATTAAACAAATGATGGCAACGTTCATTTTTCTTATGTAAATTCTGCAGTGTAGTTAAAAAGCAAATAGTAATAACAATGATAACAATATAAAACAAGAAATTAATACGAAGATTTCCGATATCAGGGAATACATTATGATTTATTTAGATAATAGTGGGAAATACAAACGTAGAAATACAGTTGTATAGAATATGTAAAATAAAATAAAGATAAATAACTAAAACAAGATAAAGAACGGAGTTCACATCACTTGTGTGTGAGTGTCCGTTTTAATTTTAATTTTTTTCTTAAAAAAAAAAAATTAAATGCTTTACGGTAGTATCCTTACCTGACAGGAATCTTTACCCGTATCTTTCGCACACACCATGTTATCTGTGATCTCCCCCGCGGGATATTGCGAGGTTTTTCGACAGGTTTTAGCTGTAATATATTTTACTGTGACCTGCATCAGTACGTCACTGGGAAGCCTAGACGCTGAAAAGTAATTAAACATCTTGGTACTTTTACGTAGCATACAGGTAAATACGTTTGTAGAAACATATCATATAACCAGCGAGAGAGAGAGAGAGAGAGAGAGAGAGAGTGACAGTGACAGATTTTCTTACGCGTTACAGTGTTCTGTTCTCTCACCTGTATTTGTTTTCCCCCAGCCCGTCACCGCGCAGGGGGTCTCTTCGGGAACGACGTCACTGGGAGACGGTCCCACTGGGCAAATAGGACTGATCTTTGAGTTGTAATTCACCTTGGACGAAAGCTTCAGCAGAGCGATGTCATTGTCGTGTGTGCCACGGTTGTAACCAGGGTGGATGTGGACCTTGGTCACGGTCATCTTTAGAACGGCGGGATCACTGCGTAAGGTTGATAGTTTGTCTACCCCGAGGTATACCTTGATTTCGTTAGCTTTGTATTGTCGAGAAGAGCCACATCCTATCTGCTGGCTGTTTAAACAATAAATAAGAGAATGACAGATGGAAAAAGCATATTTGTGAGCACAGAACACATAAACAGGATCGTTTTGTAAACAGATGGCTGAAAGGTTGACTGAGAAAATGACACAAACAGTAGACAAATGTCTGAAAAAAAAAAAAACATGTCTGCAAACAAACAAACAAATAATAACAAATAATAAGACAATCTCATTATATTTAATGTAAATCATATCACATTTTGACTCACTTAGCACATATATTAAGGCACGTGTTTAAAATGAACGAGATTCTCGTCTACTCACGGAGAGTACAGGCAGTGAGCTGCAGTCAGTATCCACTGTCTAGCAATGATGGTCCCTCCACATGAAGGTTTACACCTGTCCCGGGCCGCCCCGAGCTCTAAATAAGCCATCCATGGCCAGGAGTTGGGCGTGGCCGCTGAGCCGCCTATTATCTTGGATCTGCTCGTGCTCGGTCTTACCCCACACCTGCCGCATGCTGGGGAATTAGGGAAGAAACTTAATTGCGTATGAATAATGTCATCAATGTTTGTACGTAAAATTAAAGGAAGGGATTTGATTCTGCTGTAGGAGCAACAATCGTGTTAGAAAAAGCAAGCTTGTGAAACGTGTTGCAATTTTTGAATATAATAGTTGTGAGCAAAAAATATGATTTGACTTAATTAAGCCTCTGATATATATGAGCGTTGCAATTTGAGGATCGTGATATTTGCCTGTAGGGCCTGATAAGTCATAGGTAGCACAATCCCACTTGAAAGTATCGTTTAGGAGGTAACTCCGGAATTTTGCCTGCCAACAGAACTTTTCTTCCATTACTCACGAATCATTGCTCGACTCATCTCTGCAATTGGATTCGATGCTTTGTACTGTTTCTATATAACTATATTATGGGTTTTAAATGACTGGCATGTCACACAGACCGCCATGCATTCCTGCACATTTTAAACAGAATTGAAGTTTCATGGTTGGACATCTCCTTTCCACGGTTTTCCAATTCATCGATACATTTTTACTGATTTAAATACAACCTCAGCTTGTTTATGACAGACCTATAAACTGATGAGTCACCGGTGAATCAAGGTGTTATATGGCAGGATTTATATCATTTGGGTATAACATGTACCTACTAATATAAATGAATTAAATAGTTGTCAGTGCACCCCGGTACATCCGGGTTCTAGTCACACATTCAAGCTAAGGTCGGCTGTAAGGTCAAGCATGTTTTATCTACTCCCGGGATAGAGAGTCACTTCCTGGTAAAAGATGACGTCACAGCCGTTATATAGTACTATATACAATATTACTTAATATTGTATTATAAGGGGGTGGTGTCCCCAAAACTGAAACTGCAGAGGTTAAGCATGCCTCAAAATCGACCCAACTACATGTACAGATAACTTTAAATCTATCCCGACATGTAGAGTTTCAGAGTCTATTGGAAACATTCCTGTCACCAGTCATGTAGGTTTTGTAGTTGGTGACCTTTAGCGTTGTTAAACCCGGGGTTTGGCTTGGAAACGACTGCAGGACAGCCGACTCTCCCCCCCCCCACCCCCCCCCACCACCAGCCGGTGAAATTTCTGAATGAACTCCAACTTATCTGACTAACACAACGGCACCCTACCCCCTCGGAGGTGGTGGAATGGTGGGGACACTGGGTCACATGTGAGGAGAGCAGGATGAGGTGGGGATGAGGGTAATTTGATCTAATTTAAGCTGTCCAGTATCAGTGAAAGGAACCAGGTTAAAGCTTTTTCTAAACAGGGCATTAGAGCCCTAAACAAATAAAATACAAATATTCAAACAAGTGATGACATTCGCGTAAATTACGAGGCACTTCAGTCATTGAGTGAAGGAGTTTCGAATAGAAGGACATAAACAGATGAAGCACAAAAAGATTATGTCCTCTCGCCTTAAATTCTTTAACAATTCTATGCATAATTTGTCGACTTGAATATGCCAGAGAAACTTGAAGAAATTTTAGTTAAATCAGAGAAGAGACATGCCTATGAGAACTGAAAGTAATGACTTCAAAAACCATTTACTTTGAATACTGCTGTATGAGAAACAAAAGAGAGCAATCACACTTACCTGTTACTAACGCCGTCAAAGATAAAAGCCCTAAGAGTATTATTTCTAAACATTTTAACTCCGACGTCGTCCTCATCGTGTAATGTTGAGTGGTCCCGTGTCTGTTTTGTTCTGGCTTCCCTCGATCTAAAATGCGTGGTATAAATGAGAAATGGAGACCTTACAACCCGGACACGCATTTATATGTCTTAATAAAATTTTCTTCGTAAACCGGACGCAAGACTGTCAAACCGCTGACGCAGAGGTCCATTGACGAGTGTCGAAATCGTGAGGTCAGTACAGAGTAAAGGGAAATCAGACGGAAGGCTGGTAGCTCAAATACTGTATACCACAATAAAAAGAATTGCTCATGTAAAACCACGAGTCACGGAAATAGAAATAATTTAAAAATACAGAAATAGTGAAAGAAAACACCCAACCTAAAGGATGCGCCTAAGGGAGGACTATCTATTTTCATTTGGTCTATAAAAGAAGTTTGTTTTTCTATTTTTAGAGGTATAAAAATAACGTTCCTCTATTGCATTAAAACAAAGGAATCGATAGTTATTTAAATGATACCTAAAAACGTAAACCTACCTCTCCCCAGTTGAAGTCGGTCGGCCTCCCATCCCAGAATGGAGAAAACGCGTGTTAAGTCGTTTGTTCTCAGCTGGGAGCTCGTTTATCGTGCGCGTTTCCATAAAAAGTATTAAATGCAGTAAACGTATTTGAAATACTTATTAGTTGCTTTTTAAGGCGGTGTTTTTTCTTTTCTTTTCTTTTCTTTCTTTTTTTTGGGGGAGGGGTGGGTAAAATGGACTGGATAATATGAAAACATAACAGCTTTTGATCAAAATGCAGTTACAACAAGAAAAAACGTGAAAAGAGAAAGTTGATAAAATGTGTTTTGCCGACCTTTTAAAATAATAAACGTCCCCAAAGAAATAAATAAAGTACAAATAAAATAATTAATCTATAAAATCAATTAATAAATAGAATGAAATAAAAAGAAGGAAATGTTTTTTGTTGACCTTTGGCCGAGGTTATGTAACCCCTGATTACATTTCGGATTCATAACAAATAAACAAATGTATACGTGAACAACCGCGTGTTCATTTAACCATGACATGGGTTACACTGACCTTTTTTTTTTGAGCGCCAAATTGCCAAAGTCAATCTCGGTAGAGCAATTTTCTGGAAATTGGTGGGTATATTGAGACACATATGAAACTCCTGTTTTTGGTGGTAACACTGTGGGCCTTGATAATCATGGATTTTATGTTCAAGTTGTAATTTAATAGAAATAGATGTTTAATTTCACGTCAAATGGGAGTAAATAGCTGATAAACTTCACAATGTAAAATGCTAAATATAAGAAGGTTGGGGGTGGGGGGGGGTGGTGGAGGTGGGGGGTTATTCGTACTTCTTTATTCGTACGTGTATAACCAATTAATCCATCATGTTTTTCTTTCTTTCTCCGATGATCCTTTTTTATTCATTTCCTTTCTTTAATTCTTTATTAATGAACAGTATATGATAAAGTCCATACCTGTTTACGAAAAGACGTTATAGGACGGGATATTCTAGAAACTATAGCATCACCAGCGACTTAACTCGTCTACGGATATCAGTAAGCGATTGAGATATGTCCTTCTGTGAAAAATAAAGTATTTAGGCGATTTTTTACCAGTTGTCTCTTGCCCATAATAAGTAGTCCTGAAGTTGCCCATTGTAAGGGCGGGGTAATGACACAGATTATAAAAAATTCCCAAACCAACCCCTGACAGTGCCTCATAATAATCACATAATAAGCTTTAAAACGTAACCTGAAACATTTCTATAGATCTACATCCTTGTTCTCTCCATTGATTGATATCACAAAATGACGTTGCATTATCGCAGGATATAGTAACAATAAGCGGGTTCATTGTTGCTTCTAGTTGACAATTTAAGTTACCTTGTTGTCTTACATCGAGGTGTGCGTGCCACCAACTGTGACGTCACAATATCACAGACGCTGTCGTTATGGAAATCGCTACCGACAAAAACAAATTTGAGAGTGAAGAATCGTGTGAGACACAAGTGAGACATGGGTGATGGACGTACAATACATGATAACAGCGCCTTGGAATGAGTGCATCCACTTTTGTTGAACCGCTCCCTCAAGCCGTCATTGACGCGATCTCATTTGACTTCTTTCTGCTGCTTTTGTATGTTACATGGTTGATTAGAGCTGTTTCCATTAAGCTCAATAATAACTCAGGTAAGCGGACATTTTTTTGCATACCATTATTTAGAAAAAACTAAGTTAGGCACTATGGAAGATCATCTCATGTATCAAGTCAAGTCTAGATCTAGATCTAAGGGTCTTGCTATTTTAAGATTTAGTTTTAACCTCGATGCAGATCAGTTAGAAATGGTGTGTGTGTGTGTGTGTGTGTGTGTGTGTGTGTGTGTGAGAGAGAGAGAGAGAGAGAGAGAGAGAGAGAGAGAGAGAGAGAGAGAGAGAGAGAAGGGTTTACTTTTAAAACAAATATACAAATAAATAGATTAACAAATAAAATACATAAACATGTAATTTCAGAAAAAAGAAACGGTTTGAAGAAATTCTAGTAACTAAAATATGTCTACTAAAGAGCACAAATCTCGCCCCGTGACAGACTCGAAAGCAGACTCTTCAGCACCTCGTGGCCGGGTTAAACCCTCGGTGCAGAGTCGTGGATATGAACAAAGGTTGGCAGAATTCAGTGAGAAGACATCAGCAAAGAAAACCGAACCGTCAACCCAGCCAGCCACGACACATCCCTGTACATGTACAGTAAACGTGGAAAATATGCTCAGAGACCAAGCTAAATTAATTGAGGAAGTGATGGCTTTGAAACACAAATTGGAGTCCTTAGAAAAGAGAGTGGAAGGTTTGAGTTCTCCCTACCCAAGTCAAGCTGTGGATTCACCACATGTGACAGAGGCAACTGCGGCGGTCGAGGCAGAAAGTGGTGAAATCCCTCCAACAGTTAAAAAGACAACTGACGATACCCTCAAAGATTATGAGGCGACGATGAAACCGAATATACAGTTCAGGCAAAGGGAAAACGTGTGAGTAATTATACTTGAACGGTGATTAAGGCTTAGACATAGTTTTGATTGTACATTGATATGCTGAAGCGTTTGCTTATTTTATTTCAATTTGTTATAATAATAATAATAATAATAATAATAATAATAATAATAATAATACAGTAAGGGAATAAAAACACTGTGGATCCATTAAGAAATATACATTAATTTATTAATGATTTCACTGGTTAGTTTTAACTAAAATAAATTGCTGACTATTAGTACTATACATGTACACTGACAGTATGTAATTTCTATCTACAACCGTCATGACCAATTTCACTCCAGCGAAGTCAGTTCTGCAGTAAAGGACACCCCAGAACTGCCCCAGCCTGCGACTCCACCCCCCGTCAGCCCACCTGCCACCCCCTGCCTTGCCTTTGGTGAAGAGTCGACCCAAGACGGTGTGAAGAAAACACCCCACGAGCCAGAAACTATCTTGGGCGGCGGGAAAGTGACCAAAGTGACGACCGATGTAGAACGCGGTACGGGAACTTCAGAGGTCGCCAAGAAAGTTAAGCCCGGAGAGACAGATGGCGCGGCAAGGCGAAGACGCCGTAAACCTCGCATATTGCGACGGCACCAGAAGATAATGTAAGGTTTGATCTAACAAGTGTCTGCCGTTTCCTCCTTTTTTTGTGTTGATTTTTCATCATCATCATCGTCAGCAGCAGCAGGAGCAGCAGCAGCAGCAGCAGCAGCAACAACAACAACAACAATAACAATAACAACAATAATAATAATAATTTTACCTTGTTGAATTCATATCTCTTCACTTTTTTTGCTTGTGCACTGAAAATGAACTAGACTCCTGCGTGTACACCGAGTAAAATACCAACTTTTTTTTATATTTT